>NW_024412654.1:298654-360080 GCF_014898765.1 Herpailurus yagouaroundi | reverse complement strand
ACGGACCCCCGCCTCCTCCGGCCGCGGCCGCGTTCCGCCCGCCGACCCGCCACAGCCCCGCGCGGTCCGCTTACCCCCCAACGCGCGCCGAACCCGGAACCGGCCGCGCCGCCGCCGCCGCCGCTGTCAACAGACATCGCGGATCCCTCAGCTGATCCGCCGGGCGGGGCCGGCGGCGTCCGTGCCCTGCGATTGGCTGGCGGTGGCGCCCACCGAGCGCGGCGGCTAGAGCGGAAGCGGGAGCGGCCACCGAGAGGGGGAGTGTGGGGGCCAGCGGAGCGTGCGCAGACGGGAGACTGCGGGCCCGAGCGCCTTGTTTGGTGATGGCCGGGACGTCTTCGTCTGCGGAGATCTGGGAAGTAACTGCGGTCGGCGCCATGTTAAGTCGGGGCAAAAGGGACGGCGTCACTTGGGGGTTGGGCGTCCGAAGCAAATTCTCGAAGCCGCGTGGGACGTGCGGGCGGCGTTTAAGTGCTCGCAGCGACACTCCGCCTGGCTGACGGGAGATGAGTGACGAGATAAATGGGAACTTTCGGACGCCGGTTTCCGCCCGTTGGGGAGCGAAGACCGGGAAGTTGGGCAGTGTGCCGGGAGAGCGCGGCCGAGTGACAGCGCCTCCGTGCTTGGGCGGCCGGGGTGCGAGGGGCGGTGCCACCTTCCCGGAGGTGGCGGCCGGCGGCATTCCCGGGCCCCCGAGGTCGGCTCCCGCCTCGGGAAGAGAACACACGTCAGTACTACCGTCAACAGAAATCCGAAAGGCCGGGCAACGGCGGCGGGCGCCCCGGGAAGGGAGCCTGTAAGTTAAGGGAGTGGCGGAGAAATAGTTCACGGTATTCCCCTCTCTGTCGTTTAAATCTTACATAATTTGTAATGTTTCCTTTTTTTTTTTTTTTTTTTTAATCTACTACCGTTTCTCTTAAGTAAAAAAGGTCAATATTCTCTCTGAGGTATTTTGTGGGCGCTGAGGTCTCTGCTTGCTCTCTGCCGAGCCTGGCACTGGGACCGCTTTCGGGGTCCCCAGCCGCGTGCCCCAGGCAGACCCTTAGCGGAACTGGGTGGACGCTGAGCCAAGTGAATAGTTCCCAAGCTTCTGGGGTGACGGGTTCCAGGACTATGGAGACAGAAGAGGTCGGGACGAAGGTACCTGTCCCCTTAGGCTTTGTAAAGTGCGTCTGCCCTGCTGGTCTCAGATTCCGGACAAAGGAAAGGCCAGAATTTAAAATTCTTAAGAAATCTGGTTTGGGGGCGCCTGGGTGGCTCCGTCGCTGGAGGGTGGGACTCTTGATTTCAGTTCAGGTCATGACCCGCCCCCAGCCCCCACTCACCCTCTCTCCTTCTCTCTTAAAAAGAAAAAAAAAAAAAATTGGTTTGGATGTAAAAATAGCAAAACACAGCACCCTATTGGACTCTTTGTTGGAGACGGCATAGACCTGGCTAACCAGGCCTTGTTGTGCAAGATCCTAAGTTTTCTAGCCCCGGCAGCATCTCAGCTTTGCATGGCTGTCAACTCAGCAGTGAAACTCTTACCCAGATGCTTGACATTCTGATCTTTCTCTAATTCCAACAGAACACGTTTCGAGTTATTTATTAATTCCTTCCAGTGATTTAATGTTATCCTGCACAAAACAGGTTGAGGCCAACCAATAGCGATTACTCACTTGTTTCTGTTTTGAGGATGTAACCCAGGGAAATGAAGGGTGTTTTTCATCTTAAATGGACGTACTTCACCAGAGAACGTCTTATGGACTTATTTAACATATGTGCTACGTTGAGTATATACAAGTATGTATAAAAAAAAAAAAGGATTCAGAGTTCAAAAATAAAAATTCTAGTGATATCAAAACATATGCACAAGCAGGTGTGCCCTTTCCTAACTGGAGGGGACGGTGAGCAGCGACACAAAAGCAGGAACAACAGCAGATACGTCAGCTGTCATCTTCGGTAGACGGCAAAATGCTTTAAAACGCCACCCATCCCCGGAAGCCTAATATCAGCCAGGCAGGAGCTTATCTAAACGCCACGTAAAGTACAAGTTTCTGGCCACCTACAACATGTTTCACCTTTCAACTGCTATAGTGTTGAGGACGACCTGAAAAACTTGTCGTAACAGTGGAATATAACTGCAATATGGAAACGCCTTTTTTTTTTTTTTTAATGTTCATATTTGGGGGAGAGAGAGAGAGACAGAGCACAAGGAGGTGGAGACAGAGAATCTGAAGCAGGCTCCAGGCTCTGAGCTGTCAGCACAGAGCCCGAGGCGGGGCTCGAACTCACAGACCACAAGATCATGACCTGAGCTGAAGTCGGTCACTTAACCGACTGAGCCACCCAGGCGCCCCTAGAAACACCTCTTTTAACATTACAGGAAAATGCATCCAGAAAGGTCCAACCTGGAAAATCGTGGATATTCCTCAAATCTGGCAGACTTGGTCCTGAATGACAGCACACTTCTTCTACCCCATGGCATCCAACCCAAAAAGCAGGCAGGGGCAACTGGGGTGGAGTGATGGGCCGGAGAATGAAAGGAAGCACAGTCTCCAAAAGCAAAGTGCTACAGGTGGAAAGCATGCCTGGAAGATAAAGCCACAGAACCCATGAAAATCTGAGCCAGGGCACCTCATATGGGTAAGAATTTTCCTGCAGCAATCTTATCCCTAATGTCAAGGACACTTGAGACAGTCCAATTCTTTGCTCTGTTCCCCTTAACATTAAATCATGAGCCTTTTCCATGTTTTGAAAATTTTTTTTTTCAACGTTTGTTTATTTTTGGGACAGAGAGAGACAGAGCATGAACGGGGGAGGGGCAGAGAGAGAGGGAGACACAGAATCGGAAACAGGCTCCAGGCTCTGAGCCATCAGCCCAGAGCCCGACACGGGGCTCGAACTCACAGACCGCGAGATCGTGACCTGGCTGAAGTCGGACGCTTAACCGACTGCGCCACCCAGGCGCCCCTTTTTCCATGTTTTGAAATGTCCACGAAACATACATTTTAAGAGCTGCCTAATATTCCACTGGAAGGGTGTACAATAATTTAACAGTTTCCTTACTGTGTGGCATTTAGGATGTTGCCAAATTGTCAGTGTAATAAACCCTATTCCATCAAAGTTCTCATACAAGGTCTTTGAGTGTATGCTGGGTTAAATCTTTAGGACAGATTACTAGAAATGGAATTACACTTCATAAAAAACTGGATATTTTCAAGGCTGTGAATACACATTATGAAACTGCTTTTCAGCATGGTTGTGAGAATTCGCAATTTCACTAACAGTGTAGAAAAGCACCCACCAAATATTTAATATTTGGCTTTTGTTAGAAAAAAAAATTTTAAGTTTATTTTTGAGAGAGAAAGAGCACAAGGAGGGGAGGGGCAGAGAGAGAGAGAGAATCCCAAACAGGCTCTGTGCTGTCAGCGCAGAGCCTGACATGAGGCTCAATCTCATAAACTGCAAGGTCATGACCTGAACCAAAATCAAGGTCAGACGCGTAAGTGACTGAGACACCCAGACACCCCAGAAAATATTTTTAAATTAATGTTTCACATTAAGATTATATGGTCATTTCATACAGAGTTCTTTGCCTAAAAAGATGAAACTAGATTATTTTACATGGTTGGTTTCAGTTTCAAACATTAATTTGTATTCATGTTAGTAATCTAGCAGGAAACATGACTTTAAAATTTTATAGGGGCACCTGGATGGTTTAGTCGGTTAAACATCTGACTCTTGCATTTGGCTCAGGTCATAATCTCATGGTTGTGAGATCAAGCCCTGTGTCAGGCTCTGTGCTGAGTGTGGAGCCCGCTTGGGATTCTCTCTCTGCCCCTCCCCCTTCCTCTCTCTCAAAATAAATAAATAAACATTTAAAAAAAGACTGTAGGGGCGCCTGGGTGGCTTAGTCGGTTAAGCGACCGACTTTGGCTCAGGTCATGATCTCGAAGTCCGTGAGTTTGAGCCCCGCGTTGGGCTCTGTGCTGACCGCTCGGAGCCTGGAGCCTGTTTCAGATTCTGTGTCTCCCTCTCTCTGACCCTCCCTCGTTCATGCTCTGTCTCTCTCTGTCTCAAAAATAAATGTTAATAAAAAAAAAAAGACTAAAAAATTGTGATTTGGGACACCTTCAGTTAGAAGGTCTGATTTTCTGGGGTGCCTGGGTGGCTCAGTCAGTTAAGTGTCCAACTTCAGCTCAAGTCATGATCTCATGGTCTGTGGGTTAGAGCCCCATATTGAGCTCTGTGTTGACAGCTCAGAGCCTGGAGCCTGCTTCAGATTCTGTGTCTCCCTCTCTCTCTACCCCTCCCCGCTCATGCTCTGTCTCTGTCTCTCTCTCAAAAAAAGGTCTGATTTTCCATGTCTGATAATGGATTAACAAATGACACATATCCAAGGCAAAGGGTTAACAAACAATACAACTTTGTAATAGAAAGGAACAACTAATACAACATCGTGGATAAATTCCAAAATGGTTATGATGAGAGACCCCAGAAAAAGAAAGAGACATCTAGTGTATGATTTCACATATATATAAATCTATATGATTAATAGTAAATTTTATGTATAGAAAGCAGATCAAGTTGCCTAGGGATATGGTAGGGATGCATAGTGGGGGGCTTGCCAGGTATATTCATTACCTTGATTGCAACAACTTCTTTCATAGGTATATATGTATGTAAAACTCAACAAATTGTAGCCTTAACATAAGTGCAGTATCTGTGTACCACTTATAGCGCTATAAAGCAGTGGAAAAAAGTCTGACATACAGACTAAGAGCTTTTTATTTTCTTGACACAGCTTTCAAAAATAGAATTAAGCTTATTAATTTATAAGCCAATTAATAGCTGGAAAAAATTTTAAATCCATAATTTACATAGGTGGAGAAATCTGTTTTTTTTCATTAGTAAATTCATGGCTTAAATCCATTGGAAAACATCTAAAACTATATCCAGCCTGGGTGGGAAATATGCACTACTTTTGAGCGCCACTGTCTGAAAGGAAGCAGTCACTCTTGGAGCAATCATAAAGAGTTAGGGGTCAAATGCTTGTCACTAACTGGTCATTCCTGCACATCTGGCAACTGGTGGGTGCTGGTGTCAGTGGTGAACTGTCTCAATTACATCAGATGCGGCCAATGACACTGTGCTTCTGGCAATGAATGTCTGACAGCTGAACCCAAAACTTCTGTGGAATGAAAACTAAGACACAGAAACAATTATTTGGAAGGCTAAAAAGAGAAAATGTAAAATTCAGTCAAGTTTAAGGCTTGCCAAATGAGAGGTGACAGAGAAAATTCACTTTTCCTTCGGAGGAGATATTTACTGAGAGGGTCTAGAAGAGGGAAAGAAATCAGATACACAGGAAAAACATTTATCTTCACACAGACAACTCCACATTTATACCCAGGTGGTTTCACAGTTGTTATAACCTCACAAATAATTTTACAGAATCACAGGCCATCAACACCAGACACTCTATGTCCCACCACTCAGTGTGGGATTTTACTTCTGTACATCATCCTAAGGAATTCATTTCATTTGGGGAAAGAAAAAAAAAAAAAAGTTGAAGGGCGCCTGAGTGGCTCAGTCGGTTAAAAGTCCGACTCTTGGTTTCAACTCAGATCATGATCTCACAGTTTGTGGGTTCAGGTCCCGCATCTGGCTCTGTGCTAACTGTGCAGAGCCTGCTTGGGGTTCTCTTCCTCGCTCCCTCTCTGTCCCCCCTCCACCTTCCAAAAAAGTAAATATTTTAAAAAACAAAAGAAAAAATCAGGAAAACACTAATCTGTTGAAAGAACAGAATATGGAAAACCACTGGGAAAATACTTGCTGTGACAGAGTGAAGTGTCCCCATTGCAAAAATTTCCTGTGAATATCCAAGTTGAAGAAAATACAGAACTCTGAGCAGAGAAATTGAGAGAGAATACAGACTACAAAACCAAGGCAACACAGGATTCAGATAAAAGCAATATCACATGGCAGCATAGACTTAGCCTTAAAGGGAAGCCACAGAGAAATGGTTTTAGATGTAGCTTATATTTCAGAGTTTACTTATTCCTGATATGTATCTTCTATTTGACAAGAGATTTTAACTATTCTATCATTTATAAAAGCCATTTTAGGAGATGTACACATGCCACTTCCTTCTTGAACCTCCTCTTGCTACCCGCTCCAGCCCAATCCTGTGAGGAAAGCCCATTCATCCTTTAAGACGCGCAAAAGTGCTCCTCTGAGTGAAGATTGGTGATGAAGTCACCATAGAAAATTTTGGAAGTACCTTAACTGCTATATAAAGAATGCACAGGGGCGCCTGGGTGGCTCAGTCCTTAAGCATTCTCGATTTAGGCTCAGGTCATGATCTCAAGCTTGGGAGTCTCTCTCCCTCGCTCTCTGCCCCTCCCCTGCTTGTGCGCCCCCGCCCCCCAAATAAACATGTTTTAAAAATGTGCAAATTGTGTCGAATGCCCTCTAGAAATGAAAATCTGCTAAATTTGCTGCCATGGAGAGAGACTATATTTTCCAAATTGTAGGTGAAGGTAAAAATAAATAAACATACACATTAGGGAAGATTTTAACTCGGTGGCCCCTGTTCCTACATGTAATTACAACTGGGCGAAAAATGGGGCAAAAATCAAAATAACAAGAACAACGCCAAGGACCCACAGGACCCCACAGCCAGAAGGAGCTCGCTAGGGACGCGGATGGCTGCAACAAGGCCTTCCGGTCTCCGAGAAATCCGTGAATGAGAACGGACACCGCGCTGGGAGGGGTGGGGCGCGCCCGCCCTCCGCCCGGAAGCCTGGATGACCTGCAGGTGTCCTGGAGGACAGCCCTGAGACCTCGCCCCCGGCCCTGGCGCCCCGAGGGGGACGGGCGGGTCCGGGCAGGTCCGGGGGGGGGCCACTCGCAGTCCGCAGACCCCTCCCTGTCGCGCCCCCATCCCCACTCAGGGTCCCGGCCGCTGGAGACCCCCGCGAAGCTCGCCCGAGGACTGCGTCTCCCTGCCGCCGCAGCACTCTCCCGGATCCCTCCGCCCTCTGCGCAGCCCCGGCTGCCCACCCCAGCAGACCCCCGGCCTGGAAGGCAGGAGCCCCTCCACCGCCCGGGGGCGGTTAAGGAGCGGGAACGGCGGCTTCCTGGCTCCGAGGCCGGAGGCCTTTCCAGCCGCCCGTTGCTAGGCAGGGTGCTGTCTCCTGGCAACGCAGAGGCGGGGAATTGGCCGACAGACAGACACACTCTGAGCCAATAGCCGTGGGCTCCCTGGCCAATGGGAAACGTGAGCGGTCTGTTACTAAGGAAAATCCGGTCTCTAAGTAACGGACAGGCTCGGGACGGAATCCAGAAGTTACTAGCTGAGATGTCATAAAGAGTAAAAAAGCATTTTCTGTAAACCAGATTTAAAATTTGGCTTGCCTTCCTAAGCCCATTAGGCCCTTGGTGCACCCCGGCCTCACCACCTGCCGCTGCCTCTCTGGCCGGCACCTGTGCCCAGGCCACCTCTACCCAGACCTGGGGTACCTCCGGGACCACGCTAGTCCCCAGGACCGGGCACCCCCAGGACCCGGCTCCTCTCAGGACCCAACTACCCCAGGACCCGGCTACTCCAGGACCTGGCTACCCCTAGGACCGGATACCCCCAGGATCCAGGAACTCCCAGGAATCCGGGGTACCCCCAGGATCCGACTACCCCAGGACCTGGCTACTCCCAGGACTAGCTACCCCCAGGACCATCTACCCCCAGGACGCAGCTACCCCATGACCTGGCTACTTCAAGACCCAACTACCCCCAGGACTGGGTACCCCAGGACCTGGCTACCGCAGGACCGGGGTACCCCCAGGGTTGGCTCCTCGAGAACCCCGCCATCCCCAGGACCTGGCTACCCTCAGGACAGGTGGGCAGGCGCTGCAAGGAGAGGGTAGCAGCGACCTTGGCACGGCCTGCTGAAATCAGTGCTCTTGTGTATCTCTGCTTCGTTTTAGCTTTCATTAGGTTCCTGGGAAAGAAGTGCCTCAGTCCCACGGGTTAGAAGTTAAGGGGGTGGTCGGTAATGAATGTGGCAGCTGGCAGGATGGGGGCCGGTGTCAGAGGTGAGAGCTCTATCAGCCAGTAGTGGGTCTGGTCAGGGACCAGACTTTTCACTGGGTGGCTGAGTCCAGTGAGGGTGTGAAGCTGGGTCTCACCTGCTGTGAGGACATGTCAGTGGTGGGGCCTGGGAGATCACTAACAGGAGACCACCGCCAAAGTGATCCCCCTTTCCTACCTGATCCTGGAGAAAAGCCCATTCATCTTTCAAGATTCACAAAAGCCACCTGTGACGTAAAGATAACCCGATGAAAGAAACCCAGAGTGATTTTATCTCCAGCCCAATCTCCTTTAATTGTAAATACTCCAGAATGCCCTCTTTACTTTTTATTGACATGTAACATATACACAGCAAAGTGCACATGTATGTACATTTGATGATTTCCTACAAACAAAACACTCCCTTGTAAGCACCACCCAGTTAAGGAAACTTACCCTTAGCAGAACACTTCCTGCATCCTTTGTCTTTTCCCCCACCCAAGAGTCACCATAGATGAGCTGTGCCTTCTTGAACATTATATAAGTGGAATTGTACGGCATAATTTTTGTTGTGTAACATGCTTATTTAACTTAATCTTATGCTGTGGGATTTATCCGTAATGTGCATTTAGTCGTAGATGATTTATTCACATTGCTGCATTCTTCTGTGTGTGTATCCCATTATTTTTTTTTACTGTTGATAGACCCCATATTTGCCTACTATGAATAGTACTATAGAATATGAATATTCTAATACATATATACTAAGTATACCTCTTAAGAAAGAAGGGGAGACAGGAAAAAGATACGTATGCTTACTTATTTTTATTTTTGCAAAACAATAGAAAAATAGCCAGAAACCAATGAAATAGGTTTCCTACATGAGGTGACTGTGAATGTAGTAGAAAGGTAAGAGAAAGAATAACTAATCTGAGTATACTTTTTTTTTAGTGTTTCTTTACTTTTGAGAGAGAGACAGAGTGTGAGTGGGGGAGGGGCAGAGAGAGCAGGAGACACAGAATCCAAAGCAGGCAGGATCCAGTCTCTGAGCTGTCAGCAGATAGCCCGACGTGGGGCTCTCGAACACATGAACCGTAAGATCATGCCCTGAGCCGAAGTCGGACGCTTAACCGACTGAGCCGCCCAGGAGCCCCTACTTTTGAACAGTTTTAACTTGAGAACTTTTTGTATATTTCTTATATATTTATACAAATACTAATATTTGTATATTAGATAAACAATGTATATTAATATTATACAAATATTAATATTCATATATTAAATAAACAAATTTGGGTTTAAAACATTTAAAATTGAATACAAAAATAAAAGCACCAAATAAATAAATAAAAGCACAGACTTCACTGTATTTCAAACAAATGCTATGATCACAGAAGAGAAATACAGAAACACGAAGAAGCCGTCCAAGTAGATTGAAGTACAGTACCTTTGTTATGAGCGGGAAGAATTCCTAAAGCCAGGCTTATTTTTGGTTGTTTTGGAAGTAGCATGGGCATAGAAATTCTAAAATTACTTTTGTGTTATATAACTGAACACATGATTAAATAACTGAGTAATGATTAATATTAGTGGGAACTAGGATTTTCCCTGTGGGAGGAAGCAGATACAGACCCTGAAGAGAGAAGGGGAGGCCAGTCCCATGAGGTTAGATTAGGGTTAGAATATTAACATGCATTCATAATGGACATCTATATGTGCATGTGTGTCTATGTCTTAGCTCCGTCCACTAAAATGGCCTTGTTCTAGGGGCTCCTGGGTGGCTAGGTAGGTTAAGTGTCCAACTCTTTTTTTTAAAGTAATTATTTTTAATGCTTATGTATTTTTGAGAGAGAGAGAGAGAGTCAGAGCACGAGCAGGAGAAGGGCAGAAAAAGAAGGAGACGCAGAATCGGAAGCAGGCTCCAGGCTTCAAGCTGTCGGCACAGAGCCCGACTCGGGGCTCGAACTCACGAGCTGTGAGATCATGACCTGAGCCGAAGTCAGATGCCCAACCAGCAGAGCCACCCAGGTGCCCCAGTGTCCAACTCTTGATCCCAGTTTAGGTCTTGATCTCAGGGTCATGAGTTAAAGCCCTACATTGGGCTCCACACTGGGCATGAAGCCTACTTATATTAATAATGATAATGGTAACAATCATAGTAATAAAACGGCTTAGCAGTAATGACATCTCAGGAGCAGTGAGCACACCCGCATCCACACTGAGGTGTCTAAACCCCACTCTGCGCCAGCAGGAACGAGGCTCCCTTGGGGAAGGGGCTGACTGAAGTAGGGACTGTATGGGACTGAGGCAGGGCAGGATCTGCTGGCACAGTCCCTCACAGATGTTTTTCTGGAGTCTTTACAGGCTAACCTCCATCGCCCGCTCCCAACTCTGGGCCCTGTCCCTTCCACTAAGAGAACAAGGGATTGAGTCCTTTCCACCTGGAGTCTCCTTTGTCCCTTCTCCTCCTCCCGTACCTGCCCGCAAACCCCTGGTCTCCTATCCGAAGGTAGGCCACGTCACCGGCCTCACCCCGGCACCAGAGGTATTTAAGTGGTTCCTCTGCCCTCTTGTCGCACGGGAACCGCAGCCTGGGGGCACCCCCACACTGAGCGGGGGCCAGGCAAGGAGAAAGAGCCTCCCCAGACTTCAGGCAGGTGACGCAACCCTCCTCAGGCCCCGCGGTGTGCCTCGGGGACCCGCAGCTTTGGAGACTGGTGCTGGCCCCGGACACCTCCCGTGTGGCTGTGGCGCTGTACAAGCTGTCTGCCGACAGCCGGCCCGCTGCCCCCACCTCAAGCCCGCGATGTGTCACTGTGAGTGCGGGGACCACGGGAGGTCACCTGCTCAGTGGCTGCAGAGCAAAAGGACCTAGGGACCCAGAGCGCCACTCCACAGACGGGGGCTCCTTCCCCTTCTCGGTCCTCACAGTGCCGCTCGGGCTGACGGCAGGCAGGCAGACGCCCGCATGGGCAGCCAACCCTGGCCCCTGTGCTAGGCCACTTCCTGGAGGGAGCGGCCGTCCTTCCGTGTTCACTGCTTCCCTGTGGTTTGCCCCCCCCCCCCGGGGGGGCCGAGGAAGCCTCAGCAGGGCACCACGCCTGGGGGCCTCAGGTGGCCGGCCAAAGGCACGGCCTTCTAGACGACGCTACAGACGCCAGCATCCTCCCTGTAGTGCCCACATTCCCCTGTGCCTTCCGCCCCGAGCTGTCAGGCTGCCTGGACACGCTGTCCTTCAGGTCACCGGAGAAGGACAGCACGGACCAGGCCCTGCTGAGCAAGTGCATACCCCGCACCTCCTGTCCATAGCTCCTTTGGGTCAGCCCGTCTTCCAGCACGCAGGGAAGGAGAGCATCACCCACCTTGCTGGGCTCTGTGCAGAGGGGCCCCGGCGATAAGGGCCGGGCAGTTCTGCCTGC
Source organism: Herpailurus yagouaroundi (assembly GCF_014898765.1). Classification (NCBI taxonomy): domain Eukaryota; kingdom Metazoa; phylum Chordata; class Mammalia; order Carnivora; family Felidae; genus Herpailurus; species Herpailurus yagouaroundi. The sequence goes on along the minus strand of NW_024412654.1, from coordinate 348,611 downwards.
CTCTCCACCTCACTTGAGTGGGCCCCGGGGCTGGAAAGGTGGAGGAGGAATGGGCGTGGGGTCCAGCCACTGCTCCTCTAATGAGGGGCACAAGTAGCCTGTCTTCACCCCCCAGCCTGAGTCAGAAGGGTAGGAGGGGAGGCCGCCTTCCCAACCAGAGCTCCCCTGACATCCCACTGGTGGGTGGGGGGCGGGGGTGGTTCCGGCCTTCTCAAGGGCCCAGCTCGGGACCCAGGCACCGAGACCCGGTGCTCGGTTTCTTGTAGCCCCTGCGGCCGGGCGCCTCCCCTGGTCCTTCAGACAACGGCGGTGCGTCTTGGCTCCAGAACCAGCCTGCTGTCCCCGCCTCGGTACTCACGGCTTTCAACACACACTTGTTTCTTTAAAACGTTTAAAACGTGGATGGCTCTGTTGGAAGAGCATGCAACTCTTGGTCTTGATCTCAGGGTTGTGAGTTTGAACCCCACTTTGGGTGTAGAGTAAGTATTTATTACTTCAATAAATAAAACTTTCCAAAAAAAAAAAAAATGGGGCGCCTGGGTGACTCAGTCGGTTGAGCGTTCGACTCCACCTCAGGTCATGATCTCACAGTCTGCGGGTTCGAGCCCCGCGTCATGCTCTGTGCTGACAGCTCAGAGCCTGGAGTCTGCTTCCGATTCTGTATCTCCCTCTCTCTGCCCCATCCGCACTCATGCTCTCTCACTCTCAAAAAATAAACATAAAAAAAATTTTTTTTAAATAATAAAAACAAAACGTGAGAACACAGCAAAGTTTTGACAGTAAGCTATTGTGGCTATGCTTGTGTACGTGCAGATATACCATTTTTTAAATTGTTTTTTAAAGTTTATCTATTTATTCTGAGGGGGGCGGGGGACGAGGGGCAGAAAGAGAGGGAGCGAGAGAATCCCAGTGTGGCAACAGGGAGCCTGATGTGGGGCTCGAACTCATAAACCCGTGAGATCACGACCTGAGCCGAAATCAAGAGTCAGGCACTTACCTGACTGAGGCTGCCAGATGCCCCCAGACATACTCTTTCTATATATGTGCTAGTGACCCCCAGCCGAAATCAGGCTCAGGGCACCAGGCAGCTCCTGCATTTTAGGGGCCACGTTTCCCCTCCTGACTCATTCCAGCAGGCAGGGAGCGGGGGTCTGCAGCCCAGCTGCTGAAATCGTGGCGATACCTGCTTTCAAGTCTGATTCCAGGAGCAGCAGAGGGGAGGAAAGACCTACCAGAAGACCGTGGAGCCCTGGGGAGCCTGCCCGGGGGAGGGGAGGACAGCCTGGGCTGGTGGCAAGAGGGAGCTTCTGCAGACAGAGGGCCAGGGTACAGGCAACCAGGGAGCCCCGGCCATTCCCCTCAGGGCCCCCTGACTGTGCCCTGATTTCTAGCCCTGACCCTGCCCTCCATCAGGAACGGGTGTCCTACTTAAACATCGGCCCCGAGGGGCTCAGGGCTGGGACGTGCCCAGCCTCTCTCACGGCCCGGTGACGACTCGGAGAGGCCAAGGGCAGGAAAGGCAAGCAGGCTGACATTCGTGCGCCACAGAGCTCCCCTTTAGCACCTTCGAGAACATCCAACAGGGTGCACATAAAACATAAAAAATAGCAGTTTCTAACACACAAGGATGCCCGGGTGGCCCAGTCGGTTGAGCATCTGACTTCGGCTCAGGTCATGATCTCGTGGTTCATGCGTTCAAGCCCGTGTCAGGTTCTGTGCTGACAGCTCAGAGCCCGGAGCCTGATTCGGATTCTGTGTCTCCCTCTCTCTCTGCCCCTCCCCTTCTCACACTCTTTCTCTCTCCTTTCCTCTCTCTCTCTCGAAAATAAATATTTTAAAAAATTAAAAATAATAAGTTTCTAACACACAAAGCATTTTGTACAAAATGTTCATGGCACCGAGAAAGCCATTCGATTGAGAACACAATGACTTTGGCTCTTACTCTGAAAATCAGTGTGCAAACTATTCACGATGTGATGGTAAAATGCCACGAGGCACACCGGATCAGCGGGATAAGGTGTGTGCGTGTGCACGTGTGTGCTTGTGGCACCTTCACTGCACGCACCTGTGTCCCAGGCTGACTACTGAGTCACGCTCACCTGAGCCGCTTGGGCTGGTAGTCCCAGGGAAAAATTCCCTCAGGGGCTCACACTGTGTCTTCAGAAAGCGACTCTCGGGGCGCCTGGGTGGCTCAGTCGGTTAAGCGGCCGACTTCGGCTCAGGTCATGATCTCACGGTTCGTGAGTTCGAGCCCCGCGCCGAGCTCTGTGCTGACAGCTGGAGTCTGGAGCCTGCTTCTGATTCTGTGTCTTCCTCTCTCTCTGCCACTACCCCTCTCGTGTTCTGTCTCCCTCTCTTCCTCTCTCAAAAATAAACATTAAACAAATTAAAATTAAAATTAAAATTAAAAAGAAGAATATAACTTTGGATATAAGCTTTGTTTTAAATTTTAAATTTTACTTTTTTTAAAGTTTTCATTTGAGAGAGACAATGCAAGCAGGGGAGGGGCAGAGAGAGAAGGGGACGGAGACTCCAAAGCAGGTTCCACGCTGACAGCATGGAGCCCCACTCGGGGTTCAAACCCATGAACCGTGAGATCGTGACCTAAGCCAAAGTCGGATGCTCAACCGACTGAGCCACCCAGGTACCCTTAAGATTCAATAATCACGCTCACTAGCACTAATTAATATGATTGTTAAATTAAAATTTTTTACGTATATTTTAATATAATTTACATTTATCATACATACAATTTATAATACATATAAAATCTAATGTACTTTTAAATATAAATCTATTATATCCTAAGCCAATTTTAGAATAATCCTCTTACAGCTCAAATTGTAGAACCAGGCAAATGGAATAAAAGCATACATGTATTTCTTTCTGCTGACTTACTTTGCTGTTTCAAGGGAAAATGTGCATGTTCTCAGGCCCTGCCACTGTGGGGGATAATCTTAGGAACTCCCTGAGCCTGCACGGATGGGTTAACAAGGCATGAAGAATTACAAAGCCAGAGGATGCTCACACCCAAGTTTGGGTAACAAGGCTAGGTAAATAGGTATGGAGAGAACAGCCGAGGCCCTAAGATAGAGAGGGCGGGGCCAAAGCCCCAGGATAGGGAGGGCGGGGCAAAGGCCCCAATGCAGAGGTATATGAGGTAAACAAGATTAGGTGTTCAGGGCGAAAGCGCCCCCCAATTTAGTACTGTAGCAGAAAGCTGCTTTCACAGGAAGGAAGGACCAAATTAGGTAAACAGGTAAACAGGGCTGTAGACCACTGCGGGCGAAAGTTGCCCAAAGTGGAGCTAATTAGCAAAAGAAAGGTGCCTTGGTGACCCTGAGGTAGCACGCTCTGTCTTTCTTGTCCCCTAGGCTGGTAAGATACACACATGCAGCGCCTATGCCTGCTGCTCAGCACCAGGATTTTGTTTTGTGTTGACCCAAACCCCTAACACCGTGTATCTTCAAAACCCTCTTTCCCTCATGCCCATGAGTTAATATTCACAGATTTATTGTCTCTTTGGGCACGTCCATCACCATGTTTGTGAGCCTTCTGATCCTAATTAAAACGGAGCAAGGACCCTTAGTCGGGGCTGTTGTCTCCTCCTGGACATTAGCCATCTCTCGCATTTTAATCCTGTGTCCTGCTTTCGTGCTGGACAAGAAAGATCTCTAGACTCAGGGTCTACAACACGCCACATAGAGAAAAACGTCATTTATGCTTTAAATTCTAACTCAGGGTCTGTCTTCCCACAACGCTTCATGATGAGCTCAGTCACCCACAACAAACGAACCTGCTCTTTGCCAGGGCCACGGAGTCAAGGCAGACTTGTGGCCCATACAGGTCAGCTGGGTTCTCTGCAGCCATCATTGCTCCGGAGTGGACCCCGCAACCAAGGGTGCAGCTGAGCGGATGACCTTGATGTACTACACTGTTTCACTGTTCCCGACCAATTCATCCACCAGCTTTATAAAACTATTATTCGATCACCAGTTTATCAACCGCGTAGTAGAGTTTCTTTGTCCTATCTTTGTGGTAAATGTTCTAACTGGATAAGCGCATGCACAAAGGAAAGTTTTCCAAAACAATTAGTGCTGCACAACTGTGCGAAGGAAAAGTGTACATGGAAGTGTCACACACTATTTAAAACTTGAAAATCAACAGTATTAATACTTACGAACATTTTGTAAGATTCAGGCCACATGTTTTAGATTAAAAGAGTCTAGTAGACACTAACTGGAATAATCGAATAAAGTATTTCTTTTTTACAAGGGAAGAATACATTAACAGTGTGCGATTGTGTGAATTACTTCAAATTTGAGAATAAGGATTTAATATTTAAAAAATCTTAATAAATATGGGGTGTATAATACTTTTATTTTGTGGAAATAAAAGGATGTTAATATGTAACTTGACAGTGTCCATTCTTTTTCAAGTGTTCACTAATTTATTTAATCAAAGTTTGAATATTATAGACGAATCTGTCCTATGATAACATAGAACTTCCTGTGATCTCAAGATGCACCCAGTGTGTTCAACAAAGAGTAATCTCAGAATGGCTGATTTCATGAGGTTGTGAATGTCTTATGCTCTGTTTTGTTCTAATTTTTTTCTAACGTTTATTTATTTTTGAGACAGAGAGAGACAGAGCATGAATGGGGGAGGGTCAGAGAGAGGGAGACACAAAATCCAAAACAGGCTCCAGGCTCTGAGCGGTCAGCACAGAGCCCAATGCGGGGCTCGAACTCACGGACCACGAGATCATGACCTGAGCCGAAGTCGGACTCTTAACTGACTGAGCCACCCAGGCGCCCCTGTTCTAAATTGTCTATACTTGCAGGTGATGTGAGTGTGAGCCCTATATGTAAATTGCTACTTAAGCTCCTATGCATACATGCACTCTAGTGATTATAAAATATGGTGACCAAAATTAAAATGTGAAATTCAGCGGATAGCTCTGAAATATTTTCATGTGGTTATTTACAAACAGGGAAACTGTGGGTTACTAAAGATGCCTTCCTAATCTCTGTTCCCAAAAGACACTCAGACTAAAACAATTACCAGACACGGTGAATGTACACTCTAGAAATCCATAAATGTCAGCCTCTGTCCATCCTTATTGTGAAGACTGATTTCAAAAGCGGGAGACTATCTTCCTGATGGCTTTAGGAGTCCGGTACTACATCGCAAGTTCTAATTAATGCACAAGTTTCATATTGACAAAGCGTGTGGCCTCACCCCAGCTGACTCGAAGCCAGTGGCGGGTGATGGTCCAGTGAGACCAAAGAAAGGACCTAGAGAGAACGACGGGGAGACAGGCTTCCTGGGGGGACCTGTGTGCAGGGAGTCCGGCAGTGACCAAACGGACAAAGTATCGCCGCTGGGATCTACGTGCAGCAAGCTGTTAGAGCAACTAACCCAACAACTACCTGGGCCCTTCCCCTCCTGCATGGCCAGCGTGCAAGGACACCTTTGCTTACAAGGGAGACACTCCAGCTTGGTCACCCCCGGAGTCCCTGACCTGGAACGCTGAGCACGTTTTGCTACATGTCCTGCCTGATGGGAATATAGAGGGAGGTCAGGGTCTCTACATTCTCAAGGCAGTGATTGACAGGGGCACCACACCGGCGATCCAGCACACGGCACACACACACACAACTTTGAACGTGCCTACCGTATACATGAGAACACTACTGATGTGGCCGTAAACCGCAGCGGGACAAGCCACGAATCATCTTTCGTAACTTGTACATCCACCAGAGTGTGACACATAAACATTCATCATTCCCATTTTATGATCGGGAGTCTTCATGAGGAAATATTTTAATTCTTTACACATAACTGTCTACTGATAAATAATTATTTTATGTGTAAAATACACAATTTACTTGTTTGCTTATGTGTACATATATACCTTGAAGAACATAGCGTATATATGTCATAAACACACACGCTGAGATATTTAGATGAGTTAAAAACTATGAGACAATAGCCCTCAACATAGATCAAATCTATAGCCATTACTATATGAAATAGCCGTTACTATATGAAACGTTAAATGTTTCATATACACATTTTTACTGAAGAATTTTTCAAGTGTCTTTATGAGATATGATTATGTTTGTTTCTATCCAGGCAACACAACTTATGAGCCTTTCTCAGGGGTGCAGTCCCTCAAACTGACAATATACACCGCACTTCTATTAGCAATAAGGTTTCCTCTGACAGAACCTGGGGCTCCTTCTCTTATTTATTGACTTGTAAGAGTTCTTCACATATCTGTATGTGTGAGTTCTCTCTCTCTCTCTCTCTCTCTCTCTCTCTCTCTCTCTCTCTATATATATATATATATATACCACATACGATTTACAAATATTTTCCTCCTCTTCTGTGGGGTATCTTTACATTTTCTTGTCTTTTGAAGCACAAAAGGTTTTAATTTGGATGAAGTCCAATTTGTTTTTTCCTCTGTTGCTCTTTCTTCTAAGAATCCCTTGGCGAACCCTCAGGGTCATGAAGGGCTACCCCTAGGTCATCCCTCTGGGCCAAGCTGCCTTCCAGACTATATTATCTTGCCTCCCTACCAGCAATGTAGGAGTTCCAGTGGCTCCATATATCTCTTCGCCAGCACTCAATATCATCAGTCACTTCTTCTGTTTGTTGTTAGCATTTCTAATAGGTGGGTATTCTAATAGGTAGCGTTTCTGATAGGTTTCTCATGAGTGATAATCTCATTGCGGCATTAAATTCCCTAGTAATGATGTGAGTCATATTCTCTTGTGTTTATTTAATGTACATAAACTTTCTCTGAAGTGTTCAACTATTTTGCCCATTAAAAAATTTGAGTTGTGGGGTGCCTAGGTGGCTCAGTCGGTTAAGCATCTGAATTCAGCTCAGGTCACCATCTCACAGTTTGTGGGTTCAAGCCCCGGGCCGGGCTCTGTGCTGACAGCTCGGAGCCTGGAGCCTGCTTCGGATTCTGAGTCTCCCTCTCTCTGCCCCACCCTCTTTCTCTTTCTCTCTCAAAAATAAATAAACATTTAGGCTCTGGTACAGGTTCAGGTTTGGGAACTTTCAGGATGTCACTAGTAGAAGTGGCCTCTTGTACTGAAGGTTCTTTTACTTTCACTGATGGTTCTGGGAGCTCTGGAGATTTTTCCTTCTTTTCTGGAGCAGGGGAAGGACTCCGGCTCTTGGTTCTGTGGCGGGGAGACCGAGAATGACTGCGCTTTCTCTCTCTCCTGACAGGGGAAGATCGTCTTCTAGGGGAAGGAGATCTGGATTTGCGTCTTCTTGGGCTCGAGACCTCTCCCTTTTTTCTCTGCTGCTTTCTTTTTCTTCCTTATCCCTCTTACCCTTGTCTTCATCTTGCTTTTTCATTGATGCCAACTTTTCTTGTTCAGTTTGTCTTTGTTTTATTTCTTCTTTCCTCAGTTCTAGAAAAGCAGAAGGGATTCCAGCGATGTTTTCTTGTGCCCTTAAGAGCAGGGGCCACAGTTCTCCCATAAATTCTCTAGCATTTTTTCCATTCAAAAACCCAGTCAGGTTGATCTGCATCATTTTGGAGTCTGGATCCTTCACTTCCAGCTGGTTGAATATAAACTCAATCACAACATCATCTTCAAACCCAAGGATTTCCGTTACTCGTTTTGTTATCCAAGGCTTTATAACCTCCAAATTTACTTTGCTCATATCCACCTTTTTTTTCTAGGCATTCTCCAAATCTCAGCTGCTTCAGTAACTTCTCCTGTTTGTTGCCGAACCGATTATCCTGTTCTGCACTCGTTCCGCGGAAGAATCCCGCGGCCATCTTGCTGCCTCGCTCGGAGATCGCTCCCTATCCCGAGATACACCGCGCCCTCTGGAGACAAATTCCAAGAAAGAAAAGGAGAAGGAGAAGACCCGACCGAGATCTCGGTCACGTTCCAAATCAAGATCCCGGACACGGTCTCGCTCTCCTTCTCATACTCGACCTAGACGGCGTCATAGATCCCGATCAAGAGCGTACTCCCCGAGAAGGCGGCCATCTCCTCGAAGAAGAACTCCACCAAGACGAATGCCACCTCCACCCAGGCCTAGAAGAAGTAGCTCTCCAGGGAGACGAAGAAGGCGTTCATCGGCGTCCTTGTCCGGAAGTGGTTCGTCATCTGCTTCGTCTCGTTCCCGGTCACCGCCAAAGAAGCCTCCTAAGAGGACATCCAGCCCCCCTCGGAAAACTCGTAGGTTATCTCCTTCAGCAGGTCCTCCGAGGCGAAGGCATAGGCCGTCACCTCCAGCAACTCCGCCGCCAAAAACTCGTCATTCCCCAACACCCCAGCGGCCAAACCGTACAAGACGAAGTCGTGTTTCTGGCTCTCCAGGGAGAACTTCAGGTAAAGTGACAAAACGCAAAGGTACTGAGAAAAGAGAGTCCCCTTCACCAGCACCGAAGCCTAGAAAAGCAGAGTTATCTGAATCGGAAGAAGATAAAGGTGGCAAAATGGCTGCCGCAGATTCTGTGCAGCAGAGACGTCAGTACACACGACGGAAGCAGCAGTCTTCATCTGATTCTGGCTCCTCTTCTTCCTCAGAAGATGAGCGACCCAGAAGGTCCCATGTGAAGAATGGTGAGGTAGGCAGGCGGCGGAGACGTTCCCCTTCCCGGAGTGCCTCTCCATCACCTCGAAAGCGCCAGAAAGAGACTTCCCCTCGTGGTAGTCGGAGGGGGACCCCCTCCCCACCACCCACCAGAAGGCGCCGTTCTCCTTCTCCTGCCCCTCCTCCTCGAAGGCGCAGGCCTCCCACACGGCCACCTCGACGAAGGACTCCTTCTCCTCCCCCCCGGCGCCGCTCACCTTCCCCGAGAAGCTACTCTCCTCCAATACAGAGGAGATACTCTCCTTCTCCGCCTCCAAAGAGAAGAACGGCTTCTCCCCCTCCCCCTCCCAAACGTAGGGCATCGCCATCTCCACCACCAGGGCGCCGGGTCTCCCATTCTCCACCTCCCAAACAGAGAAGCTCCCCGGTCACCCAGAGACGTTCGCCTTCGTTATCATCAAAGCATAGGAGAGGGTCTTCCCCGAGCCCATCTACCCGGGAGCCCCGGTCACCACAACCAAACAAACGGCATTCGCCCTCACCACGGCCTCGAGCTCCTCAGACCTCCTCAAGTCCTCCACCTGTTCGAAGAGGAGCATCATCGTCACCCCAAAGAAGGCAGTCCCCATCTCCAAGTACGAGGCCCATTAGGAGAGTCTCCAGGACTCCGGAACCCAAAGAGACAAAGAAGGCTGCCTCACCAAGCCCTCAGTCCCTAACGAGGGTTTCATCCTCCCGATCTGTCTCAGGATCTCCTGAGCCGGCAGTTAAAAAACCCCCAGCACCTCAGCCTCCTGTCCGGTCTCAGTCACCCTCTACCAACTGGTCACCAGCGGTACCGGTCAAAAAGGCTAAAAGCCCAACACCAAGCCCGTCTCCGGCAAGGAACTCAGACCCAGAAGGAGGTGGAAAGAAAAAGAAGAAAAAGAAGGACAAGAAACACGAAGAGGGTAAGAAGCACAAGAAGCACAAAAAACACAAGAAGGAAAAGGCCGTGGCTGCAGCCGCTGCGGCTGCTGTAACCCCTGCAGCCATTGCTGCTCCCACAAGCCCATCAGCACAGGGGGAACCAGAAGCGGAGCCCGAGCCTAAGAAGGAGACCGAAAGCGAGCCCGAAGACAACCTCGATGACTTAGAAAAGCACCTGCGTGAAAAGGCGCTGAGGTCGATGCGGAAGGCTCAAGTGTCCCCACAGTCTTAGGTGGGAATGTGTGTTACGATGTACATTTTATTTGGTTTGTATGCAATTCAGTTTCAAAATTGCTAAAATGTGTTTGAGCTTTAGACTATAACATTTGTTGTAATAATTGCTAGGTTGAAGTTCACCATGTAAAAAAAAAGGGCATGGATTTACATTGCAAAAGGTGTCCACAGTGTATTAGTGACATTCTTTCATTGACAGCTGACATAAATCTCATTTACAGTGAAATATTTTAAGCCAAAAAAAAAAATCCCCTTTTTAAAAAAGGGGGTTTCAATATTGTTGGCATTCTTACGGTTTCTTTAAAGGCCTTGGCTATTCCCAGAGGTTTTCCTTTCTTTTCGGTTTTTTTCCCCCCTTTATTTTTTCTCATTTGAGTCTTAGCACCCATTTAAGTTATGATGCTTCCAACCTTGTATGGTTTGCAAGCTAGCCCAGAAATAAGACCACTGTTGAACTACCACAGAAGTATAAATGAACATTTTGATGCCACAATCTTTCCTGTTGCCTGTGGAGTCTCTGCTGAAATGAATCCAGATTCGAGCTCTAGGATGAGACGGCAAATGAAAGCATGTTGTTTGCCAGGACACTGTGGGTTTATATGGATGTGTAACAAGTTGATTTGGAACACTGGAATTCCATTCTATTCTGTTGTGGTTTTTGTAAAGGCAATTAACTAGTCCCAGGAAGGATCCTTCAGTTACATAAACGTTTGTTTTATGAAATGTCACGGCTCCATTCATAATTTTGTCTTATTCTTCCAACTGGTATATACAACTTTCAGAGCTCTCTCATATTTGGAAGTCTGGAAGGGCCCAGACTTTGAAATAGTGTCTTGTTTTCACTGTTTTGGTTTTGGGTTTTTTTTTTTTTTAACTAAAGCTATATAAAGCTTGTGGATTAAACAGAATAAATTTCTAAATTTAAAAAATAAATAAACATTTAAAAATTTTTAAATTGAGTTGCTGTGTTCTTATTTTTGAGTTTTGAGAGTTCTTTATATATTCTGGATATTGGATATAAATTCTTTCTTAGAAATGTGATTTGTGAATATTTTCTCTAATCCTTAGCTTCTCTTTTTTCTTTCACTTTACTTATTTACTTTGAGAGAGAGAGCATGAGTGGGGAGAGGAGCAGGGAAAAAAGATTCCACGAACCATGAGATTGTGACCTGAGCCGAAATCAAGAGCCAGATGCTTAAGCGACTGATCTACCCAGGTGCCTCTCCTTTTTCTCATTTTCTTTTTGCTTTTTAAAGTTTACTTATTTTGAGAGAGTGCGCGAGCAAAGCGGGGAGGAACAGAGAGAGAGGGAGAGAGAGAGGATCCCAAGCAGGCTCTGCATCATCAGTGCAGAGCCTGATGCAGGGCTTGAACCCACCAACCATGAGATCATGACCTGAACAGAAACCAAGAGTCAGACATTTAACCGATTGAGCCACCCAGGTGCCCCCCCTCTTTCTTTTCATTTTCTTAACATATTTCAATTGACCCAACTTTAAAGTCATTAATACCGTCTTCTGGTATGTCTCCTCTCTTGTAAATCCCATGCAATGAGTTCACGATCTCTGATGTTGTATTTTTAGTTTTAGTATTATCCACTGATTTTTTATAATTTCTCTTTGTTATTAGTTCTACATCTTTTCATCCATGATATCTATCTTTTCCTCTATCTTCTTCTACTTATTATTTTTTTCTTGAGACAGAGAGGGCACAAGTGAACGAGGGGCAGACAGGGAAAGAGAGAGAGAATCCTACAAGGGGCAGAGAGAGAGAGAGAGAGAGAGGGAGAAAGAGAGGGAGAGGGAGGGAGAAGCAGGGCTTGAGCTCACCTGATGCAGGCCTCCAACTCATCAACTGTGAGATCATGACTGAGGCACCAGGCGCCCCTCTACTTATTTTTTTGATATTTTTAAGAAAGAGAAGAAAGAATCCCAAGCAGGCTCCATGCTGTGTGGAGCACAAACCAGGGCTCAATCCCACAACCCTGGATCATGACCTCAGCCAAAGTCAAGAGTCAGATGCTCAACCGATTGATCCACCCAGGCACCCCATATCTTTTCCTACTTATTAATAATAGTTATTTCAAAGTTATTATCTGCCCATTCCAATATCTGAATCATTCATAAGATTTCTCCAGTACTTTTTCTTTAATCTTTATTTATTTTTGAGAGAGAGAGAGAGAGAGAGAGAGAGAGAGAGACAGAGCGTGAGTGCGTGAGGGGCAGAGAGAGAAGAGACACTGACTCCGAAGCAGGCTCCAGGCTCTGAGCTGTCAGCACAGAGCTGGACATGGGGCTCTAACCCAGGGACCATGAGATCACGACCTGAGCCGAAGTCAGACCCTTAAACGACTGAGCCACCCAGGCGCCCCTTGGATTTCTCCAATACTTTATATCCTTCTGGACTTTTTATGTGTACTTGTTCTATCTGCTAATAATAGAAGGGAGTTAGTTAAAATCTCCAATTATGATTGTGCATTTTTCTACTTCTCCCTTTAGCTCTATCCATTTTTTTTTTAATTTTTTTTTCAACGTTTATTTATTTTTGGGACAGAGAGAGACAGAGCATGAACGGGGGAGGGGCAGAGAGAGAGGGAGACACAGAATCGGAAACAGGCTCCAGGCTCTGAGCCATCAGCCCAGAGCCCGACGCGGGGCTCGAACTCACGGACCGCGAGATCGTGACCTGGCTGAAGTCGGACGCTTAACCGACTGCGCCACCCAGGCGCCCCAGCTCTATACATTTTTAAACAGCTTTATTGAGGCATAATTCACATGCCATTGAATTTGCCCACTTAGGTGTTCAGTTCAGCGACTCTCTGTGAATCGGTAGGTATGTGTCCCTCATTAAAGTCCAGTGTCATCACTGCCAGATGTTCCCCCCACTTCCGTTGGCAGTTAGTCCCCACTTGTAAGCCCGGCCTAAGGCAACCACAAGTCTGGAGATTTTCATGTAAATAGAAAATCCAGTCTAGTCTTTCGTGACTGGTTCCTTTCTTGCGGCAGCTACGTCGTGCGTCTTTTTATCGCAAAAAGGTATTTTATTGGATGGACATAGCATGTTTTCCTTAGCCACTCACCAGCTGTTTTGAATTTCTTCCAGCAATTGTTTATTATAATTCTAGGAACTCACATACTCTGCAAGGTTGGGAGGCTGTCTTGTAGGAAGCTCTCTATGCCCCGAATCAAGAACTGTCCCTCCCGCACTTGTAATGCCAAGGGTCCAATCTAAAAATAAAAACTACTGTAAGTAAAACAGGGAACTTAATGTGGGAAGTTGGTGACACAAGTGATAGGAGGGATGAGGTGCCAGAGAGGGTGGGGAGGCGTCCCAGATGCGAAAGCCAAGGTGCAGAAGCAGGAATCCATGACCGTCACTCAGCAGGGGGACAAAAGGAGGAGGTGTTTACGGGATCCCCGGTCCAGGGTCAACCAGCGGAAGCTGTAACCACAGCATGTCTACTTAAGAACAGCTGGAGTGACAGAGGAGACACAGCCATTGCTGGAGAGGTTACCTGAGGCCCAGACGGAAGAAGTATTTTGTTTTTGTTTACTAATCTCACACCCTTCGGTTTCCCCTCAGTTTCACCAAATTCATCGAGAAGCACTTGATACAGGAGACTGGGATACACCTGTGGGCCAGGCTTCCCCAGCCCTGGGAGCAGAGCAGGGAAGGTAGAGGAAGGAATGGGTCTGAGGACCAGGGTCCAGGGTCAGCACGGTCCACCCACTCTGTTATTTGTCATCCTTCCTTCTCATCCTCCCGCGATACACGCGTGACAGTAAGGTGACAATGCTGTCCTGCCTATCATGAATGGGCGAATCCCACAGTGACACTCTCATCCTGTCCCCAACAAGAGAAAATACAAAGTCCTAGAGGTCCTCGTTTGTGTCTCAAGTCTAGGGTCTCTAAGCACAACGTGACTTTGCTTGATCTCATGATCTATGAACTGAATTCTAAAACAAAACCTCGCCAATCAATGTTCCATATCGAAACAAAAAATAGGGAAGGAAAATTTGTTGAAACCAACAAAAATATACACAGCAGGTACAGTTGCCAGGTATTCACCATAAAACGCTGGCTGATGCCAAAAAATTTTTTCTCTGCCCCCGTTGCACGTTATGCTTGCCATCAGCAAGCTACTGGTGGGTCAAGGTTCTTTCTTCATCACTGAAGACTGAATTTCTAGCAGTCCTGTCCTAATGGGTGCTTTAGCCTCCCACGGGAACTCGCAGGGAAATACTACGAGGCTTCTCAGTGAATCTGTCAGGCTCCGTACAGAGTCACCTGGCCCCAAATGTGTACCAGCAATTCCTTAATTCTGCAGATCAAACACTCCAGCAGTAATGGTAACCTCCTTCTCTGTCGATTCCCTGGCACAAGACGCTCAAACGGCGTCAAGGACCTGTAACTGTGACGTTTGACAGGAGCCCAAGGTGCAAGGACAGAGAGCAGAAACCGCACGTGACGTCTCCTCTCGCCCGCCGCCTCTCTCAGCGGCTCCCAGCCAGATTCCAGCTGCTTTTCTAAAAAAAATTTTTTTTTTAGCGTTTATTTATTTTTGAGACAGAGACAAAGCATGAACGGGGGAAGGTCAGAGAGAGGGAGACACAGAATCTGAAGCAGGCTCCAGGCTCCGAGCCGTCAGCACAGAGCCCGACGCGGGGCTCGAACTCACGGACCGCGAGATCATGACCTGGGCCGAAGTCGGCCGCTGAACCGACTGAGCCACCCAGGCGCCCCCCAGCTGCTTTTCTTACGGCAGTTGTTTTCAAGACTGGACCCTGACCAGTAGGCCAGACAACAAATTCCACGAGACACTTCAGAATAATGAAGAGCTCCCCATATGGGCTGCATGAGAAATTTGGGGTCAAGGTCATCCCCCAAAGCAATACTGTGTTAACCTAGGCCCTAAATCTTAATTTTGATACAGCCCCATATTCAAATAACATTTGCTCTTGGATATGAAATCTCAAGACCATTGTCCACGAGTCTCCCTTTGTCTGATGAAAACAGTCATTTTTCTGTAATTCTAAACGTTACGATCATTCAGGAAAGGATTCTGACATTGTCAGGCATTACCAAGGAGAGGAATTACTAAAAATTCTAAACAGAGGTAGAGGGAACATGCATAGTAGATGGTTTCAACAGAGACAAGTTAGCAACGCAAGAAAATCACACATATAGGGAGTGATACGAAGCTCTGAATTTCACCAACATTCAAGACAGGCTTTTGGCATTTTCAAATACATTATTTAAAGATTTGGGGCACCTAAGGGGCATCTGGGTGGCTCGGTTGGTTGAGCGTCCGACTTCAGCTCAGGTCAAGATCTCGCAGTTCATGAGTTCGAGCCCCGTGTCGGGCTCTGTGCTGACAGCTCAGATCCTCTGTCCCCTTCTCTCTCTGCTCCTCCCCAACGCGTACGCGCCCTCTGTTTCAAAAATAAACATTAAAGAAGAAGAAGAAAAAATGCCCCTGAAAAATAACAGGAGGATATGTTTTGTGGGTATTTTATTTTATTAAATTTTTTAAAATGTTTATTTATTTTTGAGAGAGAGAGCATGAGCGGGGGAGGGGCAGAGAGAGAGGGAGACACAGAATCTGAAGCAGGTTCCAGGCTCTGAGCTGTGAGCACAGACCCCGACGCGGGGCTCAAACCCACGAACTGCAAGATCGTGACCTGAGCTGAAGTCGGACGCCCAACCGACTGAGCCACCCAGGAGCCCCTTGTGGGTATTTTCTTTTTGCCAGCTCCACTTCTCATCTGTTTAGATGACGAGCAATGCAGTTCAGAGTTTTTCTTTTGCTCACTTGGTCAGACGTTAACTTGTATTCTTGCCTTTGCATGTTTAATGTGAACAATCTGGATGTAACTGGCGACTCAGAAGAGGCAGGAGATTTTATTGAAAAATTCCAGCTTCTGTTATTGAACACAGGGCATGGTAAGAGTTCCCAAACTCATTTGCATGTGCCAAAAAGTTCTGGCCATATAACTTAAACTATTTGTTAAATAACAACGAAATCATTTGGTCTGGCTTACCTTCTATTATGGTACAAGACAAACGATATACATTGTGCAGCACCCTTGAGAGATGCTGTGCTATAAACATGACATATACCATATTCACAGATTAATTTCACATATGCTATGAAACTATATAAATTCACAAGATGTAGCCATACTCAGGAATATAAGCCCTATATTTGTCTGAAGCAACAGGCTTTCTACTTGGCTGTCAAGATTACTGAACATACTCATACACAGACATACATATCTTTAAAGCTTCATAAGCTTATCACTTAAAATAGAATATATAATCTTTTTTTCTAAAGATGCAATACCGTACTTGGAAATTGATTTTTTTTTTTGACATTGCTATGGACAAATTTTCCTATATTCATTTGAGTCATTATTTTTGTCCTCGATATGAATAACTTGATTTATGATGAGACTAGACCATTTGCTGAGCGCTTGTCTCTACTGCCTTTGCCACATTCACTGCACACATAGGCCTGCTCTCCAATTTGGCATTCTGACGTTCAAGGAAGTAGAACTTCCTGCCAATGACCTTCCTACACTCATGGCATTCGCAGGATTTTTATCAATGTGTTTTATGGTATAGAGAGAAGGGCGATTATTTTCTTAAAAGTGTCTCACACTCGCTCTATTTCTAGGGTTTCTCTTCTGTGTGAGTTCTCTGATGTATCATGAGGTGTGATTTCTGGGAAAAAGCTTTCCCACAAGTGCTACATCCATAGGGCTTCTCTCCTGTGTGAGTCCTCTGATGTATGATGAGCTGTGACTTCCAAATAAATGCCTTCGTGCATTCCTTACATCCATAGGGCTTTTCTCCTGAATGAGTTTTCTCATGTCTGAGGAGGAGTGACTTCCCACTGAAGGCTTTCCCACATTCGCTGCACCCATATGGTTTCTCTCCTGAATGAATTCTCTGATGTTTATGGAGACTTGACTTCTCTCTGAAGGCTTTCCCACATTCACTGCATTTATTGGGCTTTTCATCTATATGGGTTCTCTTATGAGTCACAAGTTGCGATTTCCCACTAAAGCCTTTCCCACATTCACCGCATGCATACGGTCTCTCTCCTGTATGACTTCGCTGATGAATAATGAGCTGTGACGTCTGAGAAAAGACTTTGCTGCACTCACTGCATTCATAAGGTTTCTCTCCTGTGTGAGTTCTCTGGTGTGTAAGGAGATGAGACTTTCTAGAGAAGGCCTTCCCACACTCACATCCATAACGTTTTTCTCCTGTGTGAACCGTCTGATGTGTCACAAGGTGTGACTTCTGGGAAAAGGCTTTGCCACATTCACTACATTTAAATGGTTTCTCTCCTGTGTGTGTTCTCTGATGTACAATGAGTCGTGACTTCTTGCTGGTGACTTTTCCACAATCATTACATTCGTAGCATTTTGCTCCAACGTGAGCTTTTCCATGTTCGGTATAGAAAAAGGATTTCTCATATCCATTGAATTTACCAGGTTTCCTTCTTCCACGGTTTCCAGCCTCACTAAATAAACCTAACGAGTGTTTCAGATGTTTTCCATTTGAGACATGCTTACTGGACTTTTGCTTTAACGATGCAAGGTTCATGCTGGATTGGAATGTTTTTCCACTGGCATTAGTTTCATGGACTTGTTCCGATTTTTTAATCCTGTCTTGGAGTTCTTGGTGCCAAGCTTTGTAATCGTCAACTTTCCAGTATTCTAGAAAGGAGAATGACAAACATATTTTGTGGATTCAATAATCGTGAACCAGGTGAACTAGAAGTGCAGAAAACATCATGCACAACTACACATGTTTGGGAATTAAAATTAAATAAAGTGCTCTCATGGAAACTGAGGTAGAAAACTAATAATAGATAAGGAGAAGGGGGGAAAAAAAACCTTTGACTAAACAGGTTGCTAAAGGCCATGATATAATAATCTGTCCTAAGCAAAGGTAGCGTTTTATCTGAGCACAATCTGCATTAAAAAGTTGCACTACAAGGTACAAAATGATGACACCAAAGTTATTCCTTTGGTTATAGGCATAGAAGGAGTAAACTTCCATAAAAGAAATCTAGTAGAGAATAGAAGGAATGACCACAGGTATAATAATAGTAATCTGAGGCATTTAACAATAAAAAGGGAAAGAAAATAGGAGGGAATTAGAATGATGAGAAGAAAAAAACACAACGAATTCTCGGTACCAGTGAAAAGACAAGGGATCTATCAGCAGGATACGTTTGTGGCGTGGAGAGGGAAAAAGAACACACACGGTCTGAGGCGAGAAGGGTTGGGCTCCTTAGTACAGACCAGAGGAGCGTAGCTCACTCTAAAATCAAAGCAAAGACGGACAGATTATCCTCATACAGACAAGTGATCTAGATAAGATCTGGGTATCTGAGAAGCTCATATCCGTGGTTCTGAGTCCCTTCTAAAGGTTTAGTGATTGGAGAATTATCTAAACAGCATTTCAAAGGTGCCCATCCCTCACTGTCTTTACGTCTGCTGTAAACTGACATGTATTTTTTTATTAAAATTTTTTTAATTTTTTTTTTTATTTATTTTTGAGACAGAGAGAGACAGAGCATGAGCAGGGGAGGGTCAGAGAGAGAGGGAGGCACAGAATCCGAAGCAGGCTCCAGGCTCCCAGCTGTCAGCACAGAGCCCAACGCAGGGCTTGAACCCACGAACCGTGATATCGTGACCTGAGCTGAAGTCGGACGCTTAACCAACTGAGCCACCCCGGCGCCCCTAAACTGGCATTAAAATTCCACCTTCTCACAGGTGACTCACCCGACAAGCTCTGACTTGGGACCTCTTCGCCTATTATCCAAGGCTGCTCTGGCTCCAGTTTGAAGATCACATCTGGTTTGATAAGTTGAAACCCTGTATATGAAAAATCACACATGACTTGAGCCTAATTTATTGGGCTTCAGACTTCTAAGAATAAATAAATGCTTAGTTTCAGAGGCTGTGCAGGGAGGCCTTCCATCTGGGATGTGAGTGTGCACTCAACACAAAAAAGCGCTGAGAATTCGTGAATTCTTAAGCTAAAGCCTAAGTCATTGCACACTTCAAAGGCCCCCGTTGATAGTAAGCGAAGAGGAAATGGCAAGTGCCCGGGCAGAGCCTGAGTCCGCACAAGATGTCCTTACCCAGGGACACGAGACTGCTCACATTCTCCAGCATCACATTTCTGTACAAGTTCTTCTGAGCAGAGTCCAGGAGCTGCCACTCGTCCCGTGTGAAGTTCACGGCCACATCCTCCAATGCCAATGACCCCTGAAAGAGCATGTCCCTACTGAATCTGAAGAAATGGATACCATAATAAAGGAAAGGCGGCAAGGCCCTGGAGTGGGAGCCCCCAGGAGCCGTCACGCAAAAGTGCCCAGTTCCCAGTAACGAATCGCAATTGCTCTGAGCCGGATGCCGGTTCCCTCTGTTCTTGTCTCTCTTGCAGCTGGAGTCCGTCACGTGACTGTGTGCTGGAGATGGGACCTAGGAGGTGTGTGAGGGCCATCCGCGGGGAAGCTGCCGATTTTGGGTAAAAGAGATACTGATTTTGCCCTCTGCCCCCTCTACCTTTCTTCCTGCTGTTACCGCAGACGTTGCCCTCAGAGCTGCTGCAGCCACCTTGGGCCGTGAGACAATGTGAGTGAAGTTTGGCAGAGCAGAAACCTGGAAACATTCTGTCCTTTATCATACCGGTCATGAGCTGTGCCAGCCCAGGACCGTCTACTTCCGGGTGTCTTGCAGGAGAAAGTTCTATGGCCTTATTATCAGAGCTCCCACTATTTGTAAATGAGGTCATCTCTGATACACTGATTTTGACCATTCTTATCAGGATTCAGTACACAGGCTTTTTATCATATGCCTAGATTTGCATTATACCTTACTGGAGAAACAGAAGTCTTAAAAATCCTGTAGTGTTTTAAGTAAGATAGTATGACCCCGAATGTTTATCCACCCACAAGTGTGTGAGGTTCCACTCTGGTGTCATCAACACGAAGGTGAACAGGATTCACTCTGTCCTCACAGGGCCCTCAATCTTGTCGCCAGGTCAAGTTACCACAGACGCTGGGGCCGGAGAACATACGTGGTTTAAACACAACTGTAAGGGGTTATCATTTACTCCTTAGATCGGCAAAAGTGAAAACTTTTCAATATCCAGACAAGCCAAGAATACGGATGAATGCACTGCGGGTGTGGCTGGTTCAGAGTACCTTCTGTGTGCCAGCACTGGGGACAGTCACCTGTCTGCCAGCACTGGGGACAGTCACCTTCTGTGTGTCAGCACTGGGGACAGAGTCACCTTCTATGTGCCAGCACTGGGGACAGTCACCTTCCGTGCACCAGCAGTGCTGTCCGCCCGGCTCGCACCTTAGAGCAGGGGCTGCAAATTGCCAAGCCCAGTCAGCACTTAGATGCTAAAATAAAGCTTCTTGAAAGCCAGCTTCCAGCCATCTGTTCACGTACGATCCATGACTCTCTTGCAGGACCGCAGGGGAGGTGAGCAGTTGCGCCAGGGATGTGTGGCCGGAAAAGCCTAAAATATTCACCTTCTGCTCCTGCCTTAGAGACTTTCTTGTACATGTCCGCCAGGCAGTAAATACATTGGTGTTTAAAACAGCAAATCTGACAGACACCCGGGTGGCTCAGGGGGTTCAGTGTCTGACTTCGGCTCAGGTCATAATCTCGTTGTCCGTGGGTCTGAGCCCCGCGTCGGGCTCTGTGCTGACAGCTCAGAGCCTGGAACCTGTTTCAGATTCTGGTGTCTCCCTCTCTCTCTGCCCCTCCCCCACTCACACTCTGTCTCTTTCAAATGAATAAACGTTAAATAAATAACCGAACAGGGGTGCCTGGCTGGCTCAGTCCGTTGAGTGTCTGACTTTGGCTCAGGTCATGATCTCACAGTTTGTGGGTTTGAGCCCCATGTCAGGCTCTGTGCTTATGGCTCAGAGCCTGGAGCCTGCTTCGGATTCTGTGTCTCCCTCTCTCTCTGCCCCTCCCCAACTAGCACTCTGTCCGTCTCTGTCTCTCAGAAAGTAAAATAAAAACGTTAAAAAGTACACAAATAAATAAAATAAACTGTGAACTAATTCAACTCACTTCTAGAAAAAACCAGAATGATAAACCTCCACCCTAGTTTCTAAAGGAAAGAGACTATATACTCTGGAAAGTGAACAAAATGAAGCAAGTTATACTTCAGTTTCCACCATTTTTTATTTACAACATCTAGAATGCAGTAAAATATATATACAAAGAAGTATAAAAATGTGACCAAGAACTACGGCCACAGAAAGTAAAACCAGCCAACAGAAGGAGATCTACAGATGCCTAAGTTATGTGAATTAAGAGACAGACTCTAAAATAACAATACTAAATATGTTGAATAACTTAGAGGAAACATGGATATGATAAGTGAAGGGATGGAATATTTCAGGAGAGAAAAGGAAATTAATTTTTTAAAAAAGAACCAAATAGAAACTCTAGACTGAACAGCTGATATTAAGTACTTACCAAACGGACTTAACAGCAGATCTGATGTTATGAAGGAAAAGATTCATGAACTTGAAAATCGATTAATAAAAAACATACAGGGGCACCTGGGTGGCTCAGTCGGTTAAGCGCCTGACTCTTGATTTCGGCTCAGGTCATGATGTCACAGTTCATGAGATCGAGCCCCGCATTGGGCTCTGTGCTGACAGTATGGAGCCTGCTTGGGATTCCCTCTCCCTCTCTCTGCCCTTCCCCTACACTTGCTCTCTCTGTCTCAAACTAAATAAAATAAAGTTAAAAAAAAACAACAACATACAAAGTATAAAGTATTGGAAACAATGTATCAAGTGTCAGTGACCGTAGGACAATATAAAAACATCTTATACACCATAATTGGAGGGTCAGAAGGAAGAAAATAGGGCAGAAAACATATTTGAGTAAGTAATGGCTGGAAATGTTCCAAATGTGAAGAAAAACATTCCACAGACACAAGAAACTCAAAGTATCCCAATCAGGATACATACAAAGAAAACCAGACCGAGGCTCATCAGAGCCGAATTGCCCAAAACTAAAAATAAAATCTTAAAATCAGCCAGAGCGTAAGACACAGTACGTTCCAGGGATCAACATAAGAGGGATGAGACAACTGACCTCTCACCAGAAACAATGCAAGCCAACGTAGAATGGAATGTCCAAAATGTTCAAACAAACAAAAAAATCTAGCATGTTTTTCAGGAAAAAACCCCAAAACAACCCTTTCAAAGGGTGGCTGCATGGAGACAGCACAGCATGTGTCCACCAACACCGAAGGCCTCGTCAAGGAGGGTGGGCCCATCGCATGGTGAGAAGAAGGAGGGAGGAAGCCCAGAAGAAAGTGCTTCGTTCCTGTGCCTGGGGACTCAGGCAGTGGAAAGCAGGAGGGCAGAGTCGCGCAGAAGCACATGTCCTCCAACACCCGAGAACAGGGACCACCACACAAACGCTCCAAAAGAAGGCAGGGAAAAGAAACAAAGAACAAACAGTACAAACAGAAAACAAATAGTAACATGGTAGACTTCAACCCAAATATGTCAATAATTACTTAAAATGTTAACGGACTTAATAAACATTCCACAGAAAAGAGACATTATCAGGCTGAAAAAAGTAGGACCTACCTATAGGATACTTACAAAAGACACACTTAATTATGATTTTTTTAAATTTATTTAATTTTGAGAGACAGAGAGAGACAGAGTGTGAGCAGGGGAAGGGCAGAGAGAGGGAGACACAGAATCTGAAGCAGGCTCCAGGCTCAGCTGTCAGCACAGAGCCCGACGCGGGGCTCGAATCCACAAACCGTGAGCTCGTGACCTGAGCCGAAGTCGGTGACTTAACCAACTGAGCCACCCAGGTGCTCAAGACACAATTACAGAGGTACAAATAAGTTAGACGTAAAATACAGGAAAAGGTAATAGCACTCAGACATTCATATGGAAACTAGTGTAGCTACATTAATATTAAACAAAGTAAGCTTCAAGATAAGGGGTATTGCTAGAGATAAAAAAGGACATTTCATAACAACAGAAGGGTCAATTCATCAAGAAAACATAATAATCCTAAATGTGCAAACATTTAATAACAAAGCTCCAACTGGCGGCTGGGTGGCTGAGTCGGTTAAGTGCCCAATTCCACTCAGATCATGATCTCTCAACTCGTGGGTTCAAGCCCTGCGTCGGGCTCTCTGCTGTCAGCATGGAGCCCATTTCAGATCCTCTGTCCCCCTCTCTTTCTGCCCTTCCCCTGCTCATAGGCTTGCACACACGCTCTCTCTCTCTGTCAAAAATGAACAAATATTGAAGAAAAAGTAACAGAGGGGCACCTGGGTGGCTCAGTTGGTTAAGCTTCCGACTTCAACTCAGGTCATGATCTCACAGTTTGTGGGTTCAAGCCCCACATCAGGCTCTGTGCCGACAGCTGACAGAGATTACTTGCTTCAGATTCTGTGTCTCCCTCTCTCTCTCTGCCCCCTGTGCACTGACTCTCTCTCAAAAATAAATAAACATTAAAAAAATTGTTTTAATAAAAATAAGAAAATAACAGAGCTTCAAAATACATGAAGAAAATACTGACGTAAATAAATGGGTGTAGTTTCAATTGCATAAGGCGAAAAAAGTTATGGATGTGGATGGTAGTGATGGTTGCACAATATTATGAACATGTTTATGTCTATCTTATCATAACCAAAAAATAGAAAACATTATCAGCAATAATTAAAAGAATGCAAGTTAAAAATACAAGGAAATGTCATTTTTCATCTATCAGGTTGGCAAGGATAAAAAGTTGACATGGGGGCGCCTGGGTGGCTCAGTTGGTTAAGCGTCTGACTCTGATCTCAGTTCACGTCATGAGCTCAGGTCTTGATCTAGGGTCATGAGTTCAAGCCCCGTGTTGGGCTCCATGCTGGGCATGGAGCCTACTTAAAAAAAAAAAAAAAAAAAAAAAAGGAAAAAAAAGGTGATACAACTCAGTGTTGGTAAGGATGTGGGGAAGAGTCAGCAAAACACTGTTGATAAAACAAATTTGAATACACTTTTAGAAGGCAATTTTGTAATCTCTATTAATATGTAAAACTTGCATGGCCTTTGACCCAGAAATTCTATGTCTGGGCATTTATTGTACATAAACTCTTGTACAAATCCTCAAAAAAAACTGGAGGTTTTCACCGGCTCTCAATAATTGATTGAACCAGTAGACAAAAATCAGTAAGAATATAGAATTGAACATGCTATCAACTGATTTAACCTAATTGACATTTATTTATTGAACATTCCATCCAACAACACATTCTCCTTGATTCACATGGATTATTCCCAAAGATACACCATATACTGGACCATAAAATAAGTCCCAAAGAATTGATATCATAAGGAGACGTTCTCTGACCATAAAAAAATACAATCAGAAAGTAATAACAAAAAGGTATGTAGAGAACTCCTCACCTCAAGTATTTGTAAATTAAGCAGCACACTTTACATGATTCAGGGTCAAAGAATAAATCACAGTGAACATATTTTGGATTTAATTCTAACAAAAACAAAACAGACCAAAAACCCCACAGTACTGGGGCACTCTACTGGAGAAGCCTTACATGGATCTTAGGACAGTCAATTTTAGACATGTCTCAGCCATGCAGATGTGGCTCTTTTCATACAAGATATGAATTGGGGCACATATTCATGCAGTTCACTGGTTTAATGATTCCCTGTACCATGTTGGTAATCTAATTGAGTCTATGATGCCAGCCAGATTAGTCAATCTGATGTGTGAAGCTGTTAAACTCGTGAATGACTTCTGAGGTTGATTAGATATTCAATGTGATCCAGACTTATGCTGAGAAGTCAGTTCTCTGGAAAGACAACAGTCCTAATTTGTAGCATTTGCTAATCTGTGTTGAAAATATTCCTACCATGGCTGATTTCAAGCTATCAAAGCTTAATAACTGGTTTACAAAACTCAGAATTTAAGTTTTGCAAGTTGGTACGAGCTGACTCCAACACATTACTGGTAATTAAAAAAACAAAACAAAACAAAACAAAACAAAAGAGTGATTTTATGCCAAACACAAGATCTGGATTTCACATCCTATATAGGTTATTATCCCTACAAAAATAGTATATTTAATTTTGAAACAAATATCTTAATGCAAACAACACACACATTTTAGGCCCTTCTCTTCAACCATCACACTGAAACATTGGAAGGAATCATTAAAAAAGTTATTAAAACCTGAATGGAAGGGGCGCCTGGGTGGTTCGGCTGGGTGCACGTCCAAGTCTTGATATCAGCTCAGGTCATGATCCCAGGGTTGTGGGATCAAGCCCCAAGTCTGGCTCCACACTGAATGTGGAACCTGCTTGGGATTTTCTCTCCCTTTGTGCCCCACCTCCCTGCTCACGCTCGCTCACTCTATCTCTCTAAAAATAAATAAATAAATAAATAAATAAATACATGAAATTAAAAATAAAATTTAAAAACTTGAATGGAAAAAAATCTCGATATACTGGCCAAACAGCAGAATGTATCTAATGGAAGAGGACATTTGCAGTGTGAATTACCACACTGATGAATTCTGCAAGAATCAAGATGAGAAGAAAAGAAGTCAAATATATTAAAGAAAAGTTTTTAAACTCAGAGCATAGATCCAGAAGAGAATATCCATCAAGCATTCCAAAACTGGAGAAAATGGAGAATAAAGGGGAGGAAATAATCAGGGAAGCAAAACAGGAAAATTGCCCAAAGTTGAAGGCAGGCAAAAGCTTTTCCAACTGAAAGCAATAAAAAAATGTAAATTAAAAAAAAAAAAAAAATGTGACAGGGTGCCTGGGTAGCCCAGTTGGTTAAGTATCTGACTTCAGCTCAGGTCATGATGTCATGGTTCGTGGGTTCGAGCCCCGCGTAGGGCTCTGTGCTGACAGCTCAGAGCCTGGAGCTGCTTCGGATCCTGTGTCTCCCTTTCCTTCTGCTCCTTCCCCATTCGTGCTCGCTTGCTCTCTCTCTCTCTCAAAAAATGAATAAACCTTAAAAAAAATGTGAATAAAAATTTTATGCCCAGACACATCAGTGGATACAGAAGAAAATGCAACGAAAACCGCAAGGTACCATTTCACACCCACTAGAGTGGCCACAGTGAGACAGTAACAGTGTTGATGAGGAGGTGGAGAAATGGAAGCCCTTATGTATTGCTGGTGGGATTGTAAAATGAATCAGCAACTTGAAAAACACAGTTTATCAGTTTCTCAAAATGTTAAATATAGTTACGACATGAACCAGCCATTGCACTCCTAGGTATGTATCCCAAGAGAACAGAAAACATATGCACAAATGTTCACGGTAGCATCAGCCATGATAGCCAAAATGTGGAAATAACCCAAATGTTTAGCAAATAAGGAACTGATAAAATGTGGTACAGTCACACAACAGATTATTATTCCACAACAAAAGACAAGACAGTATTAATATATGTCCCCTCTTGAAAGTGAGCTACAGGAAAGAAGCCAGTCGCAAAAGAACAGGTGTGATTCCATTGATATCAAATGGGTAGAAGGGGCAAATCCAGAGACACAGAGAGCAGACTGTGCTTGCCTAGAGCTGGGGCAGGGAGAAATGGGGAACACCTGCTAACGGGGTGCTCTTTTAGGAGGATGAACAATTAGATGGTTGCAGAAGTCTCTAAACTTACTAAAAAACAGTAAATTGTTCACTTTAAATGGGTGAATTGTATGGAACCATAACTGAGGAAATAAATGAATTACTTACCTGGGACTTAGTCATTTTCTGCCACACTTGGGAAATGGCCAGTAACTTTAGGCTCTGCTCTATCCTTCTTAACTCCTCTGGTCAGGACTCTCTTCACCAAGGATTCACCTCTGGGACTTCTTTATCTCAAATAAGCCAATTACTTCATGGAAACCGGAATCTGTTGAATCAGTTAACAAAGTCTCTTTAGTAGATGCAAATCTCCCTCTTTTGCTGAAAACTCACCTTCATTTAAAGCTCAAACTGTGTTTTCTATAGACTCTAAACAGACTTTAAATGGGTGATGAGTATTAAGGAGGACACTTGTGATGAGCATTGGGTGTGGTATCTAAGCGAAGAAGCACTAAATTCTACACCGAAGCCAACTTTACCATATATGTTAACTAACTAGAATTTAAGTAAACTTAAATGAAAAAAAAAAAAGACTCTAGGCTCCTGGGTGACTCAGTCAGTTAAGCATCCAACTCTTAATTTTGGCTCAGGTCATGATTTCACAGTTCGTGGGATCGAACCCCGCATTGGGTTCCACAAAGAGTGGAACCTGCTTGGGATTCTCTATCCCTCTGCCCTTCCCCTGCTCGTGCTCTCTCTCTCTCTCAAAATAAATAAACTTTTTAAATTTTATTTTATTTAAAAAAAACTTTTTTTTTATGTTTTATTTATTTTTGAGGGAGAGAGAGACAGAGCGCAAGCAGGGGAGGAGAGAGAGAGGGAGACACAGAATCTGAAGCAGGCTTCAGGCTCCGAGTTGTCAGCACAGAGCCCGATGTGGGGCTCAAACTCACGAACCGTGAGATCATGACCTGAGCTGAAGTCAGATGCTTAACTGACTAAGCCACCCAGGTGCCCCAATAAACAAACTTTAAAAAAAAGACAGTAAACAGATCTAACAAGGACTCAAATAGCAGCGTATGCAGAAGGAACCCCACAGCATTGATAGCATTTAACCAAGCATTCATTGTCTCTGAAAAGAAGGGAGACAGCAATGGGGTGTGTGTGTGTGTGTGTGTGTGTGTGTGTGTGTGTGTGTGTGTAAAATATATAGCGAACAGGAAATAAGAACATCAATTTCATTTAAAAAATGTTTTCAATGTTTGTTTATTTTTGAGAGAAAGAGACACACACACAGAGTATGACTGGCAGAGGGGCAGAGAGAGAGGAGACACAGAATCCGAAGCAGGCTCCAGGCTCTCAGCTGTCAGCACAGAGCCCGATGTGGGGCTGGAACCCACGAATCACGAGATCATGACCTGAGCTGAAGTCAGATGCTTAACCCACTGAGCCACCCAGGCACCCCATGAACATCAATTTCATTTTTAAATAAAGGCATGAATAAAAGAGGAAAGTGAATCCAACCATTCATGAAATGAATAATTCAGCTGAGTTTCTCCTCAAAATACAACAAACAATTCATTTTAAGGTCATAACGTTCTTTGAGAGTTCTAAATTAGTTAATACATGTAAGTACCTTAGAACTATAACTGGCACGGGGTGCCTGGGTGGCGCAGTCGGTTAAGCGTCCGACTTCAGCCAGGTCACGATCTCGCGGTCCGTGAGTTCAAGCCCCGCGTCGGGCTCTGGGCTGATGGCTCAGAGCCTGGAGCCTGTTTCCGATTCTGTGTCTCCCTCTCTCTCTGACCCTCCCCCGTTCATGCTCTGTCTCTCTCTGTCCCAAAAATAAATAAACGTTGAAAAAAAAATTTAAAAAAAAAAAAGAAGAAGAGAAAAAAAAGAACTATAACTGGCACATACACATTTAGTAAATGCTAGTTAGCGCTCTTACTATTACAGGACATGATTATAGAGAAATCAGAAAATACATATCAACTAACAATTATTACCATAACCCCACTATTTCAAAGGTACCTCTCTCATAGGGTGTTAGAAACCATCTGACATTGTTACAAAACTGTGATCTTACAGTCTTACATTTTTGAATCGCCTTTTATGCTATATAGTAAACCCACTTTCAGACCAATAAATATAACTGTAGACCTGTGATCATATCGTATAAAAACTCAATCAATTTTCAACCAACACCTGATATCCAGGCATCCCTCGTCTTGGATCCCTGACCCCAAGTCCACCCAATCAGCAACCTCAAAGACCTCCCAGTCAATTCCACAGCTCACTAATCAACCATTTGCAAAAGCCCATTCACCACTTACTCCACCAATCATACTCCCAACAAGCCCTGTGAGTCCCAGTCACCAGACACATTCGGCCCATCACTAACTCCCACAACCCTATCACTTACACCAATAAGTCCCTCATTCACCCCCAACTTATTAACTCCCACAGGCTTCCCGATGACTCCTCCGACTGTCCCCGCAAACTGTCGCCTCAGTTGTCCAAATCTACTATGTCCCCAGTCATTCCCACAGCCCCCCAGTTACTCACAGCCAAATTACTACCAGTCTCTGCCTCCACCTCCAGGCTACCAAGTCACCAACCCCATAGTACCACAATCAGTCCCTAACCCATAGTTCCACAATCACTACTCTTTCTTCCTTTTCTTTTTTGTTTTTAAAGGCGAACTCTGCGCCCAACCTGGGGCTTGAACTCACACCCGAGTTCAATAATTGCACACGCCAGCGACTAAGCCAGCCAGGTGCCCCAATACTCTTCTGACTGATACCCAGGCCTTCCTAATGGCTCAGTCATTCCTACTGTCCCCAATTCCTCACCCATCAGGCATCCTAATCCTGATCTCTGGATTCCCCAGTCACTGATGTAAACTGACATCCTAGGCTCACTTCCTCCGTGAGCCTATAATTAGTGACACACACAGCGCCCCCCACACCTCCACTGGCCTCCCAAAGTACTCAACCCTAAGGCAAAGTAACAGGTTAATGAGAAAAATCCCCCTCCAGTAACGTCCCCCCACTCACAGAGCTCTTGCAAACCCCAGCAATCCCCAAACCACACAAGACCCCAATCTATCACCCCGAAAATAGTCAACTTCACGCTCCCTCCAATCAGCAAATTCTATTTGCCCTTCATTAACCCCACCAGGCACCCGATTTCTGCACTCCACAGCTGCCCCAATCACTGACACCCCGAAGGCGCCCCCAGCCCACATCACTGACACCTTGAGACCAGCTCAGGCCTGCGGCCCCATCTTTCACTCCCCGAAGGTGACTTTAAGGCACGAATGCTTTAAATCTCTAATTCTGTCCCACCACTTTCTGCAGACCCCCGAACGCCGCCCTAACGGGTCCACAACCACCCCTCGCCCCACGCACCCCGCCAGCCCCGCCCCCGCCCCCCCCCCCGGCCGGGCGCGCGGGGCCCCCGCTCGCTCACCTCACTACCCGTCACCGAGCCCCACGGCCCCTTCAGCAGGCGTCGGCCCCCAGCCGCTCTCAGCCCCGCTCCCTCCAGCGCCCTCCGCGCAGGCCCAGTCACCCATCCCCGGAGTCCCCTGCTCCGATCCCGCCTGACCGGCCCGCTCTGCCCCGCCGCCCCAGACCCCACTGGCCCCACACGCTGCCCTGACCCGCAGAACGCCCACCGGGGGCACCGCGGGGCCCGCGCGGACACCGAGGCCGCCCCAGCCCCGCAGCCCGCCCGCTCCCCACACGGCCTCCCCCTCCGGCCAGTAGTACCAAGGTTCGCCCGGCCCACCGCGGAAGCGTGCGCGCAGCACTACATTTCCCAGAGTGCCGCTCGCCCCAGAACTACATCTACCAGAGGGCTCCGCGGCGCGCCTGGCCATATAAACTCCCAGGGCTTTTCACCAGTTGCCTGGTTGCAGGGCGCCGGCCGAGTGTACACGCGCTGGTGAACAAATGCGGGAGTTGGTGGTTTCTCGTTCCTTCCATAGGAGAGCCTTTCAGTCAGGGAGAAGCACGCAACTTAACAAACTCCGGTACTAACGAAAGTAGGGGCCTGATTGTGCTCGGAGGACTTGCAGACCGGAAAGCAGTCTGGGGTGCCCAGCTGGCTCAGTCGGTGGAACATGCCACTCCGGATCTCAGGGTTGTGGGTTGAGCCCCACTTCGGTGTAGAGAGTAAAAATATAATATTAAAGGGCGCCTGGGGCCCAGTCCATTAAGCCTTCCACTCTTGATACCAGCTCAGGTCATGACCCCAGGGCCCTGAGATCAAGCCCCACATTGGGCTCTGCACTGAGCGTGGAACCTGCTTGGGATTCTCTCCCTCTGCCCGTCCCCTGCTTGTGCATGAGTGCGTGCGCGCTCTCAAAATTAAAAAACAAACAACTAAAATCTTAAAAAAAAAAAAAAAAATTGGTGCCTGGGTGGCTCAGTCCCTTGAGTGTCTGACCGAGTTCAGCTCAGGTCATGAGCTCACAGTTGGTGAGTTGGATCCCTGCATGGGGCTCACTGCTGTCAGCGCAGAACATGCTTAGAATTCTTCTCCCTCTCTTGCTCTCCCCCCTCCCCTGCTCACACTCTCTCTCAAAAATAAAAATAAAATCAATTAATTAAATTAAACCGTTGGGGAAAAGACCATAAAGGAATCCAAGGACAAGTGCGTCTCCCATGGGCTGAGCACTGGACATTGGGGTGTGGAATCCAGGTCTGGTCCTGCACTTTGTGGTTTCGTGGGGATTCAGATCAGGTGATATCTGACACAGAAAGCACAGGGTAGATGTGAGTAAATCTTTTTACAGTGTGCCTCATCTCTTTTTAGAAGTTGTGCTCACTAAATATTCTTTTAAGATTCAAAGGATTATGTCCATCAACCGATGAATGGATAAAGAAATTGTGGTTTATATACACAATGGAATACTACGTGGCAATGAGAAAAAATGAAATATGGCCTTTTGTAGCCACGTGGATGGAACTGGAGAGTGTGATGCTAAGTGAAATAAGCCATACAGAGAAAGACAGATACCATATGGTTTCACTCTTATGTGGATCCTGAGAAACTTAACAGGAACCCATGGGGGAGGGGAAGGAAAAAAAAAAAAAAAGAGGTTAGAGTGGGAGAGAGCCAAAGCATAAGAGACTGTTGAGAACTGAGAGCAAACTAAGGGTTGAGGGGGGGTGGGAGGGAGGAGAGGGTGGGTGATGGGTATTGAGGAGGGCACCTTTTGGGATGAGCACTGGGTGTTGTATGGAAACCAATTTGACAATAAATTTCATATATATATATAAAAAAAAAAGATTCAAAGGATTAGGGGAGCCCCCAGTTTAGCATGGGGGGGAAAAAGCGAGGTGAGCCAAGGGCTGGGCAGAGCATTAACTCTTAACACTGCCGACAAGTAAATGAAAGCTGGTCTCTTGATGTTTCAGGAGTATTTGAATGATAAACATGTTGGAAACTGGCGACAGCTCAGATTTGGTTTGGGTTACCTAGTTGAATGGAAGCTAGAGTTCATTGTTCCCAATGATCACGCTCACACATATTAATTCATTCAACAGTTTACTCAGTAAACATACAGGTACAGAGATTTTCTTTTCAAGCACAGCAGAGAGATGTGTGTGCACCAGTCTGAGCTCCCACAGCTCCCACAGGCGCCCTTGCTCTCCAGGTGCACCAGGCAGTGGAAACACATGCCAGCAACTTACAGACTGCTTCTCACCAAAGGGACAACAGCTGACCTTGTTCATTAGCTGTCTGCCCTGTCCTTGTGTGTGAGGCACAGCTGGCCCAGATCTCAGATGTCATTGCCTGACACATTCTGCTCTGTACAAACACATACAACAGAATAAGTATATATGACTTGTTTATGCACTTAGAGCGGCCCTGTGGCCACCATGGTTTGGAGATAAAGCCACACAGCCATTCCAATGGCTGCAGTGGTAGTTTAATATGCTTCCTTAACATAACCGCTAACAAATGCTAGAAGTTAATCTGCTTCCCCATCTTCTTGGGAATCTCAGCGTGATGTGGATTTTTTGTAAATAATTTTAATGCCAGGAATCACAGCAATGCTTTAAATGAGAATCTAATTACAAATGTCACTTCATTTGTATTTCTCTCTTATCTTACCAGTGGCTGCTTCTATAGCTACACTATTTGTTGGGCACTTTTAATGATTTAGGTGTTGTAAAATATCTATGTATAATGACTTAGTTATTCAATAAAGTTGGTGTTCCCTGGTTTATTTAATCTTAGCATCTGAAAGGAATAGGCTCAATGACAAGATGTCCACACTACCTGGATTCAATGAGTAGTCACTGTGACCTAAGTTACAAAGACCCCCAAAGAAAATAAAGTTACCAGATGGCACCACCAAGTCCACAGGTGGGGTGAGCCACGCTGGGAGGCGCCTCGTAACTTAGCTACTGGTCATGCTTGTGAGCTGGTCACAAGATGTTACACTGCCTGTGTCTATGCTGCAGACAGACATGATGAGATGAAGTTTTCTAAGATAATGAGAGTGAGTGTGGCCTGACCCTTCAGCATGACAAAGGGGTGGGGAGGAAAATGCTGTTAGGCTTATGTGCTGCCACCTAGAGGGCACACGGCACTGTTGCAGATACTGCCACAGCTGACTGTCACAGTGCTAGTCCAGTTGTGCCCAAGCCTTGAAATATTTATTTCATTTGCTAGCTAATTCCTTAAAGACAGGATCAGAGTTATACAAAAGTTTACTGGCACAGACTACAGTGTGAATGGTGCCGTTGGGCTTGTACAAAAAGGAACTACCTGCGTGGAAAGCTTCTTCAAAATGCAGATTGAAATGCAAACACAAATGGGAGAGAAAATACAGGGGTGCCTGGGTGGCTCAGTCAGTTGAGCGTCCGACTTCGGCTCAGGTCATGATCTCGTGGCTTGTGGGTTCGAGCCCTGTGTCGGGCTCTGTGCTGACAGCTCGGAGCCTGGAGCCTGCTTGGGATTCTGTGTCTCCCTCTCTCTCTGCCCCTCCCCACTCATGCTTTGTCTCTCTCTCAGAAATAAATAAACATTAAAAAAATTAAAAAAAGAAAAAAAAATACAGCTGTGCAGCCTGATGTAATATTTCCCTTCAAAAGTGGTTACCAGACTGGGTGAGAGAGGGTACAGAAAGGTGAAATGAAGTCTTAAGAGGTATTCGACAAATGACAGGACGGTGCTGCTATGTTGGGCCTCTTTGGTGGTTTATTTCATCCTAACTTATTACACTTCACGAGGCTGGGTAGTGTGTGACAGGCACTGGGGTGGAGCCCCTGAAGTGATTCTCTGTAGTAATGCTGACCCACTGACATGGAAGTCTTGTGTGGGGGTTACAGATTACATAGATTATATGTAATAAAAAGCAACAGACTACGGAATGAGGACATTTTAACTGCACAGCACAGTGTTTCTAAATGGCAAGCTAGGAAGTATGAAGCATCATTCCCTTCTGCCTTACTCAGAAACTATCTTTTTCCTTGTCCATACGTATTGAACATAAATGACATTTTTTTTTCTTTTTGTTGTAAATTGCTTGGCTAATCGAGAGGTAGCATAAGACTTCATAAATGTTTTGATTTCAAGAGTCAGTGTAAGTGCAAGACCACTGGGTATGTAGCAGACAACAACCTATGGAGCCATTCAGATTCGCAGCAAAACAAAAAAACACAAAGAATTTTGTTACTTGTTATAATTTCTACTGAAGTGGTTAAAAACAGAGAGAAAATACTGATATTTAGTGTGGGAAATCTTGATAGATGTCAGTCTATGCCCGACGAGGCACATGTTCCAGTAACTGATTCTGTCCCAGTAACTGATTCTCAGAATTGTGTTAAATGCTCATTTAACACCTGGCACAGAAAACAAGTGCTACACTCAAAATATTAACCTAAGAACATTCACTAGAGGAACCATGTCCAGGTATGTGTTCTGAATTAAGGAAACCCAAACCAACCAGAGGTAGGTAAGCACCCAGAAATAGTTAACACCCCAAATTGTGAAGAGCAAGGAGAAGGAAGCGTTAACTGAAAAACGGTCTATGGCCCCAGGAGGGCAGCAGGGGGAGGGGGGGAGGGTGTGCTGCAGCCCTTCGGGCACAGACACCACTCACACCCACCACTCACCACTCACACCGAGGTCCAGGCAGGGGCGTGGGGTTAAGTGTTCCAACCTCCCTCCTCCCGCCCGCTGACTGAGTGTACCTCCTGTGTTCAAACCTAAGCACAATCCCTGGTGAGGCCGTCCCTAGGGGACAGCCCCTGGGGGTGCAGCGCCGGGAAAGGGGCGGGGGGGGGGGGATGTGGAGAACGAGCAGCACATAAACACGTCCGTCACATGTGCCATTCTACTGTGTGGCTGCTACACACACAAGTTGCCCTGAGCCCTGGGGAAGCAGGTTTCTGACTCAGAGGATGCAGTCTATTTTAAGTAGTTCTGAAGATTCACACTTAAGTGTTGTCGTTGAGATACACTTTACTTCTAAAGACATCATAACCCACAATACATTATTTGGCTTTAAGCAGTCAATTACCATTTTAAAAGACTCTTAAATGAGGAAAGAGATCTTTTATATTTACCCACATATTCACCACTTCCAGAGCTCCTCTTTTCTTCCTGTAGATCCTCATTTCCACCTAGGATTTTCTTGCCGCACCAAAACTTGCTTTAGTGTTTCCTGAAATAAGGTCTATAGATAAAGTCTCTTTCATTTTGTTTCTCTGAGAAACTTTTTTTTTTTTTTTGCTATCATTTTTGAAAGATGTTTTTGATGGGAAATAGACAAACGGCAGGTGGGGGGGGTTTTATGTAAAGTTGTCTGTCCCTCACTCCGTTGTGTTCCAGCTCGAGTAGTTTCTGACCACAAGTGTGTGTGGTCCTCTGTTCTGTGCAAGTATCCTGTCTTTCTCCAGGTGCTTTACAACTGTTCTCTTTATCATTGGGTTTTATCCGTTTGACTATGATGTCCATCAGCAGGATTTTCTTCATGATCTTGAGGTTCTTTGAACTTCTTGAATATGTGGAGTTACATTTTTCATCATATGTGTAAAAATTTCATCTGTTATTTACTCAAATACTTTCTCAGGCCTCTTCTCTGCCCTGTCCTTCTAGGACTCCATGCGAATACACGTGCCTCGCTGTAACCAACTCCCTATTGTCTTTCCTTCGAGTCTTTTTTTTTTTTCTGTGTCCATCAGTTGGACAGTTTTTATTTTCACTCAAGTTCATTGATCTTCTATGTCTAATCTGCTCTTAATTCTGTCCAAAGTTGTTGTTTTGTTTTAATTTTCAGATATTGTTGTTTTCATCCTGAGAAGTTCCACTCGGGCTTTTAAAAATACATCTTCCAATTCATCTGTCACATTCCTGTTTTCCCGTACATCTATAAAAGCTATTTGAATATCCTTATTTAACGCCAACTGCTTCCATTTTTTCTGTATCTTTCTAGTGACTGATTTTTCTCCTGGTTACAAGTCGTATTCTCATGGCTTCTGTGTATGCCAGCTATGTTTTTGGATGCCAGACATTGTGGGTCCAGACTAGCTTTCGATCTAGGATTAATTACTTCACTACTAAGATAATACTCTGCTGGGAATCCTACCTGATGCCCCATGTGTTAAAAGTCGTTGCCATTTACCAGGTGGTGGGAATTTTATTCCCAGCCCTACATTGATTTCTGGGAACTGTTTGGCGGACTGCTTTCCAGCACTTTTCCTGGACTCAGGAAATTTCTGGTCACACATGTGCAAATCAGTACTAAGCCAGAAGACTAAGTGGACTCCTTGTAGATTTCTGCAGCCCTCTCTCTGGGAAGCTCCCTCCTCTCCAGTACAACTCCCTGCAAACTCTAGCTACTCTGGCCTCCCCAAATGCCAATTCAGCAATTCTCTTTGATTCAGCAAGACCACATTTGTTCCTTTCCCTGATCTGCAGCCTGGGAACTGCCACCAGGCACCAGGCTGGGCTCTTATGTGCTCACCTCACTCTCTACACCTTCTGCCAGGGATCACACACCTCCGCCTGTCATAGGTCTCGAAACCGCTATTTCATATACATTTTACAGTTTCTAGCTGTTCAAGGCAGGGGATTAATCTGGCCCTTGCCGCATCACCACAGCAGAAAGCATATCTTCACACTTAAAACACAGCTACCACTTAAAATTAACTACTTTTTGTAACTTATATACAACACAACTCTATAGGATTATTTCGATAGAATCATGCTTACCAGAATTCTTCCAAACTATTAGGACTTCCCCTTCATACTGAAATCTCTAATTCAAGATGCTCAGTATTTCCTTTGCATATGTCTTCTCTAGTGTACCACGAATTATCCTTTCTTGACGAAACCCCCCCACTCAATTTTTACAACGATTGAGTTTCTCCTCATGTTTAGGTCCTCTGATGAGAAGCTGTCACTCCTGACTACCAGGTTCTGCACTACTAGGATACTGATAAGACTTCCACACCAACAAGTCATTAACGTGTAATAAGCTGTGTGTTTCAGGAGAAGGCTCTTACGCTGTCTACGTAAAAATACCTCCCTCCTTTCTGAACTCTGCTGGGTGGGACCTGCATTCTCAGTGCACTGACAGGATTTCTCCTATCAGTCTGACAGATTTCCCATATTCACGGCACTCGTGCGGTTTCTAGATTACATGAGTCCTCTGATGAGCCATGAGCTGTGACTTCCTGCTGAAGGCAGTCCCACACTCACTGCATCCATAGTATTTATCTCCTGTGTGAATTCTCTGATGCCTCATAAGGTGTGACTTTCTAGTGAAAGACTTCCCACATTCACTACATTTATAGGGTCTTTCTCCTGTGTGAATTCTCTGATGTATAATGAGCTGTGCCTTCTCAAAGAAAGCTTTCGCACACTCACTGCACCCATAGGTTTTCTCTCCTGTGTGATTTCTTTGATGCTTAATGAGCTGCACTTTCTGAACAAAGGCTTTCCCACATTCACTGCACTCGTAAGGTTTCTCCCCTGTATGAATTCTCTGGTGCCTTAGAAGCTGTGGCTTCCAGGCAAAAGCTTTCCTGCATTCGCTACATTCAAAGGGTTTTTCTCCAGTATGGGTTCTCTGATGATGAACGAGGCTTGACTTCTCGCTGAAGGTTTTCCCACAGTCCCTGCACTCATAGGGCTTCTCTCCTGTGTGCGTCCTCTGATGTGATATCAGGCTTGACTTCTGGGTGAAGGCTCTCCCACACTCACTGCACTCATAAGGCTTCTCTCCAGTGTGAGTTCTCTGATGCGTCAGGAGCTGTGACTTCCCAAAGAAGGTTTTTCCACATTCAACACATCCATAGGGTTTCTCCCCTAAATGGGTTTTTTGATGTCTGATTAGCTCTGACTTCTTAAAGAATGCTTCTTCACAGTCACTGCACTGATAGTTCTTCTCTCCTGTATGAGTTACTTGATGCTTCACGAGCTGTGGTTTTCGGACAAAGGCTTCACCACACTCCCTGCATTCGTAGGGTTTCTCTCCTGTGTGGATCCTCTGATGCCTAATGAGGAGTGAGTTCCTGCTGAAGGCTTTGGTACACTCATTACATGCATACGGTTTCTTCCCCGTATGAGTCCTCTGATGAGTGATGAGCTGGGACTTCCAAAAGAAGGCTTTCCCACAATCACCACATTTATAGGGTTTCTCTCCTGTATGTGTTCTCTGATGTGTAATGAGCTTTAATTTCTGGGAGAAAGCTTTCCCACAGTCACTGCAGCCAAATGGTTTCTCGACAGTATGCGTCCTCTGATGTCTTTTAAGCTGTGACTTCCTGCTGAAAGCTTTTCCACATTCGCTGCATCCGTAGGGCTTCTCTCCCGTATGAGTTCTCTGATGTAAAATGAGTAATGACTTCCTACTGAAAGCCTTCTGACACTCACCACACCCATACGGTTTTTCTCCTGAATGAGTCCTTTGATGAATAGTGAGCAATGACTTCTGTGAGAAGGCTTTTCCACATTCACTGCATCCATAGGGCTTCTCTCCTGTATGAGTCCTCTGATGTATAATAAGCTGTGACTTCTTATTAAAAACTCTGCCACACTCCATGCATAAATAAACTCCAGTATGTGTAATATGGTCTGCAATGAGCCACGACTCTCTACTGCTGGCCTTTCTACATGTATTGCAATCACAGTATTTTATTCCACCATGGGTTCTATCAGGTTTGATGTAGAATAAAAATTTCTTACTGAGCTCATCAAGTTTCTTTCTTCCAAGGTTATTTTTTGAAATAAGAAACTCAAAACGATGTTTCAAATGTTTTTCACCTGTGCCACATTTATGGGGTCTCATTGCTAAATGAACAAAGTTAATGCTTGAATGAAATATTTTCCTAAAAACATCACATTCATCGCCTCTCTCCATACTTCTAAGCTCGTCTTGATTATCCTGGTGCCACATTTTGAGACTGTTATCTAGCCAGACTTCTTCTAAAAAGGAAAAAAATGAATCATACTGTGTAAATCCCCCAATGATTATGCTTATTGAACAAAACTTCTGAAATGGAGCCTAGGATTCCAGTTAAAAAAAAAAAAATCTCCCAAATACAATCTCTCCTTATGGTACATGAAAAATGTTCACACACACTGTATGTTAACAAACTGGAATTTAAACATGAGAAACAGTAGGTTCCTGTACTAGCGTTACATTTAAAGAACATTCTCATTCAAGACCATCACCTGAATCACTGATATCACTAACTTCACCATCACTGAAACTATCTCTTGGAGTTATCAAAGAGTTCTCCAGAGCTCAGCATCAACACTTTTATTTAGGATTTTTGACATTTTAACTGAATGTATATAATCTACATAATGAATCTACATGTAATCCTATCAATGAAAATTATTCCAAACCACAAGAATTCTTTTAACATTAGGACAGGCTTTTTTTCACCAAGTACAATTGTTTGTGATTTCTACAACACAACCTTTTATTGGATTATTTTTAAATGAATGTTTGTTTGCTTTATGATATTATTTATTAGCAATGGTGAGGTAATATTCCCAATATACCCTGAAAGATAAAAGATCTGCCAAGACTTCAAATACAAGGCAGCTACTTCTCTTCTGCAGGATTTTTTGGAGGGAAGGGGGTTGGGGAGGTAGAGCCGAATCTAATCCTCAGACATATCAGAATGTCCGAACAAGGACCAACTAGAGCTGCTGGTATGGAGAATAAAAGGATTCAGTGTTTTGAGGTTGAGTGAGTGGACGTATTAACACTATTCACTGAGTGGCTCAGTCGATTAAACGTCCCAACTTCAGCTCAGGTCATGATCTCACAGTCTGTGGGTTCGAGCCCTGTGTCGGGCTCTGTGCTAATGGCTCGGAGCCTGGCGCCTGCTTGGGATTCTGTGTCTCCCTCTCTCTCTGCCCCTCCCCCACTCACACTGTCTCTTTCTCTCTCTCAAAAATAAACAAACATTAAAAAAAAGAAAGAGTAGGGACACCTGGGTGGCTCAGTCGGTTAAGCGTCCGACTTCGGCTCAGGTCATGATCTCACGGTTTGTGGGTTCGAGCCCTGTGTTGGGCTCTGTGCTGACAGCTGGGAGCCTGGAGCCTGCTTCAGATTCTGTATCTCCCTCTCTCTCTGCCCCTCCCCCACTCATGCTCTGTCTCTCTCTCTCTCAAAAATAAATAAACTTAAAAAAATAAAGGAAAAAAGAAAAGGTGATCAGGTTTTTTACCCCTTTGCTTAAAAACCCTTTGGTAAATACAAGCTTTCATCCTGACTCACGTGCCCTTGCATGTCCTGGTCTCTTCCAACCTCTCTGACTTCCGCTCACAGGCTCTTCCTCACTACTGCTAAGCCACAGTGAATGCCTTCCCATCCCTTCCATCCCAAAGGCCTTTTCTGCCTTAGGACCTTTTCATTTGCTGTTTTATTTGACACGCTTTTCCCAGCTTTCAGCAAGCCTGGCTCATTTAAGGGTAAACATCATTTCAAGAGCATACTAACGATACCCTTCCTGGCTCTCACCAAACAGGTAATCACCTTACTTCTGTGTCTCCCACGGGAATGTAAACCCTGGGGGCAGGGAAAAGGCTCGTATTTTTCACTACTGTATCCCCAGGACACAGCACACAGCAAGTGTTCAACGCACGCAGGATCAGTACTGTTCACTCATACTGAACTTTTTTTATTTTTTTTTAACATTTATTTATTTTTGAGATAGAGAGAGACAGAGCATGAACGGGGGAGGGTCAGAGAAAGAGGGAGACACAGAATCCGAAATAGGCTCCAGGCTCTGAGCGGTCAGCACAGAGCCCGATGCGGGGCTTGAACTCATGGACCTCGAGATCATGACCTGAGCTGAAGTCGGACGCTTAACCGACTGAGCCACCCAGGCGCCCCATAACTGGACTTCTAAAGCAGTGCCCTTCCGTGCCATTAATCTTGATCATTAACTTTACATTTTAATACAAATGCTTCGTGTCTGATACTGA
Organism: Herpailurus yagouaroundi; assembly: GCF_014898765.1. NCBI lineage: Eukaryota > Metazoa > Chordata > Mammalia > Carnivora > Felidae > Herpailurus > Herpailurus yagouaroundi. The sequence continues at coordinate 307,719 of NW_024412654.1, read as the reverse complement.
ACTATTGAATAAATACAGTTTTGCATTTTCTTCTATATTAAAATTCTCTGGTCCTGTGAGGCTATGTCATGGCTACTTCTCTCAATTCCTCTCATTCTTTTTTTTTTTTTTTTTAATAATTTTTTTTTTCAACGTTTATTTATTTTTGGGACAGAGAGAGACAGAGCATGAACGGGGGAGGGGCAGAGAGAGAGGGAGACACAGAATCGGAAACAGGCTCCAGGCTCTGAGCCATCAGCCCAGAGCCTGACGCGGGGCTCGAACTCACGGACCGCGAGATCGTGACCTGGCTGAAGTCGCACGCTCAACCGACTGCGCCACCCAGGCGCCCCTCCTCTCATTCTTTATACAGCAGCTGTTCTAAACTAGTAGATGAACATAAAAACTATCTTCACAGGTGGTGGTTTCTAAGCTACATATACCCAGACCTAATAATCCATGTGAAGGGTACCCAGAGATCCATAATTTGAAATATTTCTTAAGGTGAGCAGAGACACTTGCTTAGATGAAAACCTTTGCACTAAAGAAATATTTGATAAACAAGAAAGGTCCTGCCTTACCTGGCCCCATAACAGTCAATTAATGAAACAATTAATCAGTACACACCATAAATCCTACAGACAACAGAGAAGAATACGTTATTTGCCATCTTTCTACGTGGGGAAAAAAACCTGTAAGATCTAATTGTTTAAAAATTCCAGATAACGTCTGACCAGGGCCAAGATTCCTACAATACAATACTAAGTGGGCAGAGACTTCAGAAAGGCTGGGAGTCAACAGTCTCTGGAGGTAAAAAAGGGGCCACCTGAAGAGAGGGACACTGTCTACGTGAGGAAAAGATATGATAATCAATGGCCCACGTGCAGAGAAAAATGTATGAAATGCGTGGAGGAAGAAACTAGTTCTGATGCAGCTGACCCTGACTTCTGGACCAAGAAAATACAAACCAAAACTGAATAAAATGCTGCTATACCATGAGTTCTTCAATATAAATGTAGTTAAAAGATCACATGGCACATGGGGGTCTTGAGCCCAGCAGACGATGGGTTGAATGAGGAGCTTGGAGAAGACGAACATCAAAGGCACCAAAAAGCACCACGGAGCTGACCGCACAGGGTCAGTCTGCACAGAACAGGGAAAGAGGCAGAGCCCTCTGACCAGGTTCACGGTGTTAGCTTTTCATTCTGTATCCTTAGATTCACTGTCTGCTCTCTCTGGGTTTAAAATAGAAATCGGACCAATTAGAGGGACAAATTAGAGGGACTGACTCAGTGTTCCTTTAACAGGAAAAATTTATGAACTCATAAAGAGTTATGAGTAAAGAAGCCTAGCCCTGCAGGCTAGAAGTGCGGGAGAGAAGGGAAAGGAGACCGAGGAGCTGGGAAGAAGAGCCCAGCCCAAAAGCAAGGCCCTAAGTGCTAGCCCCCAACTTATGCTGCTGTATAGGAAAGGGGGTATGTGCCGCTATCAGCTCTGTGCAAAAAGGACACATCCTGATGTGGAGACCAGGACAGAGAGCACATGAAAACCCAGAAGGAACTCAGGGCACCAGTCCTGAGCCAACTCTAAAGATTTAGGAATTTCAACCAGTTTTATAAATAACATTTCAAACTAACTTTTCAAAACATTGTAACCTGACATCAAAAACCTTATTAAACTTTCACTGTCTGTCACACACCTGATTACCTCTCACCTGAAAAGTTCTGACTTAGAACTTCATCTATTATCCATGGCTCTTCCTGCTCCAGCTTGAAAATCCCATGAGGCTTGATAATTTGATAACCTGTTAATTAGAAAAACAGACAACTTGGACCCAACTGCTTGGGCTGACGGACTCTTAAACATGAAGAATATTTACCACGAAGGCTAGAAAATAAACCAAGTGAACCAAAATCTTGTGATTGCATATCAAGTGATCCTTGAAGTCTGCAACTCAAATCCAACATTAGTAAACATCTTCCAGGTGCCACAGTTACTAGACTCACGCTGTTTCCACGAGAACACTCTTACCCAAGAACACTAGGTTGCTATAGTTCTCCAGCATCACGTCTCTGTACAAGTTCTTCTGCGTAGGATTAAGTAGCCGCCACTCCTCCAACGTGAAGTCCACAGCCACATCCTCAAATGAGATCTAGAAAAGCGGATTTGCTATTAAACCTGAATGGGCTCCATGCAGAATACATGCTTTCTTCTCCACGGTGCCAGGCAGCCGCAGGGACCCCTAGCTCCCGGTCCTGGTGCATGTGTGTCACACTTCCCTCCTGAGTGTGGGCTGCACTTACGGGCTCACCTCCGCTGAACACAATAATGATGGGATGCCACTGCTGAGATCAGGTCACAAAAGAAGGTCACTTCCATCTGGGGAACCCTCCTTGCTCTCAGGGGGAATCCAGCTGCCGTGCCTTGAGGCAGGCCTGTGGAGAAGCCCATGTGGCCAGGCACTGAGGCCTGCCCACTCCCACGTGAATGAGCTTGGAAGGGGAGTACCTTCCTGTTGCACTCTGAAAGGACCTCAGCCCTTCCTAACCTCTTGAGCACAGACTTGTAGGAGACCCCGACTGGGAACCAAATGTGAGCGCAGCTGGAAAATTTCTAACCCAGAGAAACTGTGAGATAAATGTTGATGTTATTAGCCACGGAGGTTGTGGTAACTTGTTACACGGAAACCGAGAACTAACATAATATCCTAACTGTGCACTATACTTTGAGAGAGAGACAAAATGTTAAAATATTTATCATTATGGATTTACTTGTCTATCCATCCATCGATCCATTACAAAAGAATTTGGAACAGGTTGTATTTAAAGTCACTGTGCTTCTCAAAGAAGGTACCACTGGGTATTTGGGAACAATTCTTAGCTGAGGCCCATGCAGTGTAAGACCCTCAGCATGCCTGGCTTTTATGTGCAAAATGACAGTAATGTTTTTTGGTTACTGTCAAAACCCAAACCAAACCTACATATTTATTATTATCATTATTCGTCATCATATCATTATTATCATTATTTTAGTATTTATTTATTTTGAGAGAGAGAGACAGAGCATGAGCAGGGCAGGGGCAGAGAGAGAGGGAGACTCAGAATCCGAAGCAGGCTCCAGGCTCCGAGCTGTCAGCACAGAGCCTGACGTGGGTCTTGAACCCACCAACCGTGAGATCGTGACCTGAGCTGAAGTCAGATGTTTAATCCACTGAGCCAGCTAGGTGCCCCCCCGCCCCCCCCATTATCTACATATTTAAAACACTCTTCTCCCTCCAGGTGGTTTTGCACCCAAGTAGTAACAATTAACTGGCTCCTTCACATATCTTCTTGAACACATGTTTTGAGCATTAAGGCTCCCCAAACCGGAAAAAGTGTTAGAAATATAAATATGAGTAGAACAAAAACCATGTTCTTAAATACTTTTTGGTCTTTTCAGGCCAGGAAATAAGGTGTTACAAAGGTCATGAAACAAGTAGACACAGGGTTTTGGGACAAAAGGCAAAGGAACTACAATAACAAAAACGAAATGATGTGGAAGAACAACAATGTTGCATGACTCACGTTATCTGAGTTTAAGACTTCCCATAATGCCCCAGTGATGAAGACAATGGTAGTATTAGACAAAAGTTGAATGAACCAGTACAGACAGCCTAAAAATAGACCCCCCTAAACATGCTCGGTTCATTTTTTACAAAATGAATGCCATGAAGAAAGGAGTTTTTTCAACAAATGATGCTAGAACCCATAAGCAAAAGAATAAACCTCAACACATACCTCATACCATATAAAAATGAATTCAAAATGGATCACAGGCCTAAATGGGGGGAAAAAATCATAAAGCTCTAGGAAAAAACCCGTGTGATCTTGGGTTTGGCAATGAGATTAAAATAAGAATGGGGGGGGGGGGCGGGGAGGGACACCTGGGTGGCTCAGTTGGTTAACTGTCCAACTTTGGCTCATATCATGATCTCACAGTCCATGAGTTTGAGTCCTACGTAAGGCTCTGTGCTGACAGTTCAGAGCCTGGAGCCTGCTTCAGATTCTGTGTCTCCCTTTCTCTCTGCCCCTCCCTTGCTCGTGCTCTGTCTCTCTCTGTCACTCAAAAATAAATAAACATTAAAAAAAAAATTTTTTTTTTTCAGTTTATTTTGAGAGAGAAAGAGCATGTGAGCCGGGTAGGGACAGAGAGAGAATACCAAGCAGACTCTGCACTGTCAGAGCAGAGCCCAATGTGGAGCTCAATCTCACAAAGCACAAGATCATGACCTGAGCCAAAACCAAGAGCTGGACACTTAACCTACTGAACCACCCAGGCGCTCCTTGGCAATGAGATTTTAGGTACAACACTGAATGCATGGTCAACTTGAATGCATGGTCAACTTAAGAAAAAAATCAACGAAATGGACTTTTTCAAAATTGAAATTTTTTCCTATATAAAAGATGCTGTTAAGAAAAGACAAGGCACGGACTATGACAAAATATTTGAAAACCACTTATCTGATGGAGCGTGTGTATTCAGAATAAATAATTCGTGAAACTCAACAATAAGAAGATACAATTAAAAAATGGGTGTCTCTTGAAACAAGGGAAATAAAAGCAAAAACGAACTACTGGGACCTCATCAAGATAAAAAACCTTCTGCACAGCAAAGGAAACCATCAACAAAGGTAAAAGGCAACCAGCAGAATAGGAGAAAATATTTGCAAATGACATATCTAATAAATGGTTAGTATCCAAAATATATAAAGAACTGATACAATGCAACACCCCCCAAAATGTAATCCAATTAAAAATGGGCAATAGACATAAACAGACATTTTCCCAAAGACATGTGGATGGCCAACACAGGAAAAGATGCTCAACATCACTCATCACCAGGGAAATGCAATCAGGGAATGGCTAAAATTAACAACACAAGAAACAACAGGTGTCAGCAAGGGTGCAGAGAAAAGGGAACCCTCTTACACTGCTGGTGGGAATGCCAACTGGCACAGACCCTGTGGAAAATAGTATGGAGGTTCCTCGAGAAGTTAAAAATAGAGCTACCCTACAATCCAGTAATTGCACTACTGGGTATCTACCCAAAAAATACAAAAACACGAATTCAAAGGGATACATGCACCCCGTTTATAGCAGCATTATCTACACTAGCCAAGATGTGGAAGCAGCCCAAGTGTCCATCAGCAGATGAAAAGATACAGAAGACGTGGTATACGTACAATGGAATATTATTCAGCCATGCAAAAGAATGAAATCTTTCCACTTGCAACAATGTGGATAAAGCTAAGTAAGTTAAGTCAGAGAAAGATAAATACCGTCTGATTTCACTCTTATGTGGATTTTAAGAAACAAACGAGCAAAGGAAAGAGAAAGAGAGAGAGAGAGAGAGAGAGAGAAAGGCAAACCAAGAAACACTGTTAACTGTAGAGAACACACTGATGGTCACCAGAGGGGAGGCGGGAGGGGGGCATGGGGGAAACAGGTGATGGGGATTAAGAGCACACTCATGATGAGCGCCAGGTGACATATAGGACAGCTGAATCGCTGTATCGTACACCTGAAACAAATCTAACACTCTGTTAACTATGCTGAAATTAAAATAAGAAACTTAAAAAAAAAAAAAACCTCTTATTTAAAAAAAAGTCAGCTAACCAAAAAATAGACAAAAGATCTTAACAAGCACTTAACTGAAGAAGATGTACAGATAAAAAATAAACATATGAAAACATGTTCAACATCATTTGTCAATAGGGAAATACAAATTAAAACTATAATGGGACACTACATACCGATTAGAATTGCTAAAAACAGTGCTCGCTTCGGCAGCACATATACTAGAATTGCTAAAAACAAAACAAAAACAAAAACAAAAGCAAAACACCCACACAAAAAGTGACACATGCCAGTGAGGATGCAGGGCAACAGCTCTCCTGCCGTGAAGTTGGGAACGCCAAAAGGGCAGTGACTCCGGAAGATGTTTTGGGGTTGAACAGAGACTTACTACTCCCAGGTACGTGCCCAAGGACACTCAAAACTTCTGCTCGCCTCAAGATTTACGTTCAAATCTGTATGCACATGAACACAATTGCTAAAATCTGGAAGGAACCAAGCAGCCCTTCAGAAGTGAAAGGGTAAGCAAACTGGCAGGTTTGTACAAGGGGGTGCAACCCAGGGACCGCACTCAGCAGGAAAAGGAGCCAACTACTGATTCAAACAAGGGCGATGAATCTCGAAGACACAAGTGAAAAAAGGTAGTAGCAAAAGGTTATATGCTAATGAGTCCATTCTATGACATTCTGGAAAAGGCAAAACTGCAGTGACAGAACAGATGAGTCGCTGCTGGGGTTAGGGACGCGTGGAGGTGAGACGGGGAATTTCTGTGGAGGCTGGAGCTGTTCTAAATCCCGACTAGGATGCTGGTCATGTTAATTTATACACGTCCTGATCACGGGGAGCCCTCCCATGGGCCGAGACATCTGGATACGCTCCCGGTGAGCTTGTCGTTACCCGTGTGGATGCTCAGGAGCAAGGCCCCCACACTCACCAACAGACGTGCCCCGTCAACCCAACGTGGAGACCAAACCTGCCTCCACCACAAAGCCCTCGAGTATGTGACTGATTGCCACCAGGACCCAGAAGACGCTGGCCCGTGGAGACTCAGATTCCGTCCTCACTGGGGCCTGTGCACATGCCGCCCGTGCCATCAGAAGAGGCTGAAATGGCCTGGACGTCACGTCTGGCCTTCCACATGCTGGCCGTGGCTAGAAACTGCCCAGATACAAGTTCCTGTGCCGAGGGCCACGACATTGACAGGTAGCTCTCATCGGGCCCTCTGCCCCGGCCAGAGGGTTTCACTGGACTCTGACTGCAGCTGACACCCTCTTCAAGTTTGGTTTAGCGTCCCCATGGGTTCCACTGACTTGGACCACACTATCCAGGCACTACAAGACCACATTTGTTCCTTTCTGCGGTTCCCTGGATTCACTGCATCTGAGAAGGGCCCCAGATGAACCATGCAGTTGTCTCAGTGGACACTTAAGGACAGACTTATGTGACTGATGGGAGGGGTCAAGATAGCCCCAGCCCAGATTACACAGCTCAAATGGGCATCCTGGGGCCTCAGTGCAGTAAGTCCCCAAAAGACACTTCTCTTTGCTGCCATGTGAAGACCAGGCTGTCTTCACAGACACACCCATCTTCCACAGTTACTGAGACCTCAGGCTCCATGGGGGACACAGCAAAAGGCTTCCATCCCCTATGACCTCTTCCTGAAGATTTGACGAATGTGAGATTATATAAAACTGTTTTAAAATCTTTTGAAAATTCTGGAGGTTTTGCTAGCCGATTCTTAAACATGATGCATCTTTCCGGTTGAGTTAGATAAAAATATCTGTACCTCTTACATACACCCTTTCCAGACAAAGCGTCTGGACGAAAACAGATGAGCTTTTAAAAAGTTGTGGGAGTGCCTGGGTGGCTCAGACTTCAGCTTAGGACAGGATCTCATGATCATGGGATCAAGCCCCAGCATTGGGCTCTGCATTGAGTGTGGAGCCAGCTTGGGATTCGCTCTCCCTTTCTCTCTCTCTCTGCTCTCTGCCACTCTCCCCTGCTTGTGCACGCTCTCTCTCTAGAATAAAAATTAAAAATAATTTAAAATAAATAAAGTTTTGATTACTAAATGGGGTACACTGATACAACAGAAAAACAAAAACAAAATCAACCTAGCACCTGGGGAAGCATGGGGGTAGAGAAGTACATGAATGATGTTTGTTCTCTGGACTTGCTCCTAAAAGCTTCCCCCTCCTCCTGGAAAAAACAAAAAGCAAAAGACACACCTCCCAATGCTGCCTCTCCAAGCTCTTGCGAATTCTCTGGATTTAGACTGACTGCTGAGCCAACACAGATGCCTTCCCGGCAGGGCTGACTGGAGACAGCAGACGGCAGCCTCAGTTCCTGTACTTTCCAGGAAGAGCATCCCCAGAAGTTGCCCACATCTAAAAGGGTGGACTAATAAACTGGGGTCGTGGACACAGCGATTTGGAAGTAAATGCCCCAAGCACTTCCTCTAAAGCCAAGGACTAAACTACATTATTCAGACTTGACTAGAAACCCAGGGCAGAAGGGCCCACAGTGGAAAGCCACACTGGGGGCCGGCCCTGCTTGAGGTACCCTCCGTAAATCCTTTGTTTCCAGAAAAACCACACATGTCCTCTAGGGTTGCACTTCTGACCTGTGTACCCCAACCTTCGTGACACTCTCCATTTCTTGAGTCAAGAAAGTAAAAAGAGCTAAAGGCAGATACACCCACGCCCAGCTTTTGCCAACAGAAGCAAAGATATTTCTATCCAAAATGTACCAAAATTCCAACTGAGAGAATATGGGGACCATCTGAAAGTTTTGTAGTGGTCAATTCGGCCGGATGATTTAGGTTTCTTTCCTAAAACTGGAACACAGGTAAGATAGGTATAGGGGCCCACTGTTTCAGTCCTGAAACAAACTCTGTTCTGAGCTTTCCTTCAAATTTGTGCCCTTAGCTCACACTGAGGAACTCTAATTTCTTAGCACTGCGTAATATGTTTATTATAGGGCTGCTATTTAGGACTGTGTCCACTCTCTCATCCCCATCAATAGCTGTCCAAATATTTTGGGCTCTGCATCATCAGCAAGGTTTGCTTCTACTGAGTAACTAGTCTGCTTTTCGTCAGAGGAGACCACGTAACTATTCCCGCTTCCCTTCCTGTCTCCACTTCTGGGAACATTGAGGACAGCGGGCAGCTCACCTTCTTGTACATCCATGCTTCAACTTTAAGACTTTTGTATGATTCCACAATCCACTTTGTTCTTCTCTGACATCTTCTTTCCCAAGTTTGTATTTTCTGATTATGACTCAAATGTATTTAGAGCTTTCCTACAAACCTCTCATATCTACATATAAAAACTGCCAGATAATAAACAAGTAACTCACCTGTGACTTGATCATTTTCAGCTGCTTGGAAAATCTGCTCTGTTCTGATGCTCTGGAGAGAGGCCTCTGGTCAAATGTCTGTACACTGAGAATGCACCCCTAGTCCTGAGGCCTCT
>NW_024412654.1:254903-298644 GCF_014898765.1 Herpailurus yagouaroundi | reverse complement strand
GTCAAATGTCTGTACACTGAGAATGCACCCCTAGTCCTGAGGCCTCTTCTTTTTTATCTCACATGAGTTATCTTGTTCCTCAGAGCCATGCCCTGGAGATGCAGTGGAATTTCATTTTAGATGATGTCATTGATTCGGGACCCTATCTCGGATCTCTCTTCCTGACAACGCCCATCGGGTTTAGTGGGTAAGAAACAGGGCGGAAGTCTCGGCTGGGCCAGACTGCATCTGGGCCGGGTCTGCGCCACACAGCACACTTGCAGCCCTGGCCCGCACCCGAGAACGCCACGTGAAAGCCACGTGTCTCACTGGTTCGGCCAAACATCCCCAGAGGAGCGTCACCCCACCAAATGCTCTGCAGAGATCAACAAAGTTCAGGAACATAACCTTGGCTCGCTCACTCTGCAGCAGTATTTCCTGGGGACACAGGTGCTACAGAGTAAAATGCAACTTATCTCTAGGCAGGATGGTAAAGGGAAAATGGCTTTTAGACCAAGACGGTGAAGCAGCCTGGGGTGCTGGCTTTCTACTCCAAAACCAGCCCTGCAGTGAAAAGAAAGCCTAGATCAGAGAAACTAACAGAAACAGTAAGAAGAGAGGCCCTGGGGGAAGACTAAGGCTCCCGTGTGGGTCTGAGGCAGGGCGGGGGGGAGCCACATCCACAACAGCGAGGCGGCGTGAGGAACCTTCCCCGTGGTGCCTCTCGGTGCGCGCCAGGACAAAACTGCCTGCCCTTTCCCTCAGAAGCCAGCAGGGACAGCCCGGGCCACACTTCCAAGATCAAAATCCCTGCAGAGTGAAGGGGCCGCAGAGATGACAAGGGCTGCCCTTCGTCACCTGCCACAGCCCTCCGTACAAGGACGCTGTCCACACCTGCTGCTCAGGGTCTCCGACCCTTGACGGCAGGAGATGCTTGAGGGGGTGGTGGGACAGCACTGTGTGTTCTGCAGGGTCCACGTTGTCGGCCCTGGCGCCCCTCCCCTCTCCTCCCCTTCAAAGGTGCAGCCTCAGCCCTCCCCTAGCGCAAATGACCCAGAGTGCAGGAGAGCAGCTAACACTCTAGAGGAATATGCATGAGCTCAGAGGCCAGTAAAGGCAAATACAAACTAAAACTAAGAAAAAAAATTAATTCTCCCTCATGCAAAAAAAGGGAAAGAGACTCCCGACTCCTCTTCGCAAAGTATTTACTTTCGAAAACCCACAACCGTACATTCTCTGTTCCTTTGAGATACGTAGAAATCTCTTCTAAAGCTAAATAAGCTTCGTCCAGCTTTCCACCCCAAAACATCTTTCTTAAGGACCTAGGAGCTATCTCTTTGAAATCATCGGGAAGATACACCCCTATTTCCCAATCTCAGGAAGGGCAGGGGCCTGGCCAAGTGCCTGACTTTGGCAGCTGACGTCCCGCTGCAGTCCTGTCACCAACACAGAGGTCTCTTTTCCCTTTGGATAAAGGTGATTGGCTAACACGGACAGCCACCCCAAGTGCCAGGTAAGTAGCATGAACCATGTGCGACACGTTATCATTTATCTTGAGACCACGTGGACATGGGTTCTTCCGGCCTGGCTGGAGAAAAGAGGGAGATTTCTTTCCGCCTTTGCAATCTCTTCAGCAGGTTGTCTGGGAAGCTCACTGCGTTCCAGTTTAACTGCTTTTCTTTTTCTTCTGCTTTTGTGAGATTTGGGGGTTGGCAGATTTGGGTTTTAATTATTTCCCCAACAGACCAAATAACCAGACAACTGAGTACAACCACTATTTTAAAAGCTTTTTAAGAGATCACAAACCACCTAACAGATATCTCAGGCAGAATTATTGGAACAAATGAACCAAGATTTCAGCTAAGTATAATAAACAAAAAATACTACATCTTGATGTGTACACATACTTACACTTTGAATTCCTCCACTGCTCATGGACCAGGTCACTTACATTCAACCAGATACAAGATCAGAGCCGGGGACTCCACAGCGTGAGGTCACAAAGAGATGTCATTTCCTTCCTAAGAATACACCTAAAAGGAAATGTTCAAAAATCACAGTACCCAGTAAACTTGGGGACAAGAGGGACAAATCCCACCTTTCGCGGCAGCCCTGCCAAGAGAGGTCTGTCTGGCGCTTGTGGTCTCTACCTGTGGTCTGGGGTGTTTGCTGAGCACCTAAGCTCCCGGTGCTCCCAGCTTGGTCTCCACAGGCTGACAGGCTACTTAAGAAGACTGGACACGGTGGACTGGTCAGTGGGCACTTTTCCAGCAAATAAACGGAACAAAGAGATAATATAGTACCTGTGGAAGGTTTAGGGCAAGAGCTCTTTATTTAAAGGCACTGTTCTATTAAAGAATAGGTGAGGGTGTCTTCGATGTCCCAATGGACAGAGACAAATCTGCTGCAAATGAAGATAGGAAGTTATGCTTGGATGTTAGCAAACTGCCAGGTTTTGCCCCAGGGCAGCTAACATGAGTGGGGCCAGACCAGCCCCCCCCCCCCCCCCCGAGGCAGTTACCACCCACCCCAAGTTGGGCCAGGGGCTGGAAACAGACGAGACAAAGCTGCTCTCATCACCAGATGCTGCTTGGTCAGCAAAGCCCACGCCCTGTGCAGACAGTGAGCAGGCAGGAGAAAAGAAACATCTGAACACATCTTAGCCTTGACCTGACCCTGTACATCAGCTTCTGACATCATCTCCTGAGGGCCTTGAAAGTCTCCCACTTTATGATGAAGAGAACGGAGGGACGACTTGGGCCAGTAAGTGGAGACAGGTCCCCACATGAACAATATAAGGAGGATCTTGTGGGGCAGTCAAGAAAGAATCGAAAGACAGGCTGGATTTTGAATACTGACCCAAAACAGTGATAGAGGGCCGAGCAAGGGCATCCAGAGCAGGAAAAATTCCTAAAAGTGGGAAGAGAGAAGAACGACAGGGATTGTGCCCACTTGTGGTGTATCCACATAAAAGTCAGATCCCCCCAGGGAAACTGGACTCTGTTTAGTCCAGCGTGAAGAGTGTAGGGCTGGAGGGCAAATCTCTGAGAAAAGGTTCTAGGAGAGCAGAGAGCAACATTCAAAGGTGAAATGCCTCTTTCCAAGATGCCCGGGGAGCTCTCCTGGACACAGTTAGGGGTCTCAACAGTCTGGGAAGCCCTGAGTGAAAGAAGAGAGTTGTTGCCATCCGAACCTGGGGTCCCTGAGATCAAAGGCCCACCTGCCCTAGGAGCTTCTGTTTAGCTTCGACCCCTTTGGGGTTGCTGCACGGGTCTTCTCTCACCTCTGGAAAAGGGAATGTGCCGACTATATTAACATCCCAAACTGCCACTCTCGCTTCCTCCTTCAGGATCCCGACATACTCCTGCACCCCGCCCTCACACGCACATGTACCTTCAGCACTCTCATGTACACACACACTCACACACACATGCACAGTCTTGTTTACGGGCCAGGAAAGCAGCAGTTTGCCGAATGCCTCTCACAACCAGGCCCTGTTCTGAACACATGGAAGAGACGACTTAAGGTCCCAAGACAGACAGGGTCCCTGTCCTCTAAGAAATGCATTCTAAGATGGAAAACAAGTAAATAAAGTAACGTCAGACTAAAAGAGTGCTCACAGGAAATTTTAAATGTGACAGAGGAAGGGGTGGGTGGAAGGTGCTCCTTCCCATGGCCAGAAAAGGCATCCTGGAAATGACTTTTAGCTGAGTCCTGAACAGAGGATGGAACCCACTGTGGACGCCTGTGGGAAGAGCATGGCCCCAGGGAGCACCACACTCAAACGGCTGGGGCTAGAGAGAGCTGAAGGCGGTTCGGGGATAGAGGAGGGCAATGAGGCTGAACCAGCTGAGAACGTTTAAGTGAGGAAATATTTCAGTAAAAGGAGCCGTCACTGACCAACAAAGTGATGTGTTGGGTGAGAAAGACCAAAGAACAAAAGAGAATATGGTCATTTAACAGAAGTCACTCTGTGAGAGTCTTGCCTGAGCCAACGCATGGTCAGCACTCATGGAGACTACCCACACCCACAAACACAACCACACAGGCCAATAATCACCAAAGATGGCCTCAATCACACACGAGGTCCAACAGACCTTGCATGACTGAACCCCCAGCCACCCCACCCCACCCCACGGACCAACCTTCAGCATTCACAAGGCTCCCAGTTCCCCACCCACCCACCTGAGAGTTCTCCAGCCCCCATTTCACTGAACACAACAGGGACCTCACAAATTTCAGACCGCACAACCACTGAGCCCCATAAGCCCCGCTCCCCCTTATCCCACTAGCCCATCATCCCACTAGGACCCTCATTATTGATTCCACAGGCCGCCCCTCCAGGACCTTCAATTACACATATGGTAGGTCTCCAGTGACTGCTCTACAAAGCCCCCAATCACCAACCCCCAAGTGACAAAACCAACGCACAGAAGTGCATCAATCAATGGAATCCAAAGTCTCTCCACAGCCCCGCCCCCAATCAGATACCCTTAGGACCCTTTATTCCTGATCATTCCAGGCTCCCCCTCGCTCAGCCCCAAGCACCCCGCATGGTCATTCCTATAGGTCCCTTGACTGATTATGACGGCACAGCCCCTCATCACTGATTCCCACAGGCTTCTAAACACTAACGCCGAGAAACCCGTCACTGGCTCCCCTACACGCCCATCCAGTAATCTCAGCAGAGTCTATTCATTGACTAGGAATGGAGTCAGTGCAATCCTCAACACTGAGTCCCAAAGGACCCCTACAGAATTCCAAGCCCTCCCTCCTTCAGTTGCCCATCCACTCACCTTAACAGTGCCCCAATCACGGGTTCTCACAGAACTGAACCCAGGGGATGCCCAATCCGTAATCATACGGGGACCCCAACCACTCACTTCCATGACACCCCACTTTCTAATCTACCCCACGCTCACCCACCATTCACTAGCGCCCCTACAGGTCCTCACCATCGTCACCTGAACGGGCCGCCAGCTCCGCCCTGCCCTAACACGCTACCTCCAATGACTCTAGTTACTACCCGCACCGTCTGCTCGCTCACAACCCCCACAGGCCACCCACCAACTCGTATCCAGACCTTGTCACTGACACGCAGTGCCCCAGTCCCTGACGCCCCAACCACAAAACCTCCCAAACACAGGCACAGACCACTCAGCAGCACAGGCCACCCCGGTCCTCCCCCTCCATCGAAACAGCTACCGCTGAACTGCCAAATAGAATGTAAAGAAATATCTTATCCCACAGTTACCGCAGGAGGCGGGGGCATACTACAATAGGGAGAACGCTGTGGCCGGAAGAGTTGCCAGCATGTACGCAGGGCAAAGACCTACGTGGTTCCTTCCACGGAAAGGGAGATACAAGGTCGCTCTCCGGCCGCGTCATCGGCCAACAAGGGGCACGTGTTACGCAGAACACATGCTTCCTTGCCGCGGCGCGCGCGCGCCCGCCCCCCACACGTCTTAACCTTCCTGCTTCCCGGGAGCCCAGCGCTCAGTACAATCCAGCACTGTCACAAACCAACAGGCCTTCCAGTCGAAGAAATCCTCGGGCCGCCAATTCTGAGCTCCCCCAAACAGACCTCCACGAAGATCTTATGGTTCATCCACACTGGGCCCACTTGCCGAGCCGGAGGCATCTGAATCACTGACGAGCGAGCAGAGTCCTAATTACTCCGGAAAACCACCCTTCGGCCGCATCCCCGACGGCACACACTCGCCGTCCAGCGTCTCCACACTGGCGCAGCTTCAGGGACTTCCTCTCTCCCGATCCCTGCCCCTCAGGCCCAGAACTGCCAAGCCCACGCGTCTCGGCCTCCGCCCAGAGCCGCTCCCACTACGACTCGCGCCAAAGGACCCCATCACCCACTTAATTCCCTCCGCCGGCTCCACAACCACTCGTCCGCCGCGAACCCCGGCTCGCTGATTTATCACAGACACTCCAATCCCTTGACCCGCGAGCGCCCCACGATTTGGCCGGCTCCACCATCTCCCTCACAGCCTCCTCGTCACCCACCACCACAGGCGGCTCCGCCAGACCCCCAAATCTCCCTCCTGACACCCACAGTCGCCGCCCGCCACACCCGTCCCATCCCTACGCGCCCCCAGGCCCCTAAAGCTGCCCCAGAACCGCACCGCACCGCCCCCACGCCACGCCCCACCCGGACCGGAACCGGCGCCTGCGCTGCGTGGCCGGCCCCCCCCCCCCCCCCCCCCCCCGCCCCCGCCCCGGGTCCTCGTCGCACCCGGCTCCGGAGCCAGTTCGTGCGCGCGTCAGGGTTCACCGCGGGGCCCCCGCGGACATCAAGGCCGCCCCGGCCCCCGCAGCCTCGCCGCGTCGCCCCTACCCCCCACCTGAGGCTTCGGGCCGCTGCGCCGGGACTCACGCGGCCCACCTCGGAAGTGTGCGCGCAGAACTACATTTCCCAGAGTGCCGCCCTCCCTAGAACTACATCTCCCAGACGGCTCTGCGGCGCACCTCCCCGGATTGGCAGGTCGGAGGTTTCCGATGGACCTCCTCTCCCGCGCTGCCTGAGGGTTTCTGGGTCAGAAATGTCAGGCGGAGCCGCTCTCCTCAAAATAGGCCTGTGGGTGAACATAAATGTGTCACCAGGAGGAAACTTCTGTATCCTTTACATTTCTGATGCTAAAGCGAAGTCATTTACAAAGTCAAAGTAAGTGAAGCAGGTAAATTCTAGTGCATCCAACTCAGCACTGACCAAAGTAATGAAAATAAATGAAATGAGGGCTTTAGGGAGAAAGAAACTTTAACTGTGGAAAGAGGAAGAAATTAACGAATATAAAAGCAGAAGTTAGGGGCTTAGTCGGTTGAGCGTCCGACTTCGGCTCAGGTCATCATCTCACGGTTCGTGAGTTCGAGCCCGGTGGCGGGCTCTGTGCTGACACCTCGGAGCCTGGAGCTGCTTTGGATTCTGTGTCTCCCTCCCTCTCTCCCTGCCCCTCCCTCACTTGCACTCGGTCTCTATCTCTCTCAAAAATAAATAAACATTAAAAAAATTTTTTTGAAACAAGTTAATGAATTAAAACAGCAAAAACTTGAAAAGCCACGTTTTTAAAATAAAATATAAAATCATACTAGAAATTTTTATCAAAAAATGGGGAGGAACAGCAAAAACAGCTGGTAAAGAGAAAATAGAAACAGCCATAAAAAACAAATTTAAGGGGCACCTAGCTGGCTCAATTGGCGGAGGGTGTCACTCTTGATCTTGGGGTCCTGAGTTCAAGCCCCACATTGGGTATAGAGATTACTTAAACTAGGCGCATCTGGGTGGCTCAGTTGGTTAAGTTTCTGACTTCAGCTCAGGTCATGATCTCGTGGTTTATGGATTCGAGCCACAAGTCATGCTCTGTTGAGACTCGGAGCCTGAAGCCTGCTTTGGATTTTGTGTCTCCCTCTCTCTTTGCCTCTCTCTCTCTCTCCCAAAAATAAAATTTAAAAAAAAAATTAGAAAAAATTAAAAAATAAATAAACTGAAAAAATTAAATACTTGTAAAAGAATATTTTACTCAATTCTCTGTAGTATGTTAATAAATTTGGAAACCAATGAAGTACATGTTTAAAGGAATAGTTAGGTAACTAACTTATTTTAAAATAATATCCATGTAGAACTAAAGCCAGTGTTAAAATGCTTTCAGCTCCCGGCTCAGATGTTTTAATGGGTGAATCTGAATCCTCCACACTATCAAAGGACATAGTTCTTGCCAATTTCCAGAAAAATCTAGATAGAAGGGAAGTTCTTCTTAACACAAAGGTAGCAAAATACTTATGCCATAACGAGACAAAGGTTAAAAAAAACCCAAAAACTATAAAGCAATCTCAGTTCTGATATTTTTGTGAAAATTATGAAAAAATAGCAAATGAAATCAAGCAATATTAAAAATACATATCGGGGCGCCTGGGTGGTTCAGTCAGTTGAGTGTCCGACTTGGCTCAGGTCATGATCTCGCGGCTTGTGAGTTCGAGCCCCACGTTGGGCTCTGCTGACAGCTCAGAGCCTGGAGCCTACTTTGGATTCTGTGTCTCCGTCTCTCTCTGCCTCTCCCCCCACTTGTGCTATGTCTCTCTCTATCAAAAATAAATAAAATGTTAAAAAAAATACATATCACAACTAAGTAGAAGGCATTGCAGGACTTTATAAACTAATGTAATTAGTAATGTAATGTAATTATTAAAGATTAAAGGGGGAAATGTACATCATCATCTCAATGGATACTGAAAAAATCATACAATGAAATTCAATCTGGAATGTGTATTTTTAAAGAATTTACTCATACAGGGGAGCCTGGGTGGCTCAGTCGGTTAAGTGTCCAACTCTTGATTTCAGCTCAGGTTGTGATTTCATGGTTCCTGAGTTCAAGCCCCGTTTGGGCTCTGCACTGACATTGCAGAGTGCGGTTGGGGTTCTCTCTCTGCTTCTCTCTCTCTCTCTCTCACAATAAGTAAACTTAGAAAAAAAAAAGAACTGTGTTATAGCTACAGTTTTTTTCACATTTAAAATGCTCATAAAATTTCTCTCAAGTAAGAACTCTCAGATATGGGGATGCCTGTGTGGCTCAGTCACTTAAGTGTCTGCCCTCAGCTGAAGGGAGCTGCCTCACCCAAGAGTAACCTCCTTGGGGTCAGCCCATATCCAAAAACTGGTCAATATAAGGTTACAAAGTCCCCACCCCTTTACCTCAATTTTCTTCATCTCTGAACAACCAGTTTCAGAGATTCTGTGAAATTAGTTGAGGCCTCTGTTGTGAAAGCATCACTGTTCAACTTTACCCCTCTGTCCGGTCCTGCTTCCCTCATTCCCGCACGGTGGTCGTTCCTGAGAGCCGTCCCTAATACACCACCCGTTTATTATAAAGTCTGTTTCCCGCAAAATTCAACCTACTGCATGTGTATACTTACTGTCCTAGCTAGCTTATAAATCTTAGAAAAACAAATTTGTCTCATTCTTTGCTGAGTCCCTTAAGGGAATAGACTTAGATTGTAGATATTCTACAAGAGCACAGTAATAGGAAGATCTAGAAAAGCTAAGACTGGGGCGCCTGGGTGGCGCAGTCGGTTAAGCATCCGACTTCAGCCAGGTCACGATCTCGCGGTCCGTGAGTTCGAGCCCCGCGTCAGGCTCTGGGCTAATGGCTCAGAGCCTGGAGCCTGTTTCCGATTCTGTGTCTCCCTCTCTCTCTGCCCCTCCCCCGTTCATGCTCTGTCTCTCTCTGTCCCAAAAATAAATAAACGTTGAAAAATAAAAAATTTAAAAAAAAAAGCTAAGACTGAGAAGAAACTATTACAGGGGCGCCTGGCTGGCTCAGTCTGTGGAGCACGTGATTCTTGAAATCAGGCTTGTTGAGTTCAACTGTCATGTTGGGCGTGGAGCCTACCTAAAAAGGAGGAGGAGGAGGAAAGAGAAGAAGAAATGATGATGTAAAAGACAATTCCAAAAATGAAGAAATAATTATTCTAGGTGTATTCCATATAAATTAACCAACCAATCCAATACCAAATAAGAGCCCATTGTTTCCAAGTTTGGGAACAAAAACAAATAAGAGCACTTTTTAAAGTTTATTTATTTTGAGAGAGAGTGTGAGCAGGGGAGAGGCAGAGAAAGGAGACAGAGCCACATTCTGTAAGCATTTATGGGAGAAACAAAGCAGCAATGACAGAAAATCTCACGATCTTGAGTAATTATAACAACACCAAAAAGGCAAATTAAAGTCTCAAAAACCTGGTGAAAGAACAAGTAAATAAGCCAAAAAAAAAAAAGCAAAGGATATATTAAAAGTAAAGGCAAACAACCAGACAACACTGGCAAGAACTAAAAGACGGAAAGTAACGGACATCTAGAGAACACACTGTTAGAAAACAGGCCCAAAGTGGGGGCACTTGTAATACCTAACCTAATACAGTCCCAACTTCCTAGAAATGCAATCCTAATAGGTCAGCACCAAGATAATCTGTCACATAGCCCTTTTCATCCCCCAAAGGAAGAGGAGGTAATCCACACTAAACATCCTTTGTCCTCAAATGAAGGTGACCTTACCTAAAATAATCTTTTTTGTTTGTTTATGACCTCTTTGTCCTGCCTTTTAAAACCTTTTCCTTTCTGTAGCCATTTGAAGCTCCCCTCTACCTGTTAGATGGAATGTTGCCTGATTCATGAATTGATTAATAAAGCCATTAGATCTTTAAATTTTAGTTGGTTTGATTTTTCTTCAACAACACTATCTAAAGACTGTTAAGCATGCTAATCTTTATGTGCACATGGCACACTGTCCCGGATAGGTTCTATATTGGACCACAAAGTTAGTCTCAATAGATTTACAAGGATTGAAATTAAAACAAGACAAAACTCAACATACCGAAAAAGTCTAAACTGATAGAAATACAAGTCCTGAACTCTTTTCTTCATTCCACTTACCTCCAATTTAATCTTCCCTTTCTATCTGAATCCAGAGCTACTCAGTTATAGACTCATAAAACTGCCAAGCAGATTATATTTTTAGCAAGTCTCAAAAATATATTCTCTGCCTAGTTCTCTGATTGATGTAAATTTTTACCACGTAAAACCTTTCTTAGGCTAGCCTCCAATCCTCCAATCTGGATTGCCATTTTATGTCATGTAAGTAAATGTAAATGCACAGGCTCTAATCCTACAGTCTTCCCTGATCTTTCCATAGGGACTTTAGTCTCTTGCTAATCCAGGTCTCCTTATTCATAATTGTGTGCCTACATTTTTGTCTTTATTTCCCTACTTCATTCAAATATTTGTTGAATAGAAAGCTTTTCTTTAAAAAAAAAAAAAAGATTTTCAGGCAGAAAGGCCTTTTAAAATTATGCTGTTCAGGGGCACCTAGGTGGCTCAGTCGGTTAGGCTATGGACTCTGGATTTCAGCTCAGGTCATGAGCTCAGTTTGTGAGTTTGAGCCTTGCATCGGACTCGTGATTCTCTCTCCCCCTCTCTCTGCCTTTCCCATGCTCTCTTTCTCAAAATAAGTAAAATAAACTTAAAAATATGCTATTCATAGTTTTGGGGGGTTTAAAAAAATTTTTTTTAGTGATCTCTATAGCCAACGTGGGGCTCGCACTCACAACCCCGAGATCAAGAGTCGCCTGCTCCACCAGGAGCCAGCCAGGAGCCCCATTATAGTTTTATTGTATTGTTACGAGATAATTGTTTGATCTTGGACCAGGAATCTATTCGTGTCTATTCTTGGTGCCCTTCTATTTATTTCTTTTCACCTACTGTAGTTTCTCTTGTATGGAGTTACCGTGTTATTCAGTGCGCTGCTATTCCAAGACTTGTTTTATAACGCTGGGAACGGCAGCTGGTGGCCTTACAAAGTGTCCTTCTCTGCTACGCGTTGGGATCTGAACCCTGTCTTGTTTGACAGCAGACCTCAGCCAGTCGGTCCCTGCACTGAGGCCGGAACGCAGAGGGGACCGACACTAACACACCAGGCACGGTCCGCTCTGCACAGCCGCCTTCTGCTGGAGGCCGGGCCAGTGAACGGGGACCCTCCGCAGAGGATTCTGGGAGATGTAGTTTTCTTCGGGGCCGTTCCTTCAGGTGCATCGACGCATGACGTACTTCCGCTGCGCCGCACCCGCGGCTGTAGTCGGGTACTCTCCTGCAGGGCTGTTTCCGGCTCGGTGTTGGTGGACCGGAGCGGGCCCGGGAGTTGCGAGTTCCCGGGGCTCCGGACCCGCGAAAGCACGGACTTAGTCCTGCCCGGCACGTCCTGTGCAGACCGAGAGCTTAGCCAGCTAAGCTCTACGGTCGGTCTGGGGCGTGGTCGGAGCCAGGCCGGCCTCGGGGGTTCCCGTGTCAGGGCCGCGTCACCGTACAAACTCCTCTCCGACTTCTTCTGCCCGGGGCCCGAGGCCTCGGACGGGTAGGTGACGGGTGCCCGCGGACCCACCCTCTGTGGGGCGGGAGGTCCGTCCTGGGTGGGCGCGGGTGAGACCAGCAGGGAGACCCTCACGGTTCGGTTCTCTGCTCCGCAGTCTGCACGAAACAGCACGGGGATGGCCGCCGGGTTCCGGACAGCTTCGTGTTGGGTAAGTAGGGACTTTCTCGTTTTTGAAAAGGTGACTCGGCACTGAGGATGGGCACGTTCATCTTACGGTCACAACCGGGGCCCGAACTCGCGTGTTCTCGCGCTTCACCCCTCCCCGCCCCCTTCTCCCCGTGTCTCTGGTCTCTAGAAACGTTCCCTGTTTTCTGGCATTTTGTGTCCGGTGTCCTCTCCTTTGAAAGTTATGCTTTATTGCCAGCTGCAGACCCTGAACTTTGGGGGAAATCAGGGTCCTTGTTAAGGGAGCAGGAGGGAGCAGTTTTGGAGCTGGGGAGGGCCAGTGGATCCGGCTGGTGACTGGCCAAGTGATTGATGGAGGGAGCGAAAGGGGACTTGACAGTGATTGCTGAACTTCTGACCTCTTGACAGGGTGTTGATGCTTCCAGTCTTGGGAACGTTATAAGCGACATCCAGGAAAAGAGTGTAGCTTTGTAGGTGTTGAACATGTGGTGCCTACAGTTGAATCTGTAGCTCGAGTGGGAGTTCTCAATTGGAAATGTCCGGATTAAAGGTCCCTATGTTAGTTGGAGCTCAGGATATGATGTCACAGAGCCCTGCAAAGGGCCAAATGGAGGGTTTGTGGCAAAGACCAGGAAGGACTGTAGTGCAGAAGGGCCAGGGAGCAAGAGAGGTGGAAGTTTGGGAGAGTGGCTGTTTCCCTGTAAATTTGAGAAAAGAGATCTTCATAAAAGCCGTGAAATGAAATACTTCAGAGCAGTATTTCATGAGACAAATGGTATCTTTTGGACTTGGATATTTATAAATCCTAAGCAGTTTTTCCCTACCAGAGAGAACATTGGAATGGCCACTTCCTGAGAGGTAGTGGGAGTGTTGTAAAGTGGATCA
Organism: Herpailurus yagouaroundi; assembly: GCF_014898765.1. NCBI lineage: Eukaryota > Metazoa > Chordata > Mammalia > Carnivora > Felidae > Herpailurus > Herpailurus yagouaroundi. The sequence continues at coordinate 285,730 of NW_024412654.1, read as the reverse complement.
CATAAGATCGTGGACAGTGGAGCGTAAAGAAAATTACTGACAGCAGAGACCTTTCTTAGGTGGTGTGACACTTCGTGTGTGACAAGAGTTTGGGTGCCAATAAGAAGGGAGTTCACTGAGGTGGCCTGAGTGATACACTTGACCTTAAAAGTGAGGATATTTTGGGGCGCCTGGGTGGCGCAGTCAGTTAAGCGTCCAACTTCAGCCAGGTCATGATCTCCTGGTCCGTGGGTTCGAGCCCCGCGTCGGGCTCTGGGCTGATGGCTCAGAGCCTGGAGCCTGTTTCCGATTCTGTGTCTCCCTCTCTCTCTGCCCCTCCCCCATTCATGCTCTGTCTCTCTCTGTCCCAAAAATAAATAAAAAACGTTGAAAAAAATAAAAAAAAAAAGTAAGGATATTTTACTTTATTTATTATTATTTTTTTAAGTACTGTCTACACCCAATGTAGGGCTCAAACTCACAACCCTTAGATCTAGACTAAGCCAGCCAGGTGCCCCAGGATCCCCAGGATATTTTTATCCTTTTTTTTTTTAAAACGTTTATTTATTTTTGAGAGAGAGACAGAGACAGAGCCCAAGCGGGGGAGGGGCAGAGAGAGAGGTTGACACAGAATCTGAAGCAGGTTCCGGGCTTTGAGCTGCCAGCACAGAACCGGGTGTGGGGGCTCAAACCTATGAACCTCGAGATTATAACCTGAGCCAAAGTCAGATGCTCAACTGACTGAGCCACCCGGGCGCCCCTAGGATATTTTTATTCTCAGTAACTATATAGGAGCGCCCAGGTGGCTCAGTCGGTGGAGTGTCCGATTCTTGATTTCAGCTCAGGTCATTCCTGGGTTTGTGGGATCTAGTCAGGTCTGCATTGAGCATGGATCCTGCTTGAGATTCTCTCTCCCCCGTCCGTCTCCCTTGCTTGGTCATGTGCACGCTCTCTTGCTCTTTCTTACAAAAACAAACAAACAAAACCATAACCATATAGAAAATACAGTAAGAGAAAACATGTTTACAATAGCAACTAAAAAAAGGTAAAATAAGTGAACGGAATCATACTTTATAAAGAATAAGTAAGTAAACAAGACTAAATTAAGACTCTTTATTTTTTTAAATGAAGACTCTAAAACTATTGAATAGTAGTAGGTACCACAGTTGGGTAGGTACTTTGTATGAAATCATTAAAGACTTGTGACGCCGTGAGGCAGGTGTGTCTCCATTTTACAGGTAAGGAAACTGGGAAACCTGTCCATGGTACCAAACTGGTAAAGGACACAAGGGGACCAGGGTTGCAGGGCAGGGATTCAAACAAAGCAGTGTTTTCAGAGTTTGTGCTCTTACTGCCCCTTACATTTTATTTTTTTATTTTTTATTTTTCAACGTTTATTTATTTTTGGGACAGAGAGAGACAGAGCATGAACGGGGGAGGGGCAGAGAGAGAGGGAGACACAGAATCGGAAACAGGCTCCAGGCTCTGAGCCATCAGCCCAGAGCCCGACGCGGGGCTCGAACTCACGGATCGCGAGATCGTGACCTGGCTGAAGTCGGACGCTTACCCGACTGCGCCACCCAGGCGCCCCGCCCCTTACATTTTAACGTGAACAGTATTTGCCTGTTTTGAGTGCACGTTTTGACTTAACAAACATTCACTGACTATTACGGCAGGTAATTTTCTAGGGCATGTAGGGGTGAACAAGATTGTCAGGGTCCGTGATCCCATGCAGGGTGTGGGAGATGGTCAGACATTCCAGAGGAGCGTCATAAACAGACAAAAACAGCTGTGAATATCACGCGTGTGAAAGAGAGCGGCTGGGTGGCTGCTTTAGATTGGCTTCCTCTCGAGGCAACGTATAAGTAGAATCTGAGGGATAACTTCATGATCATAGGACAGTGGGTGTAGCAGGGGAGGAAGCATTGCAGCCTGGGGTTGCGTTCCAAACAAGTGGCAGGTGCCTCTGGTGGAAGGCAAGCCCGGGCTGGAGTGGATCGGGTTGGTGCATCAGCCGGGGCCAGTTGTGTAGGGCCCTTTAAGTGAGGGGAAGGATCATGATGGAGAGTCCTAGGAGATTTCACGTTACCTTATGTTATGTTATTATTTTCAAACTGTAGAGAAGTTGCGAGAATAGTATTAAAAACTCCTGTACGGTATTGTATAAAAAAAACCAAAAACCCTTGCCCCAGAATTGTCAACTATTTGCCATATTCAGTCTGTCATTTTCTCTTCTCTTCCTCGTCTGTGTATATACGCATGTGTACACACGCACACTCATTTTCCTCCCTCCCTCTTTGTTGTTCCAGTTCGTGGCATCACTTCACCTCTGAAAGCCAGCTCTTGCCTACACACCTCATCCTTTTCCCCCAGTCCTCTCTTCCTTCTTTCCTTCCCTCCTCCCTCTTCCTTTTCTTCTTTCTCCTTTCTTTCCCTTCCCTGTTATTTTATTGACACATATATTCTACCTTAAAAGTATTGCTTTTCCTCTTTCATATTAAACAATTTTTGATTGCATCCTTTTGGAAAATGGAATTGTAAGACACAGCCAAACCCCCTTTGGCTTCCTCTTCTGTCAAGAGGTAGTCAGTAGCGGGTGCCCGATCTCAGGGTCGAGTCAGGCCCCATAGTGCTGTGGAGCCTACCTAAAATAAAATTGGAAAAGCTTTATAAAAGGTAGTCAGATTGGGGCTTCCCATCCAGACCTTTCCTTTCCTTTCCTTTCCTTTCCTTTCCTTTCCTTTCCTTTCCTTTCCTTTCCTTTCCTTTTTTTTTAAATGCTTTTTTTTATTTTTGAGAGAGAGAGAGAGAGAGCGAGAGCGCGCGCATGAGTAGGGGAGGTGCAGAGAGGGAGACAGGATCCAAAGACAGCAGTGAGCCCGAATTGGGGCTTGAACTCCCGAAACATGAGATCATGACCTGAGCCGAAGTTGGACACTCAACTGACTGAGCCACCCAGCTGCCCCCAGACCTTTTCTACTGGAAACGTGGTTTTATGTTTTTCTTCTCTTCTGTAAATGGTGCCCTTTGCCATTTCCCCTACGTTTGTTTTAGAATTCTTTATGGCAATACATATAGATTGTTGTGTTTCTTTATTCTTTTGAGAGACAAGTATGTTTAAATTTTTAAAAATAATTGATTAAAATTATGATTTTTATGGGTGATGGGGTGGAATGTCAGGTGTGCTTAATTCAACATTTGAAAAGTTTTGTTTCTATATGAATTGCATCATACTGTGTATAATCATATTCCAATTTGAAAAAACGTCACTATGGAATGGACATACCATATTCTCATTTAGCTATTCTCTTATTGATGGAAATTTAGGTTGTTGAGCGTGTTGCTTTTACAGACTTTGAAACAGTGAACAACTCTGCACATGTATGGATGTTCCTATCATTAATTTTGGGTGACAAATTTGGTACTTCTACATTCTCTTAAAACACAGTGCAGTCACAGGGCGCCTGGGTGGCTCAGTCGGTTGAGTGTCCGACTTCGGCTCATGATCTCGCGGTCCATGGGTTCAAGCCCTGCATCAGGCTCTGTGCTGACAGCTCAGAGCCTGGACCCTGCTTCAGATTCTGTGTCTCCTGCTCTCTCTGCATTCTCGCACGCGCTCTTTCCCTCTCTCTCAAAAATAAGTAAACATATTTTTAAAAATTAAAAAAAAATGCACAATTCAGTTTCTTATAATCGTCTTCCCATCCTACCTCCCCTTTCTCTCCTTAGAGGTAATCAATTTGGTGTATATTCTTCTAGATCTTTGTACATACCTTTGTGTATAGCTGTTTATATCCTTAAAACATTTGGTTTATTTGTGTGGGTTATTATTTAAATGGGTTTCACTCTATATAACATCATTTCTGTTTTTTTCCATTAAAAAATATATATTTATAGTTGTGCCTGTAATGGTTTTATACATATTTATCCCTATGTGACTTCTGACTTTTTTTTTCTTCGAGTTCTAACTTAATGATAGTAAAATGCATAAATCTTAAATAGACTATTTATATTCTTTTAGGTTTCTGGACCCAATTCCAACGAGAGGGGTGGGGGTGCACTTCCCCTACATACAACAGCAAGCAACTCTTGGACACCAGCAGGTTGTCTGAGAATTCAACTTAATTCCAGCACTGTCTGCCCAGAGATGGCGCTAGGTTTCACAAGCTGAGGGCTCAGTCCCACCAGACTGCCCTTCTTCCCCCAAGCTCAGCCACAGGTTTCAAGGCCCAGGCTGTTGGTACCAGGGTTACAGATGGGAAGTTTCAAAGACTTGCTCCTTAGGTTCAGTTAATTTGCTGGAATAGCTCACAGAACTCAGGGAAACACTTAATTTACATTCACCCGTCTATTAAAGGATATGGTAAAGAACACCAAATCAACAGCCAGAGTTAGAAGCGCACATGGGGAAAGGGCTTGGAGCCTCCGCGCCCTCCCAGGTGCGCCAGTCTCCCCTCTCCACGTCTTCAATCTGGAAGCTCTCCGAATCCAGGCCTTTTGGTTTTTAGGGAGGCTTCGCTGCATCGGTGTGATTGATTAAATCGTTGACTGCTGGTGATTGATTCAACCTCTAGCTCTTCTCCCCTCCTTGGAGACTGGGCAGAAGTGGGGGGGCACTCTCCCATCAACCAGCTGCCCATCTGTAGGTTACCTAAGGGTTTCCTAAAGTTGCCGCATTAACATAACAAAAGATACCTTAATCACACTTATCAGGGAATTTCCAAGGGTTTTAGGAGCTGTGAGCCAGGAACCCTTGGATGAAGACCAAATACATGTGAGAAATATGTTTTGAACATTTGAATGACCAGATATTTTTACAAATCACAAGATTGAAGCATACACTGAAGACAAATCAAAATCAAAATAAAGATTTCCGACCCCCTAGCATGTTCCGTTGTGTTTCCTATCACCACTGCCCCCCCCCGCCCCCTAGGGGCAACTTCTTTTTTTTCTGTTACACCATAAATCTTGCCTTTTTTTTTTTTTTTTAAGCTTAATGTAATTGGAATTCTAAGTAAGGTGTCAAAGAGTTGTGGGTTATGTGGGTTATGTGGGTTATGTGTCAAAGAGTAAAATTCCTTTCTACTTTTAGCTGAATTCTGAATTTTAAGTGTTGAATTCTACCACATTACTTTGTTTCATCTATTAAAATGATTGATTGGCTGTTCTCCATGAATATACTAGTGTGACTTCACAGATAGATTTTTGTGGGTTTTTTGTTGATTTTGGATTGTCCCTTAATTTTTTGGATAAATTTCCTCATCCTAGTGCTATGTGTGTGTGTACAGGCCTTGTTACTTTACTAGTATTTTTATCCAGATATTTTGATCAGAGTTAATAATAAATGAGTTAACACTACAGTCTGTGCTGTACTTGCCTGGTTTTGTCTGTGGGGTTTTGTGTAAGTTTGTGTGATATACTGTGTGGGCATCCCATGGTTTCCTGGCTCAACATCAGTTAGACATTTTGGGAATTTTATGTTCTTTCCATGTTGGTAGAACTTACTTAAATGTAGTGTGGGTCCATTGCCTTTGTGGAGAGGGTATACCTTTGTGGGGTTTTTTGGGTTTTTTTTTTGTTTGTTTTATTTTTTTAGTGTGTTTTTTTTATTTTTTGAGAGAGACAGAATGCGAGCAGGGGAAGGACAGAGAGAGAGGGAGACAGAGAATCCGAAGCAGGCTTTAGGCTCTGAGCTGTCAGCACAGACCCCAATGCAGGGCTCGAACCCACAAACCATGAGATCATGACCTGGGCTGAAGCCGGACACTTAACCAACTGAGCCACCCAGGTGCCCCAAGAGGGTATGCCTTTGATTGCTACTTATTTATTTGGTTTTTTATTTATTTTAAATTTTTTTTTAAAGATTTTAATGTAAACTCTGTACCCAACATGGGGCTCAAACTCCTAACCCTCAGATCAAGAGTCGCGTGCTCTTCTGACTGAGCCAGCCAGCGCCCCACTACTTATTTTGTGACCATTGATTAGTCAAGCTTGCTTTTTAAATTATTTCTGGGCCAATTTTGGTTACTTTTACTTTTTTAAAACAATTACTTAAATCCACGTTAGTTTACAGATTACTTTTACTTTCTTAGAGGATTTTTATTTTTAAGTTTTCAAATTTATTGGAACAAATTTGTAAATATAGTTAGGTCTGCCACCATGTTTGCTTTAGAAACGTGAATTCAGGGGCGCCTGGGTGGCGCAGTCGGTTGAGTGTCCGACTTCAACCAGGTCACGATCTCGCGGTCCGTGATCGGGCTCTGGGCTGATGGCTCGGAGCCTGGAGCCTGTTTCCGATTCTGTGTCTCCCTCTCTCTCTGCCCCTCCCCCGTTCATGCTCTGTCTCTCTCTGTCCCAAAAATAAATAAACGTTGAAAAAAAAAATTAATAGAAACGTGAATTCAGCACAGTTGGTACCGTAGGGAACAGCGTGAACTTTCTGTCTGACTTCAGACAGGCCTCTTTCCACTATTTTATGATCAGCTGCAGCCCCTCTGGCATCCAAACACCAGGTCTTGCAAAGTGAAGTGCTATATTGTCATTTTATATATTTCTTAAATAAAAGAAATATTTTTATATATTTCATAAATGTTGTCATTTTATATATTTTATGTATTTCATAAAACTTCTGTTTTTGGTAGGTTCCTGGTGTTCATTTTTATGTGTTGCTGACAAAGGTGTTGTGCCCCAACCCCATTCTCCCCATAATCCCCGTGAGTTTGCTGTGTGACTTTGCATAGTGATGATTTTTTGCAGCGTACCTGTCACATTATGGTAGAATTGCTTCTGTATAATAATCTCATGAATTTAACAACCTCAGAGTTATGGACTCTGTCCTGATCATAATAGTTTTCTTTTTTTTAATTCCTGCGTTTCTTGACCAGGCTTGGCCAATAAAAGCTTTTTAAAATAGTTTCTTTGTATTTTATTTTTATTCTCATCAAGCTCAAAGTATAGTAAAAAGCTTAAAATAAGCTTCATGGCTTGCCTCCACTCTCTGCTCTGCACCTTTTTTCTTCCATCCTGTGTCCACACTCAGCCATTTTGGTCCCTGTTCACTCTTGTGGCCCTGCCGTAGCTTTTACACAGTCACTTTGGTGTGCGTTGCTTTGGTTTCTCCTCCGTCATAAAGTTGCTGGCTTGATGAGTGGCCTGGGCTTGATCTGGATGCAGGAAGTCACGGCCTCATTTTTCTCCATCACAACCTCAGATATGCCTGTCAACTCTCCCTGTCCTTGGCTCCGGCGGTTGTGTCGGCGAGCATTCATGATTCTCTGGTCACTTTCAGACATTGGAGAGTCCAGTCTATGCTCTATTCCCGCCTCCTCTTCTCGCCCGACTTAGGCTGCGGAGGAGAGATGGGAGGGCTCATCTCTTTACTCCCACTTCCTGTGGAGGCTCCTCCTGGGTTGGAAGATCAGTGCTGAGACCAGAGAAGCTCCTGTTGTCAGGTGGTCCATGCCCAGCACCAACGCGGTTGCTTGGAGCCTGAGACGGGCCCCGCCCTGTATTTCCATGTGGTGAAGCGATTCTCTCGTACTCATCTCTGCAAGTTCCCCCCAGAATTCACTGTCTCTTCCCACTGCAGGGTCTTCCTGCAGGCAGCGCTGTTGGGTTGGGATCTTGTCAAGGGGGATCAAGTTCAGGAATCTTTGGGTGTCACTTCTCCACTGCCTTTGCAGAGTGCTCCAGAATCCTCATCTTTTTTTTTTTTTTTTAATTTTTTTTTCAACGTTTATTTATTTTTGGGACAGAGAGAGACAGAGCATGAACGGGGGAGGGGCAGAGAGAGAGGGAGACACAGAATCGGAAACAGGCTCCAGGCTCCGAGCCATCAGCCCAGAGCCCGACGCGGGGCTCGAACTCCCGGACCGCGAGATCGTGACCTGGCTGAAATCGGACGCTTAACCGACTGCGCCACCCAGGCGCCCCCAGAATCCTCATCTTTAGGAATTCCCAGAGTGCAATGTACCAGATTCCTGGTTTACTGAAATCCCTGAACACAGACCAGTTCCTTCTGACTGGGCTCAGTGGACATCCACACTGCCTCTTCCTTCCCGCCCTTCCCCCAGTGGCCTGCTTCAGGGAATTGTGTCCGGCTGCTTCTCCAGCCTCTCGTTCCCCTCATTTCTTCTCCCTCAGGCATCCTCGCCTTGTTAAAGGGCCGCGTCCTTGCCGTCCTCCTCAGCACCCTTCTCTGTTGGCCATGTCATACCCTCCAGGATGTCATCTGGCTCTGTTCTCACTTGATGCCCAGAACCCAACCACTACTTATTACTCCAGTGCTCTCACTCTGATACCAGCTACCTTCATCGCTCCCAGATCCAGGACCCTCCCTCCTCCGTGGCAGGGAGAATGCTGTCAGGTGTGAGTCAGATCACTCTGCTCTTGTCTGAGGCCTTCCGACGGCCCCTCCTCTCTTGGAATGGAACCCCAAGACCTTACCATTCCCTTTGAGCCATGCAGGACTGTGTCTTAGTTTTCATGTAGCCTGGAGGGCTCTTCCTGCAGAAATCTTGACATTCCTTCCTACATCGCTTGGGTTTCTGCCAAACGTTGCCTCACCGGAGGGCTCCCTGATCACTCCATCTTCCTATGCCTGCTTCCTGAACTCTGTCCCCTTACCCTGCTTGAGTCTTGGCAGAGCGCTGTCCCCACCTTCTTGGTGGGTAGTTACAGGTTTACTGTCACCTCCCCCTGAAGGAACAGAAACCCAGTGTGCATTGCTGAGCCCCCAGCACCTGGGACAATCCTGGCACTGTCGGTGACTCATAAATGCTTGTTGAACGATCAGTACTCTTTTGGTCCCATGAGACGATTTATTACGAGCCTACTGGGTAGTTCGCGCTTACGGCTCACACAGAACTGCCAGCCCACGCCCACCCACAGTGGCTCTCCGTCGTCTTCAGCTCTGCAACACGAGCTCCAGGCCCAGAGTCTGCTGGGAGGGAACCCTGCTTGGCCTCAGTAATGGATCCCTTCTTTTTTTAATCAAAAAATTTTTTTAATTTTTTTTTTTTTTTTTTTTTTTTGAGACCGAGCACAAATGGGGGAGGGTTAGAGAGAGAGGGAGACCAAATCTGAAGCAGGATCCAGGCTCTGGGCGGTCAGCAGAGAGTGCGACATGGGGCTCGAACTCACAAACTCTGAAATCACGACCTGAGCCCCTGAAGTTGGATGCTTAACCAATGGAGCCACCCACGTGCTGCTGGGCCCCTTGTTTTTTAATTTATTTATTTATGTATTTATGTATTTATTTATTTAATTTTTTTTATGGTGCCAGGCTCTCACTCCCTCTGAGACTCAAGATGGGTTGAGTAGCTGTGAAGATGACGGCTACTTTGGAGGGTAGCCCTTCCCATGTGTTTAGAATTGTTCTCTCCATTCCTGGGCAGAATGTATCCTGGATAATTTTTTTTTTATCAAAGATTTGAAACACCTGTTTCATATGCATGTATAGATGTTTATTTCCCTCTACAAGACTGAAAGCTTCTTGAAGGCGGAAGCTGGTTGTGTTCATCCTGATATTTTCAGGATCAAAAACAGTATTTTGAACATGGAAGCTCAAAAATTTTTTTGTTTTGGTTTGGTTTTATTCTAAAAGCCTGCGCTGAACTGGGCACAGGAGGCAGTCAGTCTATGGAGGAACATTTCTCCTTTCCCAGCTCTTGTACATCTGTCCACATCACCTAATGCAGTGGCATCCGATTGAATGGGATGTATATTATTACAGGGGTTGTTGTCATTCAAGGATATATCTATGGAGTTCACCTGGGATGAGTGGCAGTTACTGGATTCTGCGCAGAAGTACCTGTACAGGGATGTGATACTGGAGAACTATAGCCACCTGGTGTCTGTGGGTAAGTGCAGCTTCTTTGTTGAACTCCGATCACGAATTATAAATTGCCGTTCTTTTTTCTTTTCTTTATCTACCCTGAGGTCTCTAAAGTACTTAATGATTATGGACTTGAACTTTGGAGGTCAAAGGCTCCTAGTCCCTATGTGGCCCTCATCTCCTAATTGTAATCTTCCCCCCAAGTGCAAGTGAGCAGTTTCACTTTGTAGTTCCAGATCCCTGAGTTCCTAGCGGCTCGGCCCACGTCCTCTGATTTTCCATCAACAGGGTATCATGGTACCAAACCTGATTTAATCTTCAAGTTGGAGCAAGGAGAGGAGCCATGGATAATAAATGCCAAAGTTTCCCGTCAGAGCTGTCCAGGTGGGTGCGTGGGAACCAGGAAGATGTGGGTGGGGGTGTGAAGCACAGCTTGCACTTGGGCCGTGTTGTGCAGAAACTTTCCTTTGAAGCCCTTGAACCATGGGGGGCACTCGGGATGGGCCCACAAGCTAGCTCCTCAGGAAAGGAAGGGACCATTGCTCTGTCCACGTGTGGGTTTTTGTCTCTTAGCTCTGAGGGGCAGGCATGCCCTTCCTATCTGCACTCTGCTCAGATGCTTTCTGGGTTAGTTTCCTTCCCCCCATGGTCCAGGGCCGCCTCAGCCATCCCAGCCTCTGAACAGTCCTCTCTCCTCTCCTTTTGTGTGACTTCATGCCCTCTGCTCTCCTTATGTGTACTTCCTCTCTTCCTTCCACAGATAAAGCCCTCAGTCTTTTCGTCCTTTGCTCAGCATCATTGTGTTGCGTTATTTCAGTGCTTCCTTTTCTCAAACTGGTCACCTTGATTACAACTGTTGCTTTCTTGGGCACTTTTCTTAAAAGGATTCCAAAACCTACCACGGACTCACCTGTGTCATTAAGTGATTTTGTCACCTTACATTTCCTGCCTCCTTACTCTTCCCTTCGGAGTCATACAGAGTCTCCCAAATTTACCTGTTCTTTCCTGCCGATATTGTAACGACTGAAAGTCTCTTGCACTCTGAGGATTTAAGCTTTCTTTCCCCCGTGTTGTAGCATCCTGTGGACATCCTTGTCCTCTTTCTTCCGCCCTCTCTTCCTGGCTGTAAATGCTCATAAGAGAGCCGGGCTTCCTCACTCATTCTCAGCAGCAGAACTGGGAAGGAACGCTTCCTCTGTGCCTTCCTCTCTTTGATTACTGCTGCTGTTGCACTTGAACTACCACGACCTGCCTCTGCAGGCTCTCCTTGGGTGCCCCGTCTCCCTTCTCCTTTGCTAATATCAGTTCTGCTTCTGTTTTTGCTAGTAGCTTAACCTTTGGTGGTGTCTCTATAGCTCCTATGTCCTCAGTTGTCACCCAGACAGGATCAGTATTTTCCCAGGCGTGGACAGCTCAGATTCTTAGCCATATTTGAGAACTCTAGTCTTTTCTTCAGCTGTTCCTGCTGTAGTTATTTTCATAAACGTCCCTGTCACTAGTTTGAGGAAATACACAAGTATCTTACATCCCAGATTCAATCTGAGTAAACATTAAAGAATTTATAGTTTCAAGTGACTCTTGTCTGGCACCGGATGGCAGCTCCACAGTGGCTTGGTGCAGAAGCTCGGTGATGTCAGGGACCAACATGCCACGTGTGTCCCTTTTCTCACCCTCAGATGTTATACTTTTCTTCTGCCCAGGTGGGTACCTTCATGCCGGGCATCACATGAAGACACAGTCACTGGATAAGCCCTGGTTTTTTCCAGAAAATCCCTTTCATCAGTCCCCAGAATTTTTCTCAAAGCCTGCCAGCATGTTTTCTTACAGTTGACATGGCAGTGTCTGAACTAGCCGGGGGGCGGGGGCGGGGTGGCAGAGCTTGGTGGAGCACCACGTGGACCCTGTCCTCCCCGGTCAGGGCTGGTGCTCGGGAGGAGGGCAATACCGTTGGGAGTGTAGTGAACAGTGTGTGCTGGAGTCCTGCCTCTGAGTTTTCATCACACTGGCCTTCTTGCCACCTGGACGCCTTTAAATGCGCGAATGTGAACATGAAACACGGTCATCGCTTCTCCGGGGAGCGGTACGTGTTCTCGTCCTGGACCTGAGTCCAGTCCCAAGTCCAGAATTTCTTGAGATGTGTGTGGTATCAGCAGACAGGTGTGGCTGTGGCCTCACGATCTGAAGTGATGGGGTGAAAAGATCGACGGTCTGTTCCAGACACATGCAGTAGTGGGGAAGGAACTGGAAGCTATGGTGAAAGCTTCTCTTTCCAGAGGGGTGGATGAGGGATGGCAGTCATCACTGGTCTGTCACACACTCTCCTCCTTGGGAAAAAGAAGTCAAGGAAGACTTCTTGCCCTGGCATTGGTGTAATTTCCCTGTTCAGTCTTCTCTTTTTGTCCTGTGCAGCCCCTGGTGAGATAAGGCTTGGGGAGAATGGCCTGTGTCTGTTGGTGCAGATTTGGGGGTATTTAGGGCTAAAAAATCATAGGCTGTTATCAGATCAGGCTCAGGTTCCCTTCAAAACTTCGCAAGTTTCCGGTTAGTTGTTTTTTGTTTTTTTTTTTTTTTCCCCTGACTAATTCTGTTAAGCCAGTAACAACAACCAAAAATTGTCCGGACATGTCTTCAAGCCTGAGAAGTCCTCTCTTCTAGCCATTGGTCTTGGTATTATCACCCCATCCCCCCATTCTTGAGTTTAGTGGGCCCGCTTTGAGGTACAAACCATACTCCAAATTGTTTCCACGTGAACAGGGAGAGAGGGTTTAGCGGGAGGTCCTCAGGAAGCAGGAGGGCTCCTGATGATTCCACAGTGTGAAGCTGTCGTGGGATGATGAGGCTGTACTCCGATGAGCGCTCGACCCACACCTGCCACTTCTTTCCAGGCGCCCTGTGTGGACATCACACTCACCATGGCGTGATTGGGCCTCATCGCTGTGCGGCCTTCAGTGTCATCCGCTCCAGGGCTGTTTTGGTACCCCTGCCCTGGAGCGGATGGACAGGGGGTCCTGTCCATCACAGCATGGAGATCAGCCCCCTCTTCACTGAGCACTGACCTGTGGTCTGTGTGCCTGCTTACTGTCTTCATTTGGATATTTGACTGGGATCTCAAGTGTAGTAAGATGCAAAACAAAGTCCTTCGTTTTTCCTCCAAACATGGGTCTCTCAGTGTTTTCCCTCTGCAAGGGCAGCACCCTGTTTCTCAAGCCTACAATCTGGAGTTAGTAAAGCGTCCCCTTCTCAGCTTCTCCTCCATCTAGTCCTTTGGTAGGTTTTCTTGGTTCTGTGTCTGTGTATGTTCCACATTTGCTCAGCTCCAGAGTTCAGTCTGAGCCACTATCAACGTCTTCCTGCCTTACTACAGCGGCTTTCTCGTTGGTCTGTCAGCCCTTCTCTTCATTTTTTACTTAACAGCCAAACATCTTTTAAAAGCATGACATGAAAGGGGGGCCTGGGTAGCTCAGTCAGTTAAGTGTCCAACTGGTAATTTCAGCTCAGGTCATGATCTCAGGGTCATGAGATTGAGGCCTGTGTCATGTGGAGGATTCTCTCTCCCTCTCTCCCCCCTATCCTCTCCCCCTGCCCTTCCCCCACTCTCACACATGCTCTCTCCCCCAAAAAATGTTTCAAAAAATGTTTTCTGGAAAAAAAGAAAAAGAACAGGGGTGAGTCGGTTAAGCATCCAACTCTTGATTTCGGCTCAGGTCATGATCTCACGGTTCTTGGGTTTGAGCCCCACATCAGGCTCTGTGCTGACAGCTCAGAGCCTTCTTTGGATTCCGTGTCTCCCTCTTTCTCTGTCCCTCCCCCACATGCACACTCTCTCTCTGTCTCTCATAGATACATGTACTTAAAAGCAGAACACGAATCAAGATGTCCTCTAATTAAAACCCCTTGGTAAGATGAAAACTTTTTGTCATGGCCTTGCCTGTTTGGTTCCTGCCTCACTCTATTCATTCAGTGGGCTTTAACTATCCTGACCTTTTTCTATTTCTTTTCTTTTTTTTTTTTTTTTAATTTTTATTTAAAGTAAGCACATGCAACATGGGGCTTGAACTCACAACCCTGAGATCAAGAGTCTCATGCTCTACTGACTGAGCCAGCCAGGTGCCCCATTTTTTCTGTTCCTTAACTATGCCAAGCAGGTTCCCTTCTCAAGAACTTTGTATGTGCTTTTCCTTCGGTTTGAAATGCTCTTGCTTTAATTTTCGTGTGGCTGACTCAATCTTCTATTTTTTTTAAATTTTCACTTTTTTAAAATATTTATTTTTGAAAGAGAGAGTGTAAGTGGGGGAGGGGCAGGAAGAGAGGGGGACAGAGGATCTGAAATGGGCTCTGCGCTGACAGCAGAGAGTCACAGGGCTGACACAGGGCTCCAACTCATGAACTGTGAGATCATGACCTGGGCCCAAGCTGGACACTCAACCACCCAGGAGCCCTGCTAACTCAGTCTTTTAGTGTCTCGTTGTACCTGTCTGAATATTATACCCTAGTTACTCTGTATTGTCTCAGTTCACTTTTTGAATAATAAGCATCTGTAATAATGACATTTCGATATCAGATAAATGACATTGGCTCCTAAGTGCAGGCTAAGCTTTGTAAGCCTCTGTTTTAAAAGCCATTTTGGGGGCACCTGGGTGGCTCAGTCGGTTAAGTGTCTGACCCTTGGTTTTGGCTCAGGTCGTGATCTCGAGGTTCATGAATTTGAGCCCCACGTTGGGCTCTGCACTGACAGTGCAGAGCCTGCTTGGGATTCTTTTCCCTCTCTCTGCCCCTCCCCTGCTCACCTGCTCATGTTCTCTCTCTCTCTCTCAAAACAAATAAACTTAAAAAACCATTTTTAATCACTGCTAATTTGCCACCCGTATTTCCGTAATGGGCTTGGTTTGACGTCGTTCCTCGTGCTCCCCAGCTCAGAAAGAAGGCATGTACACTTGGCCAGTATTTCTTTTGAACCAGTGTCTGAGGTCTGTTATCAAAAAAAGACTCATTTCGTGGCAGTTTTAAAACTAATTTGATATCAGCTACATGTGATGATTAAAAATATATATATGTATTTTTTTCTTAGAAGATTGGAAAGAATGGTACCAGAAAAATCCAGATGAGCTTGAAAATGTTGAGAGAACTTATGCTTGTAGTGCATTTGGAAAACTTAATCTGAGCAGAACCCATGTTTCTTCAAGACAGAGAATCCATAAGTATAACACACATGGAAGAAGTTTGACACAAAACTCAGGTTCAACCAGAAACTGTCTGAGAAAAAATCCTGATAAGTTTCATGGATACGAAGAATCATATTTTCTTAAGCATCAAAGAGCTCACAGTATAGAAAAAAACTGTGTGTGTAACGAATGTGGGAAAGCTTTTCGTTGTAAATCACAGCTGATCGTCCATCTGAGAATTCATACGGGAGAGAGGCCTTACGAATGCACGAAATGTGAAAGGGCGTTCAGTGCGAAGTCAAACCTCAATGCTCACCAGAGAGTCCACACAGGAGAGAAGCCCTACTCCTGCAGCGAGTGCGGGAAAGTTTTCTCTTTCAGGTCACAGCTCATCGTCCATCAGGAAATTCACACGGGAGGGAAACCTTACGGCTGCAGTGATTGTGGGAAAGCCTATAGCTGGAAATCACAGCTCATTTTACACCAGAGAAGCCACACAGGAGTGAAACCTTATGAATGTGGCGAGTGTGGGAAAGCCTTTAGTTTGAAGTCCCCATTCGTTGTACACCAGAGGACTCACACGGGAGTGAAGCCCCATAAGTGCAGCGAATGTGGGAAAGCCTTTAGGAGCAAGTCCTACCTCCTGGTTCACATCAGGATGCACACAGGCGAGAAACCTTACCAGTGCAGTGATTGTGGGAAAGCCTTCAATATGAAGACACAACTTGTTGTTCACCAGGGAATCCACACAGGAAATAATCCTTATCAGTGCGGTGAATGCGGGAAAGCCTTCGGTAGGAAGGAGCAGCTCACTGCGCATCTGAGAGCACATGCAGGGGAGAAGCCCTACGGGTGCAGTGAGTGTGGGAAGGCTTTCAGCAGTAAATCCTACCTCGTTATACACAGGAGAACACACACAGGAGAGAGACCCTATGAATGTAGTTTCTGTGAGAGAGCCTTTTGTGGGAAATCACAGCTAATTATACACCAGAGGACTCACTCAACAGAGAAGCCCTATGAATGCAGCGAATGTGAGAAAGCCTATCCTAGGAAGGCTTCACTTCAGATACACCAGAAGACTCATTCAGGAGAGAAACCTTTTAAATGTAGTGAATGTGGGAAGGCTTTCACCCAGAAGTCGTCCCTCAGTGAACATCAGAGAGTTCATACAGGAGAGAAACCGTGGAAATGCTCTGAATGCGGGAAGTCCTTCTGTTGGAATTCAGGGCTTCGTATACATCGAAAAACTCACAAGTGAGAAATTGAAGTGAAGTAGATGTTAGAAACTCTCTCATAGAAGTTGATCCTCAGGAGACTAAATGATAATATGGGTGGGATGCATTAAGCAGGAAGTCCTAAAAATACACTCCTGCCGATTGAGTCCAAGAGAGACAGTCATATTTGGAAGAATGGGCAAAAGCTTTGAGAAGTAAGTCCTTGGGGCGCCTGGGTGGCGCAGTCGGTTAAGTGTCTGACTTCAGCCAGGTCACGATCTCGCGGTCCGTGAGTTCGAGCCCCGCGTCGGGCTCTGGGCTGATGGCTCGGAGCCTGGAGCCTGTTTCCGATTCTGTGTCTCCCTCTCTCTCTGCCCCTCCCCCGTTCATGCTCTGTCTCTCTCTGTCCCAAAAATAAATAAAAAACGTTGAGAAGTAAGTCCTACAAGTCTCTGTAGACAAGAACTGAAGGAGTGAGGAACAGTGACATCAGATGCGGTGGTGTCATTATGAAGATAAAATTCAGAGAATTCGTATTTAAAACCTTCTAAATTTAATAAATTGGAAAAGCATTGTCCCATAGAAAATGTTATATGTGGAGAGTCACATTCCAGATTTGAAGCTATGTTTTAGATTGAAGAAAACCTCAATTATAAATGGTAGATTTTTTCATGGTGGAGTATAAAGTTGATTTTTATTTTGATATGTAAATAAAGCGGTGGAGGAAAATGGCAAGGAACATATTCTGAGGGTTGAGAGATATTTAGTGTGACTTTCCTGAGTAACACTGAATAGCATTTTTAAAAATTTTTGGTATTTTATTTTTTAACGTAACTTGTTAGACATATATTTGGTAGCTTGTGGAATAACATCCCCCCGATATTCTCCATATTAAATGCTAAATATCAGTATTGTCTCTTCATTTCTTAGCAATATGACAGAAATAATGTGGGTTTTAATAATGAAAAGATACTGCTCCCTAAATGAGTTGACTCACTCACCAATCTGCATAAGTGGGTCTGGCAGTTATTACGCGGCTGCTGCATAAGAGAACTCATTGGAACGAACGTGGATTATATGTTAGCAGTACGGTGTCTGTTCACGGGTAAGAGCACAACTAGTTTTCTCTGCAGAAGCACCTCTCGTGTGCGTTGTCCAGTTGGCGTCTTTCCGGGCATCTGTTCATCAGCCATTGCTGGATCTTTGCTAGATTTTGAGCCTCAGATTCAGTGTCACATGAACCAGAAGGGAAGTGTGGGAACTCACTTACTCTTGCCCCAGAGTTGAGACCATCAATTCCTCCTGCCCTCCTGGTTTCCCAGAATAACTCTGGGTGCTGTCTCTCTTTGCACCTGCTTTGCTGGCCTGTGTGCTTCCTCCTCTCCGGTAAAAGTGGTTTTTTCTGCTAAAGTTAAAGAGAGTTAATTTTTTTTTAAGTTTATTCATTCATTTTGAGAGAGCAGAAGCGCAAGTGGGGAGGGGCAGAGGAGAGGAAAGAGCAAGAATCGCAGGGAGTCTCCACAGTGCCAGTGCAGAGCCTGACATGGAGCTTGAACTCAGGAACCGAGAGATCATGACCTGAGCCGAAGTCAGACACTCAACTGACTGAGCCACCCAGGTGCCCTATTTCTTTTCTTCAATATTTATTTATCTTGAGAGAGTGAGAGATTGTGAGTGGGGGAGGGGCAGAGAGCCAGGAAGACAGAATCCCAAGCAGGCTCCACACTCAGCGCAGACCCGGACTTGGGGCTTGAACCCAACGAACCAGGAGGTGATGACCTGAGCCGAAATCAAGAGTCGGACAGATGTTTAACGACTGAGCCACCTGGGCGCCTCAAGGAGAGTGAGTTTCCGGGGTGCCTGGGTGGCTCAGTCGGTTAAGCGTCCGACTTCAGCTCAGGTCATGATCTCACGGTTTGTGGTTCGAGCCCCACTTCAGGCTCTGTGCTGACAGCTCGGAGCCCGCTTCGGATTCTGTGCCTCCCTCTCTTTCTGCCCCTCCCCCACTCGCGGTCTGGTCTCTCTCTCTCTCTTCCTGAGTCAAGAAGAAAATCAGATTCTGTTTACATTCCAGTATGGAAACCTGTTAGCCCATAGTATGAAATAGTGTCCTTGTGGGCACCAAGAACCTTGTAACCCCTGATGATTAGATTTTGGGAACACTGAGGGACTGTTGCCAAAGAAGAATTTGTAATTTATGAAGAAATAGACGGGGTGGGGTGGCTACTCCTGGTCATACTAGCCCTTAAGCAGTGACAGACGTGAAGCCCTGAAATCTCTTCTCAAGGAAGAGTATTAACTGTGACATTTGTCTTGCTGAAGTAAGCCGTCCATTTCACGTGCTCGCTGATCCCTTATGTAAACAAGTATTGGTCTAGAAAAAGTTGTCTCTTGATGATTTTGTGTATTGATAGCTGACAGGAGCCTGAGGACTCGGCCTAGCAAACTCCTGGCAGACGTCACTAGGGGCTCTAGAAATACGTAGCTTGGATGTTGGAAGCTTACAGCTCACCCGTCACATGCAGCTTGCTGCCTGTATTTGTATGGCTGGCAAGCCAAGAAGTCTTTATGTTTTTAAATGTATTTTTATGGCTGTATGTATTTGTATGGCTGTATTTGTATGGCTGGCAAGCCAAGAAGTCTTTATGTTTTTAAATGGCTGCAAAAAGATCAAAACTACTTCACGAATTGAAAAAATTATTTGCAATTCAAATTTCAGCATCCATAAATCAAGTTTTGTTGGAACACTGCCAGGCCTAATCGTTTGTGTGTTGTCTGGCGGCTTTTGCACTAACTACAATGGCAGAGCTGTGACAGATACTGTTGCCCAGGAAACCTGCCAACTCCTGATGTAGGGCCCCTTTCCCTCCCTGAAAAAGTGGAAGAGAAAACCTTGCAAGAGCAGGTTTATTCTGCCAACACCCCAGGGCTCAATACTACCAGTTCTGTGCCCAAATCTGTTCTCATAAGGATCCCAGTCGTTGGCTTAAGTCTCACTCTTGTTATCTAATTTTCACGTGATTATTTCCATAAAGAAACTATTGCTAATTAACTTTACATCCTGAGGTACTGGAGGCTAAGAATCCAATACGTCTTTCTTGAATGGACGCAATTCAAACCATAAATTTGCCCTCTTGCTCCCCCACACCAAATCCGTGTTCTTTTCATATGCAAAGTACATTCCCCCCAGCCCCAAACCCCCTGAAGGCTTAATTCACCCAGCAAGCAAGGGAGCTCAACTTGAAAGACTCCTCTAAATACCATCTAAATCAGATGTGTGTGAGACTTGGGGTAGCTTTGTCCCGAGGCAACATTTCTCTCCATTTGGGAACATGTGAAATCAGACAAGTTCTCAGCTTCCAATGAACAGTGATCAGACAGGCACAAGATAGACCTTCCCATCCCAAAAGGGAGAAGTCAGGAAAAGGAGTTGTGAGGCCTAAGCAAGTCCAAAATAGGGCAAATTCCATTAGATTTTAAGGCCTGAGAATAATTCTCCTTGGCTAAATCCTCTGTCTTCTGAGCCCACTGGGGTGGTGGCCCTGCTTCTCATCCTGGATGGCGGCCCCGCCTCTGGAATTGAAAAGGTGGCTTCACCCTCTGGGACCGAGGAGGTGGTTCTGCCCTCAAGGTCGATCTGACCTGTGTGCACATCTAGATAGGTCTATCAGCCTGTTTTTCTGCCTGTAGAACCCCAGACATCCAACGACTTTCCTTCATTTCAACCCGTCTCTGTCCCCGTCAGTCCAAGCTGGTAACATTTCTGCTGAGTCGGTTGATGGATTCAGTCCCACACCTAATATCTCTGCTGTTCTGCCACATCCGTGTTCTCTCCAGAGCGTGCTTTTGCATTTTTTGCAGTATGGGTAAACTGAGGGTCTTCCAAATTTGTTTAACAATTGGTTCTTCAGCGTATCTCTGTCCTCCCAAATTGTACTATTAGCAAGAAGTCGGGCCAGGTCTTTAACGCTCTGCTTAGAAATCTCTTCCGCTAAGCATTCCAGTTCATTGTTTCTAAGTTCTGCTTTTGACAACACACTAGAACACAGTCTAGCCACGTTCTCTGTCACTTCATTACAAAAACCATTTCTTCTCCAATTTCTAGTACCATGTTCCTCAC
Source organism: Herpailurus yagouaroundi (assembly GCF_014898765.1). Taxonomy (NCBI): domain Eukaryota; kingdom Metazoa; phylum Chordata; class Mammalia; order Carnivora; family Felidae; genus Herpailurus; species Herpailurus yagouaroundi. Next base: position 265,420 of record NW_024412654.1, on the reverse strand, counting down.
TGTTACCTGACACCAGAAGTACCTTGGACTTCCATGTTTCTACCAACAGCGTCTTCAGAAGGCCCTCCAGGTTTTTCGTACCAGGTGCCATCCTCTGCCAAATCCAAAGCTGCTTCCACATGAAAATATATAATTATTTTTTTATGAGAGCGTGCGAGTGAGTGAGGGGCAGAAAGAGAGAGGGAATCCCACCAGATACAGAGAGAGGGAGAGAGAGTGCAGAGCCCAAGCTGACCTGATGCCGGGCTTGAATTCACCACCCGTGAGATCATGACCTGAGCTGAAGTCGGATGCTTAACTGACTGAGCCACCCAGGTGCCCTGCTTCCATGTTTTAAGGTATTTGCTGCAGCAGCACCCTGCTTTCCAGTGCAGAGACCTTTATTCATTTGCTAGGTTGCCATAACAAAGTCCTTCAAAATGAGTGATTTAAACAACAGACACTTGCTGTGTTATGGGTCCAGAGGTCAGAAGTCTGAAAACGAGGTGCCACAGAGTTGTTCTCTCTGATGCTGAGAAAGAAGAACCTTGTTGCTAGCTGCGCTCTTTGGCTTGTCCATTCCTTGGCCTCTTCACATCATTTTCTCCCTGTGTGTGTCTATATTTGTGTCCAGATTTCTCCTTTTTATATGGATACCAGTCATATAGGCTTAGGGCCCATCCCAATGACCTCACTTAAACATGATTATCTTTGGGACACCTGAGTGGCTCAGTCGGTTGAGCATCCAACTCTTGATTTTGGCTGAGGTCATCATCTCATGGTTCATGGGATAGAGCCTTGGATGGGACTCTGTGCTGATAACCTGGAGCTTACGTGAGGTTCTCTCTTTCTCTCTCTCTGCCCCTCCCCTGCTCTCTCTCTCCCTTTATCCCAAAATAAATAAACTTTTAAAAAGACAATGATTATCTTTTTTTTTTTTTTTTTTTTTTAAATTTATCTTGAGAGAGGGAGAGAGCGAGCAAGCAGGGATACTGAAGCCACCTTTTGTCTCTTGGACTTTATTAGGACCACTGATGGAATTTGAACAAGTTTTGTGTATTTGATAATAGAACTGCATTTATGTTTGATTTCTCAATTTGATAACTTACTGTGGTTAGATAATGGAATGACTTTCTTGGAAATACTCACTGAAGAGTTCAGGAGTGTAGAGGAATTATGTCTGTCAGAAAAATATGTTCTTATATAGAGAAAGCAGACATGGTAAAATGTTAACATTTGGGGAATATAGGTAAAATGTATTTAGGAATTCTTCACTATTCTGTGAATTCTATAATTATGTGATTTTTTTAAAACTTTGCATCAGTATCAAATAATTTCTAAATAATAAAAAAAATGATTCATCAGATCAGGTCAATATATCCAAATCAATGCTATTTTTTGCATACCAGAAACTTTACAAAATGCGATTTAATAAAATAAATCCATTAAAAAATATATTAAAACACAGCATGTAAAAAAAAACTTGTGGTGTTGGAACTGTTCAGTATCATGACTGTGATTATGGATACATTAACCTACACAGGTGTAAAACTGAGTAGAACCTAATACATGAACACGGGTGTAAGTGAAACTGGAGAAATCTTGATAAGTACTGTGGACCATATTAATGCCAGTATTTTGACTGTGATACACTATAGTTTTGCAAAATGGTAACATTGGGGTAAACTGGGCTAAGTGTGTAAGGGATTTCTTTCTATTATTTTCTACACTGCAGGTGAATTTACAATTGTCTCAATAAAAGTTTCAATCGAAATAAGTCTATTAAAGATGTAAAAGGGGAATGAATATTATATACAGTCAATGGAATATTAAGTACTATGACACAACTACAGCTGCATAAACCACATGTCCAAGTATTAGATACATAATAGTGAGTGATAAAAGTCACTCTCAGAAGGCTATGCAGAATCTCATTGTTGAAGGCCAAATTAAAGTGAAATGGAATTACATATTATTTAGGCAGGCATGTAATCTGTGATAAAATGATGAACCAGAAAAGAAAGGACGATAACTGAGATATTTGTGTTGGTGTCTGTGCAGAGGAGCAGCAAATAGAAGCTGCAAATTCCTTGTAATTTCTTGTTTCTCAGATTGGATGACAGAGTCATGAACATTCATGAGAAAGAACTTGAGAACTTGTAACTAATGTTAGATGAAAGGAGGACATAAATACAGATAATTCATATTTTTTAAAATTATAGGAGAATACTAAGGGTAACCATGTGCCACTAAATATGAAAAATTAGATAAAATTTCTCCATTTTCTTGCAAATTCCTCCATTTTCTTGCATGGCCAAAATTGACCAAGCTGAAAAAGCAAGACTTACTAAGTCAGTAACAAATAAGGAAATTGCATTGTAGTTAAAATGTTCCTCAGTGAAATGTAGCAAGCTTAGGTTACTGAACAGTAAAACTACAAAACATTGACGGACTCGATCATCATTGTGTTATACAACGGTATGAGAAAATTTTATTTTATTTTTTAGTGTTCGTTTATTTTGAGAGAGCGCATGAGCAAGGGAGGGGCAGAAAGGGAGAGAGAATCCCAAGCAGACTCCACGCTGTCAGTACAGATCCCGATGCAGAGATTGAACTCATGAACCGTGAGATCATGACCTGAATTGAAATCAAGACTCAGGGGCGCCTGGGTGGCGCAGTCGGTTAAGCATCCGACTTCAGCCAGGTCACGATCTCGCGGTCCGTGAGTTCGAGCCCCGCGTCGGGCTCTGGGCTGATGGCTCAGAGCCTGGAGCCTGTTTCCAATTCTGTGTCTCCCTCTCTCTCTGCCCCTCCCCCGTTCATGCTCTGTCTCTCTCTGTCCCAAAAATAAATAAATGTTAAAAAAAAATTTTTTTTTAAAGAAATCAAGACTCAGATGCTTAACCAACTGAGCCACCCAAGCACCCCAGTATTAGAAAAGTTTAAAGGATAGATTACTCCTAAATTCATTTTACAATCCTAGTATAAACTTCACACCAAATCTGGATAGAGACCATAGAAAAACATATTATAGGCCGGTCTAATAGATGAAAGTTCTCTGAATAAAATGGAATCCAAGCTTTCCCATGTACACATCTGTATATGTCCATTTAGGCCGAATTATGTGAAATTACTGATAATTGGCCATTTTTTACATATGTGGTAGATTTTGCTTTCCAAAGATGGCTGTAGCCAAGAGCCAGCCCCTTCTCACCTCCTCTTCTACAGTGTGGCTGAGCCACCCCTCCCACCGAGAGTTCTGTTTGCTGGTGGTCGCCGTAGCCACCAGAATGTGGTGGAGGGCTGCTGCGTGCCCCCTACACACACACACATACACACACACACACACACACATACCGGAAAGGCAGTGCAGCTTCTGCTGTCCTGCCTGGAGTACTTGTTCTTGAAGTTCTGGGCTGCCACGTGAGCAGTCCTTCAGGCCGTGATGCTAGGGGTACCCCTGAGAGTCCATAAAGAGAAACAACGTAGATGGGTTCTGAGGCCACATGAAGAGAGAGATGCCGTATTCTTCAATGCCATCTTCCCAGCTCCAGCCACCAAACAGCTTTGCTTGTGACATCCTCTGGCCAAACCTTTCTGGAATTCCTGACCAACAGAACCGTGAGAGAGAATAACATCTTTGTTGTTATGTGTGCTAGGGTTTTGAGGGTGATATCTTAGGTAGCAGTTGTGATTAGAATAGAAATTTGGTCTACAAGTGGGGTGCTACTGGCCTTGGCACTGGGTGGTCAGCAGAATCTGGAAGACTCTAGAGGAAAATAGTAGTGAAACCCTGAAGGGCCCTTGGGGAGAGTATTAACAGAGTCCAAAGTCATAGGTTGTTGCTGAGCGCTTGAAGGAACATGGGGAGAGTGTTATGGGAACATGGGGAAAGGAGGCTTTTTAAATTTTATTTTTTAGAGAGAAAGAGAGCATGAGCAGGGGAAGGGCAGAGAGAGAGGGAGACACAGAATCCGAAGCAGGCTCCAGGATCTGAGCTGTCAGCACAAAGCCCGATGAGGGGCCTCGAACCCATGAGCCGTGAGATCATGATCTGAGCCGAAGTCGGACGCTTAACTGACTAAGCCCGCAGCTGCCCAAGGAGACTTTTTAGATAAAGTCAGACCTTCTCAATGTTGCCTTTGCCCTGACATACCTAATGCCCTCAAATGGAATACCTGGGGATGTGGCTTTTGCCTAATTGATACATAAAAAGCCCACAATGTCCCCGCTCCCACTTCCTATGTATCCCCTGCAACAATGCATATTTATAATTACCAAACTCCTTCTCTACCAAAATACTCCTAAAACAGAAATGGGGGTGGGGGGAGTAGGCGGTGCCTGGGTGGCTCAGTTGGTTAAGCATCTGACTCTTGATTTCAGCTCAGGTCATGATCTCATGGGTTCATGGGATTGAGCCCCATGTCTGGCTCTGAGCTGATTGTGGAGACTGCTTGGGATTCTCTCTCTGCCTCTCTCTCTCAAAATAAATAAATAAATAAACATTAAAAAAAAAACCCAGAAATTTGGGAGCTCCCCTTTTTAAGAATAGAAGTCAAGCCTTCAATGAGATAAGCCATAGCATCAGCTGGTGAGTTCTAAGAACCTGCTTGCAAATCTGGTAGAAAATCATTTTGAAGAAAATTTTATTACAACTTCAATTCCCAAGAGTATTTTCCATTACTTGAGTTGGAGACATGCTAACCAAAGAGTTGTCGTGAGATTCATGAATGTCTAGTTAAAAAAACAAACAAACAAAAAAAAAGGTAAAATTGCAAAGTTAGTGGAAAAAGACAGGATAAAATTATGGTATGACTAATTGTAGTGTTCACAGCGAAAAAGAAAATGGGAGAAAAATCAAATTGTAATCTGAAAAGTGATATAAATACATACATGTACACAATAAGTTTTAATTTTTGAATGTTTATTTATTTTTGAGAGAGACACAGAGCATGAGCAGGGGAGGGGCAGAGAGAGAGAGAGGGCGACACAGAATCCAAAGCAGGTTCCAGGCTCTGAGCTGTAAGCACAGAGCTCGACGTGGGGCTTGAACCCATGAACCATGAGATTGTAACCTGAGCTGAAGTTGGACACTTAAATGACTGAGCCACCCAAGTGCCCCCAAACCACAAAGTTTTAAACAGCAATATCAACTTTGACTAAAAAGGACGAACCCTACGCAAAATAAAAGGAGCTCTTAGGACTGCCAACTTTTGGGGTCAGGAAGAGACTGAGAAGGATTTCTTCTTGCAAACATGGATCAGTTTTTATTAATAAGGAAGGATGACTCAGATGGCAGAATCAAGGTCCAGAGGGCGCAGCCAAGAGCTAGGAAGAACTCCAAGAGAACAAGACCAAACCCTAAAGGGCGAGCTGGTAACATGTATTTAGTAGGATTTAGGCATTTCTGTAGACCAATGACTGCGGGGTGGGGACTGTTGTCCCCGGTTTCGAATAGGAGTATCTGTAGCGGTTTTTCTGTGTGTGCTCTGCTGTTGTATTTTCGGTGTGCGAGATGAAGACAGCCTCATTTAACCTTAATTTCCTTAGATGTCCATCGCCAAATATAGCCACCCTGGGTTGTGATTTCAACAAAGGAATTTTGAAAGAACACAAATATTCAGTCCATAGTGTATTTAATAGCAAGTAAGAAAATACACTAGGGGAAAAAAACTTCATTATATCATTAGGATTGAGAAGCTTCTTAGGAATACATCTGGTACAATGTTGAATTTAAAATGATGGGGCGCCTGGGTGGCTCAGTCGGTTGAGTGTCCAACTTCAGCTCAGGTCACAATCTCGCAGTCCGTGAGTTCGAGCCCCGCGTCGGACTCTGGGCTGATGGCTCAGAGCCTGGAGCCTGCTTCCGATTCTGTGTCTCCCTCTCTCTCTGCCCCTCCCCTGTTCATGCTCTGTCTCTCTCTTTCTCAAAAATAAATAAATGTTAAAAAAAAATTTTTTTTTAATAAAATAAAATGAAAACTATCAGGGTGTCTGGGTGGCTCAGTTGGTTAAGCCTCCAAAGCTTGGTTTTGGCTTCAGGTTACGATCTTAAAGTTGTGTGAGTTTGAGCCCCAAGTCAGGCTCTGTGCTGACAGGGCAGAGTCTGCTTGGGATTCTCTCCCTCTCTCTCTCTGCCCCTCCCAACTCACCATCTCTCTCAAAATAAAGAAATAAACTAAAAAAATAAAAATGAAAACTATCTAGGAATAAGTCTCTTAAAAACTTACAGAAGCAGAATTTATGAATAAAACAATAACATTCATAAAAGAATTGAAAAAATTTAGGGTGCCTGGGTGGCTCAGTCAGTTAAGGGTCCGGATCTTGATTTTGGCTCAGGTCATCATCCCACAGTTTGTTGGTTCGAGCCCACATCAGGCTCTGTGCTGACAAAAGCATGGAGCCTGCTTGGTTTCTTTCTCTCCCTCTCTGCCCCTCCCTGCTTCTGCTCTCTCTATCTCAAAAATAAAAAAAAACATTTAAAAAAAGAACTGAAAATTTCAAAGATATACTATGTTTAAAAATTTTTTTTAATTTTTATTTATTTTCGAGAGAGAGAGACAGACAGACAGACTGTGAGTGGGGAGGGGTAGAGAGAGAGGGAAACACAGAATCTGAAGCAGGCTCTAGGCTCTGTGCTGTCAGCACAGAGACCTACCCGGGGCTCGAACTCACAAGTGGCAAGATCATGACCTGGGCCAACGTCAGACGCTTAACCAACTGAGCCACCCAGGCACCCCAAAGATATACTATATTGATAGAGTCAAGTCAGTATAATGAAAATATTAATTGTTGCAAAGTAAAAATTTAATAAAATTCCAATGAGAACAATAAAAGAATTTTCTTTCTTGAAATGGGACAGATTCTATCATTTACAGGAAAGCTTACTGGTCTCCAACTATGCAAGATCATCATAAACAAGCACCGGTAGAATAGTTTCCCTTCCAGATACAGGAGGTTTTTTTAAGCTAGAATATGAAAACATTGTGGTACTCACACAGTGATAGACTAATAGGCAGATGGAAAAGAAAATATTCCAGAAAGGGTAACTTGGGCATATAGGAACTTGGGACATAAAAGAAATTAATTTGTAAGTATTGAAGAAAGAATGGGTTGTTTGATACTTGGTGTTTTGGGCTGAATTGCGCCCCCCTTTCAAATTCTTATGTTAGAGTCCAACCCCCAGCACCTCAGGAAGTGACTGTATTTGGAAACAGGGGCTTTAAAGAGGAAATTCAGGTAAAACTCAGTCATATAGATGACCCCAATCTGGAAGTGACTGGCGTCCTTGTAAGAAAGGCGATCAGGACACAGACACACACGGAGGGACAGCCATGTGAGGACACAGCCACCTGCAGGCCAAGGACGGAGTCTTTGGAAGAAACCAAACCTGCCAACACCTTAGTCTCGGACTTTTCACGTCCAGAATCTTGACACACGAGATTTCTGTTGTTCGTCCCACCCTGTGGTATTTGTTGTGGCAGCCCCCGTGCTACTGCTGAGAGGGTCTGCGTTGTGTCTGTGGAGTCTTGGTTCTCGGATTCCCCTCAAAACATTTGCGTGGGGATCCTGCTCAAATAAAGAGGGCCAGAAGGAAGGGATCAAGCACAAAGCAGCTCGCTGAGGACAGGCCGCCCTCGGGAAGGGAGGGCGGGCAGGTCCAGGGTGGCACCTGCACTGAAGTTTTGTATTGGCGACGGGTCACAGGTAGGGCGGTCTCCGACTGAGGTTGTTCCCCTCCCCTGGGAAGGGCAGTTCTGGCTCCTACAAGGTTCTTGCTGGAACCGTCATGGCCATCTTTCCCCACGGGGAGGTGAGGTGGGAGGGGGCTGAAACCGCCAAACGCGTGAACTCCACCAAACCGGGGGGGGGGGAGGCTGGGCAGAAGTTGAAGAGGAGAGCATGTGTTTTGCACCTGTGGCTCTTGGTCTGTCAGCTCCCAGGGTTGTTAGAAGCCACAAGGCCAAGATGTTGAAAACCACAAAGGATGTTGTGCCCTCGGCTTCTAACGTGTCACCTGTTTCTCACCACCCTTGCCTCCAGCTAACTGCCTGCTCTATCACTAGCAAACGAATACCCTTGGAGTCGGGAAATTAGCTTCCCATAGGGCAACAAAATGAAATGAGATCAATACTTCGCACTATACGCATACACACAACTCCAGAAAGATTAAAACTTAAGTGTCAAGCCAAAATGCTGAAACTGTTAGAAGATAATACAAGGAAATATTTTACGTTAACAAAATGGAGAGATATTTCTTTTTGTTTTCTCTTTCAAGAGAAAGACTTCTCAACGAGACACATAAGGAACCCATAAAAGAAAACCTAGATACATTTTGTAATGTCAAAACTAAAATCCAAGGGACCAACATGTTTATAATCTAAGTTCAAAGACAATGGATTAAACAAAAAAATTAAAACATGTTGCATATTGAGGATTTGTAAACAATATACATTCAACTCCGTGAATCTAGTAGAAAAAGATAACCCGACAGAAAAATGGGCAAAGGATAATTGACAGTCTACGAAACAAAACCCCAAATTGTGTGGAAATATATACACTTCAGCAGACACGTTACCTGTATGTTCTGCATTTCAAATATTAGTCCAGTTTTTAAAATCTTGATCTTAATTATTCATATCTCGCCACTAACTCCTCCTGATGTTCCAACATTAAACAGCATACTAGCTTTATGGTTATTGTCTATTTTTAAAATTATCTTAAAGCAGCCAACGATTTTTTCTAATTTGTTCTTTTTTTATTCTTTTTTGAGGGGGAGGGGGAGGGGCAGATGGAGACAAAGACTCTTAAGCAGGCTCCAGACTCAGCACAAAGCCTGACATGGAGCCCCACGCAGGGCTCAATGCCATGACCCTGGGCTCACGACCTGAGCCGAAATCAAGAGTTCGACGCTCAACCGACTGAGCCACACAGGTGCCCCTCTAATTTATTTTTGAAAACTCTGGAATGTAATTGTAAAATATTTATTTATATTTAGAGAGAAAGAGCATGTATGCAGGGGAGGGGAAGTTGGAGAGGGAGAGAGAATCCCAAGGAGGCTCCGCACCATCAGTGCAGAGCCAGACATGGGGCTTGATCCCACGACCCGGGTGATCGTGACCGGAGTCAAAATCAAGAGTCAGATGCCCAACCAACTGAGCCACCCAGGATCCCCTCTTAGTATTTTTGCATGGGTAGTCATAACCAAGTTTTGTCTGAGCTTCCTTTTCAAGTCATACATGTGGATTTTGGTGTCTTTATGCTGCCTAATAAATAGAAACAGTTCCTTCTTCTGTTTCCTCTGGAAATTTTTATGTGTAAGAATTCTGTAATCACTGGATGTTTGAAAGAATTCCCCCCCCCCAAAAAAATAAAAGAATTCCCCAGAAAGTCAATGATTGGTGCTTTTTGGCAGATAATCTCTGAAATTGTCCTCATTTTTATCCATGATGTGTTTTTCTCCTTTCTTGAGTTGAATTTGGCACATCCATCCCAGGAGAATCATTTAATTTCAAATTTCTTAGCATAGAGAGGATTCTCATTCAATTTCCTGTATGTCTGTGGTTGTTCTCTTTTTATCATCCTTTCCTTCTCTCTGTAAGGATAGTGACTTATTTAGAACTTTCCCCACATGAATTATGGATCAGCTTTATTTTTTTGTTAATTCCTATCTACTTAATATAAACGTATGGATAAAAATTCTTTTATTTCCTCAGTTGGATTCTTAAACCAATTGTCTCTTCTTTTTTAACGTATTGATAGATTTGGGCTTCCAGTGTTTCAAATCGTAATCTTTTTTTTTTTTTTTTTATAATGTTTTTGTTTCTTTTTGAGACACAGAGCGTGAGCAGGGGAGGGGCAGAGAAAGAGGGAGACACAGAAACCGAAGCAGGCGCTAGGCTCCGAGTTGTCAGCACAGAGCCGGATGCGGGCCTCGAACTCACAGATCGCGAGATCGTGACCTGAACCTCAGTCAGACGCATAACCGAGTGAGCCACCTAAGCGCCGCCTAAATCGTGATCTTTTACGTTTTTCCCCAAAGCGTGTTCACAACTCGGTCCCGGGCGCGCGGTCGCCCTCGCGTCTCTAGGCAACCAGCGCTCCTCAGACGGCCGGGCGCCTACGTGCCGCGGATCCTTCTGGGAAATGTAGTACAAAGGCCCCTTCCTTGAGTGAAGCTGACCGGAAAAAAAAAAAAAGAAAAAAGAAAAAACAAAGGCGTCTTTCTCTCGCGCACGCGTACTCGCACTCGCACGGCCACCGACGCTTTCGGGTTGCGCCCCTTCTCTTTGTCCTTCGTCGCCAAGCGAGAGGCGAGTGTGGGCGTCTCCGCGCGCGCGCCCGCGTACCCGTGCGCGGCCCCGGACCCCGCCGCAGCCCGGTCGGGATTTCGTGGGCCCGCTGGCTCAGCACGGAGCCCAGCGGGTCGTGGCCGGGGGCGCGTGCGGGCGGGAGGCGGGGCGTCGGTGAGGCGGGGGGGGGGGGGGGGGGCGCGCGGGGGGGGTCCGGTGGTCCCGGCGCCTGCGCGTCCGAAGACT
>NW_024412654.1:176640-254503 GCF_014898765.1 Herpailurus yagouaroundi | reverse complement strand
CGGGGCCGGGGGCGCGGGGCCGGGGCCGCCGCGGGGACGCCGCCGGCCCCGGGCCTCTGGGCTCTTACTTGGGGGGTGGGGGTGGCCTTTCCGCTGGGGTTGTGAGGGCCGTGCCTCCCCGCCTGGGTCCCCGGACGCGGGGGGCTGCGTGGGTGGTCCCGGCCTGAACCCAGAGCTGGTCCTTGAGGCGTCGGGCGGCGAGGGGACTTCTTGCTTGTGCCCCTGTAGCCCGGCTTCATCCGCCCAGCCCCGCCTGGATCGGTGGGATTGTTTCCAAAGGCTTCGCTGCTACAGAACAACCCTCCGGGCCAAACCCAAACCCCAGGCAGTTTCTGACCGACGATAAGTGGCCGCCGTGGCCGGGACAACAATGGCCCGCCGGTTCTTAGGGCCGAATTTGGTCCACCCGCGATTTCTGGGCCTCACGTTTATCGGCTGAAACTGAGGGGGTGAAAAGAAATGTTTTTCCCCTAGCTCTGATGCTTTTTGCTGTCATTAAAACATACTTCTGTTTATTTTAATCACTTACTGCTTGTTTCATCCGTGTAGCGGTGGACTGGAAGTGCTCGGCTTGCCGGCTGTGCTCTTGGATTAGGGACCTTAAGATTTTGAAAAATAATGTTTATACCGTTTTTCTGTTATGAATTTAGAATGTGTTCACTGCAGTCAGTCTGGAGCATCTGGACCCACAGACTCAAGTGAAAATCTTCCATGATCTCATCGCCAGGAGATAGTGACTGTTAGCATTTTAGTACATTTCTTCTAGTCCGTACACGCGTGTCTACTTTGGGTACACGTTATTTATGTTTGCTTAAAAAAACAAATTGGGTGTATGCTGTTCGCAGCCGTTTCAGTTTATCACAGATACGTTTCTTCAACGTGAGCTATTTTGTTCCAGGCCCGCAGTGTTTTCAGCGGGCCTCTGAGAACTTGTTTTGTTTTCCTCCTTACTCTGCCCTGGTGTCCTTATTTCTGGACAGCGAGTGGACTGCATGGCACCTGTACTGGAAATCTGAACAGAGACTCTGGGGGCCTTTGTCCAGCTCTCCCTCCAGCGTTTTGGGGGGCTGGGGGCTGTGACTGCAGGTCTGAGGGGCACTGAGGGGACCAGCGGCCCAGATTTGCCACTTCCTAGGCGTGTCATCCATGTTGGGCAACTTGCTGAACCTCTCTGTGCCTTATCACTGTCTGTAATGGGTGCGGGATGCATTAAAAAAAAGGCACGATGATGTTTAAAACGTCTGTCCCGAAGTAATTAAGTCAACACTTTTTATTATTCTCCATTTTCCCCCTGAATTTCCTTTAGAACTTGATGCTAAGTGGAACTGTGGGATGATGATGAAGGTTGCGCCTTCCTTCTGAAGATAAACCTGAGAGCTGTCACAGGGAGAGGCGCAGTCTGATGCGGGAAACTGCCCAGGTACACGACAAAACCGCTGAAGTTAAATCGGTCCAAATTGTACAGTGAAGGGCATAGGCTTCATTTGCTGAGAGGACGTGTGGTGCCAAATATAAAAGTTCAGAGAAGAACTTCTCCCTGAGGGGCCAACTTTCAAAACATTTGTTTAGAGTAAGGTTGGATCTCCCTTTTTTTTTTTTTTAAACCTTTTTAAAAAAAAAGGTTTGTTTATAGGGGCTCCTGGGTGGCTCAATTGGTTGAGTGTCCAACTTCAGCTTAGGTCATGATCTCACGGCTCGTGGGTTCCCAGCCCTAGGTGGGGCTTTGTGCTGACATCTCACAGCCTGGCACCTGCTTTGGATTCTGTGTCTCCCTCTCTCTCTGTCCCTCCCCGGCTCACACTCTGTCTCCCTCCCTCCCTCCCTCCCTCCCTCCCTCTCTCTCTCTCACTCTCTCTCTCTCAAATGAGAGAGACAGAGCACAAATAGGGGAGGAGCAGAGAAGGAGAGAGGGAGACCAATTCTGAGGCAGGCTTCAGACTCTGAGCTGTCAGTACAGAGCCTGACATGGGGCTCAATCCCATGAACCCTGAGATCATGACCTGAGCCAAAGTTGGAGGCTTAACTGAGCCACCCACTTGCCCCTCCTTTTTTTTTTTTTTTTTTAAAGATTTTATTTTATTTTATTTTATTTTATTTTATTTTATTTATTTATTTATTTATTTTTTTAATTTTTTTAACGTTTATTTATTTTTGAGACAGAGAGAGACAGAGCATGAACGGGGGAGGGTCAGAGAGAGGGAGACACAGAATCTGAAACAGGCTCCAGGCTCTGAGCTGTCAGCACAGAGCCCGACGCGGGGCTCGAACCCACGGACCGCGAGATCGTGACCTGAGCCGAAGTCGGCCGCTCAACCGACTGAACCACCCAGGCGCCCCAAAGATTTTATTTTTAAGTAATCTCTACACCCAGTCTTGGGCTCAAACTCACAACCCAAGATCAAGAGTCACATGCTCCACCAACTAGGCCAGCCAGGCACCTAACTCTGCATTTTTCTTAATGATAAACTTAAATATCATCGGAAATGTTTGATTTTTTATTTTTATATATTTATTTGTTTATTTATGTAAGTAGGCTTCATGCCCAGCATGGAGCCCAGCACAGGGCTTGAACTCACACCCAGAGAGCAAGGCGTGAGCTGAGATCAAGAGTTGGATGCTTAACCGACTGAGCAACCCAGGCGTCCCCATCAGAAATACTTTAAAACTACCACACTGATGGCTTGTCACACCCTGTTGAACTGAAATTCTCAACTCTGTTTTCTATAGTAAGTCTACATCATGTTGACTTAAGTTTTCCACTCTTGATAGGTTCTCACTGAAAGCAAGTAAACTTTCTTTGACAACAATTGTAAAGGAAATTTTAAAATCAAATTGTGAATTTGTGTTTAAAGAAATGATTTCAGTAAGAAACCTAGTTTCATTTGTCACAATGCCAGAAATTTTATTGTGTGAAATGAAGTGAAAGCGTAATGTGAAGCAAGTGACATTTGTTATAGGTATATTTTCTTGGTTTGTGGTGTGTGTGTTGATGTTTTTTGTTTTAGCCACACGGGGGTTTTTATATTTAAAAAAAATTTTTTTTTAATGTTTATTCATTTTTGAGAGAGAGAGAGAAACAGCGTGAGCCGGGGGAGGGGCAGAGAGAGATGAAGACACAGAATCTGAAGCAGGCTCCAGGCTCCCAGCTGTCAGCACAGATCCTGAGGCAGGGCTCAAACTCACGGACCGTGAGATCAGACCTGAGCCGAAGTCGGACGCGTAACTGACTGAGCCACCCAGGCCCCCTAAATTTTTTTAATGGTTAAATTTATTGACTTTTAAAAAAAATTTAAAACATTTTAAAAAAACGTTTATTTATTTTTTCTTGAAAGGGAACATTTTATTTGCATTTTCTAGGAAAAAAATAGGATCAAGAAATACCTTTGAAAAGATTAATACATCCCCCTGGAGACTAGAACAAAGAACTCTCAATTCAAGCTCTTTTATTTATGTAAGGATTGTCATTAAGAAAAAAGAAAGATGTACATATATCATTATCTACTCATCTATCTATATAGCTAGGTACAGAGAGGATACATTTACACACATTCTCTCTGTACCTAGGTATGTATTGGTTATACAGATACGTGCGTGTATACACCCACACACACACACTACTGTGTGTATCAAGTACTGTTTTAAGCACTTTGCAAATAATATCCGAGATGTATAGATTAAAATCACTAAGCCATAGTAATTTTATACTAATTATAATCTGTGAAGTTTGAAATATGCAAATAATGGTAGAAAATTATTTATAAAAGAGGTGTAATGTCATTTTGGTGCTTTTTTTTTAACACATCTTTTTTTTTTTTTTTTAATTTGTATCTGAATTAGTTAGCATATAGTGCAACAGTGATTTCAGGAGTAGATTCCTTAATGCTCCTTATCCATTTAGCCCATCCCCTCTCCCACAACCCCTCTAGTAAACCTCTGTTTGTTCTCCATATTTAAGAGTCTCTTATGTTTTGTCCCCCTCCCTATTTTTATATTATTTTTGCTTCCCATATGTTAATCTGTTCTGTGTCTTAAAGTCCTCATATGAGTGAAGTCATATGATATTTGTCTTTCTCTGACTAATTTCGCTTAGCATAGTACCTTCCAGTTCCATCCACATAGTTGCAAATGGCAAGATTTCATTCTTTTTTTTTTTTTTTCAACGTTTATTTATTTTTGGGACAGAGAGAGACGGAGCATGAATGGGGGAGGGGCAGAGAGAGAGGGAGACACAGAATCGGAAACAGGCTCCAGGCTCTGAGCCATCAGCCCAGAGCCCGACGCGGGGCTCGAACTCCCGGACCGCGAGATCGTGACCTGGCTGAAGTCGGACGCCCAACCGACTGCGCCACCCAGGCGCCCCAAGATTTCATTCTTTTTGATTGCCGAGTAATCCTCCATTGTCTATACATACCATATCTTCTTTATCCATCCATCGATATACATTTGGGCTCTTTCCGTACTTTAGCTATTATTGATAGTGCTGCTGTAAACATTGGGGTGCATGTGTCCCTTCGAAACAGCACACCTGTATTCCTTGGATAAATAACCTAGTACTGCAATTGCTCTGTCATAGGGTAGTTCTATTTTTAATTTCTTGAGGAACCTCCATACTGTTTTCCAGAGTGGCTGCACCAGTTTGCATTCCCACCACCAGTGCAAAAGAGATCCTCTTTCTCCGCATCCTTGCCAACATCCGTTGTTGCCTGAGTTGTTAATGTTAGCCATTCTGACAGGTGTAAGGTGGTATCTCATTGTGGTTTTGATTTGTATTTCCCTGATGATGAGTGATGTGGAGCATTTTTTCATGTGTCGGTTGGCCATCTGGATGTCTTCTTTGGAAAAGTGTCTATTTTTTGGGTGTTGAGTTTGATAAGTTCTTTATAGATTTTGGTCACTAACCCTTTATCTGATATGTCGTTTGCAAATATCTTTTCCATTCTGTTGGTTGCCTTTTAGTTTTGCTGATTATTTCCTTCGCTGTGCAGATGCTTTTTATTTTGATGAGGTCCCAATAGTTCATTTTTGCTTTTGTTTCCCTTGCCTCTGGAGATGTGTTGAGTAAGAAGTTGTTGCGGCCAAGGTCAAAGAAGTTTTTGCCTGATTTCTCCTTGAGGATTTTGATGGCTTCCTGTCTTACGTTTAGGTCTTTCATCCATTTTGAGTTTATTTTTGGGTATGGTGTAAGCAAGTGGTCCAGGTTCATTCTTCTGCATGTCGCTGTCCAGTTTTCCCAACACCATTTACTGAAGATGCTGTCTTTATTCCATTGGATATTCTTTCCTGCTTTGTCAAAGATTAGTTGGCCATACATTTGTGGGTCCATTTCTGGGTTCTCTATTCTGTTCCACTGATCTGAGTGTCTGCTCTTGTGCCAGTACCATACTGTCTTGATGATGACAGCGTTGTAATACAGCTTGAAGTCTGGGATTGTGATGCCTTCTGCTGTGGTTTTCTTGTTTCAAGATTGCTTTGGCTATTCGGGGTCTTTTCTGCTTCCATACAAATTTTAGGATTGTTTGTTGTAGCTCTGTGAAGAATGCTGGTGTTATTTTGATAGGAACTGCATTGAATATGTAGATTGCTTTGAGTAGTATTGACATTTAAACAATATTCTTCCTATCCAGGAGCATGGAATATTTTTCCATTTTTTTGTGTCTTCAATTTTTTTCATAAGCTTTCTGTAGTTTCCAGTGTGTAGATTTTTCACTGCTTTGGTTAGATTTATTCGTAGGTATTTTACGGTTTTTGGTGCAATTGTAAATAGGATCCATTCCTTGATTTCTCTTTCTGTTGCTTCGTTGTTGGTGTATAGGAATGGAACTAATTCCTGTGCATTATTTTTATATGCTGCCACTTTGCTGAAATTTTTTCTTAATGTTTATTTATTTTTAAGAGAGAGACCAAGTGTGAGTGGGGGAGGGGCAGAGAGAGAAGGAGACACAGAATCTGAAGCAGGCTCTAGGCTCTGAGCTGTCAGCACAGAATCCAACGTGAGGCTCAAACTCATGGACTGCGAGATCATGACCTGAGCCGAAGTTGGATGCTCAACTGACTGAGCCACCCAGTTTCCCCCCTCTCCCCCTTTTTAAAAAATTTCTTTTTAACGTGAAGTGCCCAACTCTTGATCTTAGCTCAAGTCTGGATCTCAGGGTTGTGAGTTAAAGCCCCGTGTTGGGCTCCATGCTGGATGTTGTTGTAGACTCTTTTTTTTTTTAATATGAAATTTATTGTCAAATTGGTTTCCATACAACACTCAGTGCTCATCCCAACAGGTGCCCTCCTCAGTACCCATCACCTACCCTCCCCTCCCTCCCACCCCCCATCAACCCTCAGATTGTTCTCAGTTTTTAAGAGTCTTTTATGGTTTGGCTCCCTCCCTCTCTAACTTTTTTCTTTCCCCTCCCCCATGGTCTTCTGTTAAGTTTCTCAGGATCCACGTAAGAGTGAAAACATAGGGTATCTGTCTTTCTCTGTATGGCTTATTTCCCTTAGCATAACACTTTCCAGTTTCATCCACGTTGCTACAAAAGGCCATATTTCATTCTTTCTCATTGCCACGTAGTATTCCACATAGACTCTTTTTTTTTTTTTTTTTATTTTTATTTTTTCAACGTTTATTTATTTTTGGGACAGAGAGAGACAGAGCATGAACAGGGGAGGGGCAGAGAGAGAGGGAGACACAGAATCGGAAACAGGCTCCAGGCTCTGAGCCATCAGCCCAGAGCCCGACGCGGGGCTCGAACTCCCGGACCGCGAGATCGTGACCTGGCTGAAGTCGGACGCTTAACCGACTGCGCCACCCAGGCGCCCCTGCGTAGACTCTTAAGTCTAAACTTCTTTCTTGGCCAGCAAGAAATCAGGTGCAGGATTAAAATGGGAGGGATGGCTAATGTTCGTGAAAAGACAAGAGCTCCGATTAAGGGTCCTTGCTCCGTTTTTATTAGGATCAGAAGGCTTACAAACATGGTGACGGACATGCACAAAGAGACAATGAAACTGTGGACATTAACTCACGGACGTGAGGGAAAGGGGTTCTTGAAGATATTCGGGTTTAGGGGTTTGGGTTGATAAAAAAACAAAATGCTGGCGACAGGTGGATGGGCAGATGTTAATGGCAGACATGAGGAGCTGTGTCTGTTTATCTTCGCCAGCCTAGGGGATAAGACATAGCGTGTAACCTCAGTGTTAACAAGGCACCTTTCTTTTGTTAATTAGCTCCCCTCTGGGCAGCTTCACCTGCAGTGCTCTAGCCCTATTTACCTAATTTGGTCCTTCCTTCCTATGAAAGCAGCTTTCTGCTATAGTACTGAATTGGGGGTGCTTTAGCCTTGAATACCTAATCTTGCTTACCTCATGTACCTTTGTATTGGGGGCCTTCCCCCACCCCCCGTTCTGGGGGCCTTTGCCCCCAGCCTACTCTATTCTGGGGGCCATAGCCCCCCTTCTCTATCCTTATTCGCCTAATCTTGTTTACCCGATCTTGGGTGTGAGCATCCTATGGCTTTGTAATTCTTTATGCCTTGTTAACCCATCAGTGCAGGCTCAGGGAGTTCCTAAGCTTATTCCCCACAGACATGAAGACTACTTGAATTCCTGGTTCCTAGCAAGAGGGGAAAAGATTTTAGGTGCAGTATGAATATACCAATAAAGTGCTTTATTCCTATGTTCACAGATCCTGGTTACCCACAAATGAGCCTGCTCATGTGATAGAAGAAAGGAGCTCCTGGAGCCAGGAACTTGTCAGTGTGAAAGACCCAGCCACCGCCTTACAGTGGAGCTTTGGGACAGAAACGGAAGAGGCTCAGCGTGGAGCAGGTCTCAGATGTGCAACTTGTCTGGCCTAGGCAACAGAAAATGACCATGTTACAGGTTAGTTGATTGTTTCTTTGTTATTTTCCAGGGGATTAGAAGAGGTATGTAAGTCTTCTAGTGAAAAAGAAAAGTGTAAGTAGTTCAGAAATCAGAGGAAGATAACCTTGGAGTTGAAGATCCAGGTTGGGACAAAACTGGAGCGGTTAGAATAACGTGGGCATCAGGGATGGCAGCTCCCTGCACAGTGGAAAATCCATGTGTAACTTTTGACTCCCAAAACTTAACTACTGCTAGCCTACTGTTGACCAGAAGCCTTACCGATAACAGGTGATTAACACGTACAGTATTTTGTATGTGTATGATATACTATCTTGTATGATAAAGCTAGAGAAAAGAAAATGTTAAGAAAATCATAAGAGAACATACATTTATAGTACTATACTGTATTTATTGAAAAAATCTGCATATAAATGGACCTGCACAGTTCAAACCCATGATGTCCAAAGATCAACTTTATTTAACTATAGGGCTTTCAGAAGGTCTTGAGATTTGAATTTTAATGAGCCATAGTGTCCTGCATAATTAATGAATTTGAGGTACAAACTTGGTTCTCAAATTTTTAGCAGTTTTAATAAAGAAATTAGAACATTTCTACGAGTTGCACTATCCTAGAAAAACGTAAACTAATTCTTCATAGAGAGTAAATATTTTTCATTCTTTGATGAAGTTTTGAACAAATAATACCGTGTGAGTGATGTCCTCAGAGAAATATAGTAAATACATGGGTCTTATGGTAATTTTTCATAGTTTTCTGGAGTGTGACCCAGGGAGAAAATGCCAGAACAGAACTTAGTAATCATAATTTCTCTCTTTAAATGTGGAGCAGAATTGACATACAGAAAAGTACATAAAATGTAAAAGTACAAAGTAATGAATTATTATCAACTGAACGAATACCCATGAACCCACCATTCAGGTCAAGGAACAGAACATTCCAGCCCAGGTGAGGCCTTCCATGTGCCTCTGCCAATCACAACTTCTCCCTCTTAACAGAGGGAACCAGGACCCTGACTTTGTAACCATTTCCTTGCTCTTTATGGTTTTACTCCAAAGTATCCGTCCCTAAACACTGTAGTTTCATGTTGTCTGCTGCAGTATGTACTAATTCGTGTTTGTTTCTTTCAACATTTTGTTTGTGAGATTCAGTGCAGTTGGAATCTTCTCTCCAGTTAAGGCAGCTTCTCCGTATCACCAAATCCAGTCGGTGGTCACATTTCTAGTTGTCTCGTAAAATTTACAAGTCACTTGCAGTTTGTTTGCATCAGAATCCAGGAAAGTTCATACAGTGTAATTGGTTCATCTGTCTCTTAAGTCTTCTTAACCTATTGGCTCTTTTTTTTTCTAGCCCCATTCTTGATTGAAGAGGCCAGGGCATTTATTCTGTGGATCTCCCACTGTCTGGGTTTTGCTCCTTGCATCCCCACAGTGTGCCAGTGTGTTCTGTGTTTCCTGTAAATAGGCAGATTTAGAGTTGTGCTGGCTAGTACCCAAGCCACTGGCCACACAACGTTTAAATTTAAAACCACTAAATCCAGCCCTTCAGTCACACTAGCCACATTTCAGGTACTTAGTAGCCATGAATTAACGCAGATAAAAGCATATCTTCATCATTACAGATTTGATTTGGAGGCTTGATCAGACTTAGGTGTGACTTTTTGGGTAAGAGTGTTTCAGAGGTGGTGGTATGTATTCCAGGAGGTGACTCCTGTCTGCTTGCCCGTTTTGTCACGTCAGCAGCTTTATGATTGTTGCCTTGATGGACTGTTTCATTAGGGGCCACAGAATGATACTCTGCTTCTAAGCACTTCTTTGTTTCTTAAATGAAGTTATTGCTCTATCACATGATAAAATATGTCAAGGATCAGCTTGTACACTTTCTGTCCCAGATCTGTAATTAGTCATTTCCACAGTACGTGGCGTTTGAAATTTTATGGTATATAAAATTTTAAAAATTTTCTTGCCGAAACGTGGAAATATAGTAGGTTTTTACATACTGACTTTGCATTCAGGAACTTCTTAAGCCTGTTTGTTTATTTTTAAAGTTTATTTATTTATTTTGAGAGAGAGAAAGAGAGACAGTACCAGTGGGAGAGAAACGGGTAGAAAGGGAGATAGAGAATCCCAAACAGGCTCTGTACCTGTCAGTACAGAGCCTGATGTGGGGCTTGAACTCACTAACTGTGAGATCATGACCTGAGCAGAGATCAGGAGTTGGACTCTTAATCCCTTGAGCCACTTAGGCTCCCTTAAACCTTTTTATTAATTCTAATAATTTTCTTTAGATTTTATTAGATTTTCCATGTTAACAAAAATATCAGCAATATTTTTTTTTCTTAGTAAAAAATAAATTGTAAATTCCTAGTTTGCCAGGACTTTTTTTTTAATTTATTATTTTTTTAATATTTATTTATTTTTGAGAGAGAGAGAGAGAGAGACAGAGCATGAGTGGGGGAGGAGCAGAGAGAGAGGGAGATGCAGAATCTGAAACAGGCTCCAGTCTCTGAACTGTCAGCACAGAGCCCGATGTGGGTCTCAAACTCACAAACCATGAGATCATGACCTGAGCCGAAGCCGGATGCTCAACCGACTGAGCCACCCAGGTGCCCCAGGACTTTTTTTTTTTTTTTTTTTTTAAGTAAGCTATATACCGAATGTGGGGCCTGAAGTCAACGACCCTTTTAGATCAGGAGTCGGACAGTCCTCCTACTAAGCCAGCCAGGCGCCCCTGCTAAGACGTTTTGTAGCAAATGTTGATTACTTTTCAGTTTTTGGTATGTTTTACTCTTTTCTCGTCTGCTTGTTCTTTTTCATATTTTTGTATTCCTTCCTTATGAAATCCAGTCCTTCTATATGAAAATTTAAACGAGCATTTTAGCAATTTTGTTCAGTTTTTTTCTGTTGTTTGTAGTTCTTGTGTACATTCTCTTAATTTGCAAATATTCTTTATCTGCATCTATTGAAGTGATTACATATCTTTTCTTAATCTGTTAAAGTAGTGAATATATATATTCCTTTTAATGTTAAATGCAGCTTGAATTTTGAATTTCTCGGATAAACTCCAACTGAGTCCTTTTTTTTTCTTTCCCCCCAGTGCAAAAAGGTGATTTTCTGAAAGCACAGGGATAGGACCCATGGGCAGGAAATGCTGCCTGCCCCAGGACTGTGAGGAGAGACTGATTATATACCCAGGAGTAACTCTGACTTAGCCTTAAATTTTTTTTTTTTTTTTAAGTTTATTTATTTATTTTGAGAGAGAGGGTGAGCAGGAGAGGGGTAGAGAGAATCCTAAGCAGGCTCCACCCTCACAAGTGTGAGATCACGATCTGAGCCGAAATGAAGAGCTGGACACTCAACCGACTGAGCCACCCAGGTGCCCCTCCAGCTCAGTCTTGCTATATTTTCTTCTTTACATATTGCTCAGTATAGTTGTCATTTAGGATTTTCACATCAATGTTTATGTGTAAACTGGCCTTTGCTTTTCCTTTCTTGCAATATCCTTACTGAGTTTTGTTATCAAGGTGATGCTTGTATCAAAGTGTAGGGTTGTGTTCTTGCTTCTGTGTTTGGTAATTGTTTAGTAAAACAGGAATTATTTCTTCATTAAATGTTTACAGAATTAACTGGTAAAGCTGTTTCTTTGTGAGAAGATTTTAACTCATAAAACCAATATTTTCCACATGACTAATGCTTGATGTTATAAAATCTTCAATGGGAAAATTATCCACTGAAAGATCAAGATAAAACGTTAGATTTTAATGTAACAATATGAGAAGCTCATTAATTGATAAAGGTGGAGGTTGTACACTGCAGCTCATCTTTTTTTAAAAAATTTTTTTACATTGGGGCGCCTGGGTGGCTCAGTCGGTTGGGCGTCCGACTTCAGCCAGGTCACGATCTCGCGGTCCGGGAGTTCGAGCCCCGCGTCGGGCTCTGGGCTGATGGCTCAGAGCCTGGAGCCTGTTTCTGATTCTGTGTCTCCCTCTCTCTCTGCCCTTCCCCCGTTCATGCTCTGTCTCTCTCTGTCCCAAAAATAAATAAACGTTGAAAAAAAAAAAATTAAAAAAAAAATTTTTTTTTACATTTATTCATTTTTGAGAGATGAGAACATGAGTGGGGGAGGGGCAGAGAGAGAGGGAGACACAGAATCCGAAGCAGGCTCCGGGCTCCCAGCTGTCAGCACAGAGCTCGACACGGGGCTCGGACTTACGAACCGTGAGATCATGACCCGAGCCTGAGTCAGATGCTTAAGCCACTGAGCCACTCAGGCGCCCCTGTTGTAGCTCATTTTTAAGAGACTACAAGTTGATTAGTTTTGGTGTGGTGTCAAAGAATATCCACAGTTAACTACTTATCATCGTTTGTAGGATTTCTTAAATTTTCTTCATATGCAGTCATACTATGCACGACAGCGTTACATCTTCTTTTCAGTATTTGTGCTTTTTCCTTGCATTTTATTGTACTGGCCAGGACCTCCTGGACAACGTGGGTTAGAAGTGTCATTGCCTCCCTGCTCTCGGCCGGCATTGCTTTCTGTCTGGTGCATTCCAGCATTCGTTTCTGGCACCATCTGGAGTTAGTACAGACTACAGGTTAAGGACACCCAACAAGACTGCTCTCATTTCAGTTGCCAGCTGTAAATCTCCCAAGCCACCTGTACTTGTGACCAACTGGCTACAAATTTGGGGGGTTCCCATGACCCCTTCATGTTTGCTGGAACAAGTCACAGAACTTAGGGAAATGTTATACTTACAATTACAGTTTTCTTATCAACAACACAAACTGGAACCAGCCAAATGAAGAGACACATAGGATGGGGTCTGGGAGGGTTGTGGTTGCAGAAATTCTGTGCCCTCTCCCTGTGGAATCAGGGCACATCACGTTTCTGGCACGTTTTTGTGTTCACCACCTAGGAAGCTAACCTCACGTTCCAATGTCCAGAATTTTTATGGAGTTTTTATCACGTAGGTATGGTCATGTAGGTTGGTTGAATCAGTGGCTGTATGATTGAGCTCAGCCTTCTCCCCTTCCTGGAGGTTGTGCTGATACCACCTGACTCAAAGCCTCAACTGTTTAATCAGATGGTTGATCTTTCCAGCCAGTGCCCATCCGGAAGACTAGGAGCCCACCGTGAGTCACCTTTTTTGTGAGAAGCATAAACTCAGGAGGGGCCCCCATGAATAATAAAAGCATTTCTGTCACTGGGGAAAGAGCAAGGCTCTGTCCCAGGAATCTGACACAGAGGCCAGACAAATTATACAGCCGTTTGCCATTAGCTACCTGTGCTGTCTAAATTTAAATTGGTTAAAAATAGGGGCTCTTGGGTGCCTTAGTCAAGCATCTAACTCCTGATTTTGGCTCAGGTCATAATCTCAGAGTGGTGAGATCGAGCCCTGCGTAGTTGGATTCTGGGCTGGGCATGGAGACTGCTTAACATTCTCTCTCCCTCTGCTCCTACCCCCCTTGCACACACTCTCTTGAGTGCTCTGTCTCTGAAAAAATAAAAAGCTGAGGGGTGCCTTGGTGGCTCAGTCGGTTAAGTGTTTGACTTTGGCTCAGGTCATGATCTCATCGTTCTTGAGTTCGAGCCCCATGTCGGGCTGTCTGCTGTCAGTACAGAGCCCTCTTCACTTTAGATCCTTTGTCTTAAAAATAAACACATATTAAAAATAAATAAAAGTAAATATAAGTTGGTTAAAAATAAGTAAAACTAAAAAGTCCTTTCCTAGTCACCTTTGAAGTATTCAGTAGATGTTTGTGGCTAACGGCTACCTTGTTGGATGGTGCAGATAGAGGATATTTAAGTCATCACAAAACATTCTTTTAGATAATGCTATTCCAGTCCTCAGGGAGCAAATATTCCTTATTTTGCCGTTAAGTGTGATGTTAGCTGTAGATATTGGTAGGTTATGATTATTAGGTTTGTTCAATTCTTAGTTTGTTTGACAGTATTTTACAATGAACAGATTTTTATTATATGCCTTTTCCACGTCTGTTGAAATAATGTTTTTTTTTTTTTTTCCCATATTCTGTTAATAAGTTTTATGGATTTCTGAATGCTAACCCTGTCTTGCACTGCTGAAGGAAACCTTATTTGGTCAACTCACATTATGCTTTGTTTATATATGGTTTTTTGTTAGGAATTTTGTTTCTGTTAATTTCCCTGTGATGTTCACTCCTTTTGTGTTCTTGTTTGGTTTGGTCTGCTGGCCTTATACAGTGAGTTGAGAAGTTTACACTCTTGCTCTGGTCTCTGGAGGAATTTCTGTGAAGTCACTTTATTCCTTAAATGGTTGGAAGAATTCACCTCTGAAGCCTTATAATTTGGAGGTTTCTTTGAAGGAAGGTTTTGGGGGATGGGGTCAGTCTTTTTAACATTTAACTAATACAGATTTTTATTTCATATTGTGTAATTTTTGAGTGCACTGTTTGAATATCTGTTTCATCTAAGTTGTCAAATACATTAACATAAATTTACTAATTTTGTTATCTTTTTTAACAGCTTTTTTGAACTATGACCTCAGTAGGATCTACCCAATTTAAGTATATACTGGGGTGATTTTTTTGGTAATTTTATGTTGTGTTACTGTCCTTACCCTCCAGTTTTAGAGGGTTTGTTTCATCCCAGGAGAATTTTGTCATTTTGCAGTCAATTCCTATTTCCATCCATAGCTAAGGAAACCACCAATTTGTTTCCTCTCTATATAGGGTTTCCTTTTGGACATTTCATATCAATGGATTTATATAATGTGTATTCTTTTGTGTCTAGCTTCTTTGTATTAGCATAGGTTTTTGAAGTCCGTCAACATTTTAGCATACGTCAGAAATTCATTCTTTTTATTGTGGACTAGTGTTCCCTTAAATGGATATACCTCTCTTTGTCTCTTTACTACTTAATGGGCATGTGGATTATTTACCCTTGATGGGCATGTGGATTATTTATTTGCCCCTCGCAGTGGTTATAAGTGCTGCTCACAGGAGCAGCCATATACAAGTTTTACATGAACACGTTTTCATTTCTCTGGAGTATATACCTAAGAGTGTAATTGCTGGGTTGTATGGTCAAATTATATTTATGTTTTAAGAAACTGCCACAGTCCATCGTGTCAGACCACTTTGTATTTCTAGCAGTGTTGAGTTCTAGTTTCTCCACATCCTTTCCAATACTTATCATCTGTCTTTTTATCATTATGGTGAGTGTGAAGTGGTGTTTCATTATGGTTTTAATTTCCTTCATAACTAATGATGTTGGTCATTGTTTCATGTGCTTATTAGCCGTTCCTGTATCTTCTTTGATAAAATATATTAAAATATTCTACCTACTTTTAATTTTTATTTATTTTTATTTTTTAATATCTTTTTTTAATGTTTTTAATGCTCATTTATTTTTGAGAGAGAGAGAGAGAGAGAGAGACAGAGCACGAGAAGGGGAGGGGCAGAGAGAGAGGGAGACACAGAATCCAAAGCAGGCTCCAGTCTCCGAGCTGTCAGCAAAGAGCCCGACGTGGGGCTAGAACCCAGGAACCGTGAGATCATGATCCGAGCCGAAGTTGGATGCCCAACCAACTGAGCCACCCAGGTGCCCCTATTTTTTAATATCTTTTTATTTTTATTTATTTATTTATTTTTAAATTTTTTTTTTTTAACGTTTATTTATTTTTGAGACAGAGAGAGACAAAGCATGAACGGGGGAGGGTCAGGGAGAGGGAGACACAGAATCTGAAGCAGGCTCCAGGATCTGAGCTGTCAGCACAGAGCCCGACGTGGGGCTCGAACTCACGGACCGCGAGATCATGACCTGAGCCAAAGTCGGCTGCTTAACCGACTGAGCCACCCAGGCGCCCCATTTTAATATCTTTTTAAAGTAAGCTCTACGTCCATGCAGGACTTGAACTGCTAACCCCGAGATCAAGAGTCACCTGAGCCAGCCAGGTGCCCCTACCTACTTTTTAACTTTTCTTAAAATTTTAATTTAGTTTTTTTATTGAGTTCTAAGAGGTTTTTCTTATAAGTTCTGAGTCAAGTTTTTTTTTTCAACATGAGTAGGATTTGCAAATAATTTTTTCCTGATTGTGGTTTGCCTTTTCATTTTTCAGTTGTGTAGTTTGAAGTGCAACAGTTTTATATCTTGTTATTTGGATAGGAATGTGGAAACCTTACACTGTCTAGGTGTTGTGACACTCTGTCTGCTGTGTTTATGTTACACCTTTGCATATTGAAAATCCATCAGAAGATAATACAATACTACGATTTTTGCATCCAGTGGTCAAACATACTTCAAGGAACGAAGAGGAGGGGCACTTGGGTGGTTTAGTTGGTTAAGTGTCTGACTGTTGACTTTGGCTTAGGTTGTGATCTCATGGTTCATGGGTTCAAGTGTGGAGCCTGCTTGGAATTCTCTCTCTGCCCCTACCCCACTCTTGTGCATGAGCTCTCTCTCAAAATAAATAAATAAACATTAAAAAAAAAGGGGGGGAGCATCTGAGTAGCTCAGTCAGTTAAGCGTCCCGACACAAGCTCGGGTCATGATCTCACAGTTCGTGGGTTCGAGCCCCACGTCGGGCTCTGTGCTGACCGCTCAGAGGCTGGAGCCTGCTTCGGATTCTGTGTCTCCCTCTCTGTCTGCCCCTCCCCCACTCATGCTCTGTCTCTGTCTGTCTCTCTTAAAAATAAGTGAACAGTAAAGAAAGGAAGGGAGGGAGGAAGGAAGACAACGACAAAGAACGTAAGAGGAGAAGATTGTGTTGTATTTGCATGGATATTTGCCATCCCTGTTTTTAATTCTTTTTTTTTTTTTTTTAATTTTTTTTTTTTCAACGTTTATTTATTTTTGGGACAGAGAGAGACAGAGCATGAACGGGGGAGGGGCAGAGAGAGAGGGAGACACAGAATCGGAAACAGGCTCCAGGCTCTGAGCCATCAGCCCAGAGCCCGACGC
The DNA here is from genome assembly GCF_014898765.1 of Herpailurus yagouaroundi. NCBI lineage: Eukaryota > Metazoa > Chordata > Mammalia > Carnivora > Felidae > Herpailurus > Herpailurus yagouaroundi. The sequence continues at coordinate 237,696 of NW_024412654.1, read as the reverse complement.
GGGGCTCGAACTCACGGACCGCGAGATTGTGACCTGGCTGAAGTTGGACGCTTAACCGACTGCGCCACCCAGGCGCCCCCCTGTTCTTAATTCTTGAGCCTGGAGTTGCCTGCTGGTACTGCTTCTGGCGGAAGGCCTCGCATCTGTCAGCCCTTTGCCAGCAGCTCTGCTGCCCTGGATTCTCTTAGTTTTTCTTCATAAGAGAAAATGCCCTCACTTCACAATTATTCTGGTGAATAAGCTGGTTACAAAATCCTCTGTTAACAGGTTTTTCTTTTCAGCACTTTTAAAGTGTTTTCCTTTTCTGGCCTCTGCTTTTTAATAGGAAATTTACAGTCATTTGAATTGCTGTTCTCTGTAAGTGAGGTGACTGTTTCCTTGTCTGTATTCTGTAGCAGTTTGATTATGATGTGTTTGGTGGTGGCTTTCTTTTTTTCGCGTCAGACACGTAATGTGCCGACGTCGTAACAAGGTTTAAGGGTGGCACATGTCACACAGTGGCGTGAACGCTCACTTATCACACTTATGAACTACAAAAGCTCGGTGGTGGCTTTCTTTATGTTATCATCCAGTTGGGGGATCACTGAGTTTCCTGTTGACTTATGCCTTTTGCCCCATTTCAGGAGCATTTGGCCATCATTTCTGTTTTCCACCATGTTCTTGCTTTTTTTCCTTCTGGAACTCCTCTGACATGCATTTGGTGACAGTGTCCTGAGCCCTGAGTGTCTGAGCTCTTTTTTAAGTTTTTTTTTTTTTTCCCTCAGTTGCTCAAAATGGGTACTTTTTTTTTTTTTTTTAAACGTTTATTTATTTTTGGGACAGAGAGAGACAGAGCATGAACGGGGGAGGGGCAAAGAGAGAGGGAGACTCAGAATCGGAAACAGGCTCCAGGCTCTGAGCCATCAGCCCAGAGCCCGACGCGGGGCTCGAACTCACGGACCGTGAAATCGTGACCTGGCTGAAGTCGGACGCTTAACCGACTGCGCCACCCAGGCGCCCCCAAAATGGGTACTTTTATTGACTGTCTTCAGGTTCACCAGCTCTTCTCAGACTGTATGATGTGCTGCTTAGAGTCAGGTTTCTTATTTTCTGATGCTATTATGGATTATTTAGAGTGCATGTTTTCTGATCATCTCAGGTAACTTTGGGATGGGAATCCATCTCTTTAAAAATTTTTTTTCTTAATGTTTATTTTTGAGAGAGAGAGGGGCGCCTGGGTGGCGCAGTCGGTTAAGCGTCCGACTTCAGCCAGGTCACGATCTCGCGGTCCGTGAGTTCGAGCCCCGCGTCGGGCTCTGGGCTGATGGCTCGGAGCCTGGAGCCTGTTTCCGATTCTGTGTCTCCCTCTCTCTCTGCCCCTCCCCCGTTCATGCTCTGTCTCTCTCTGTCGCAAAAATAAATAAATGTTGAAAAAAAAATTAAAAAAAAAAAAAAAAAAGAGAGAGAGAGAGATCATGAGCAGAGGAGGGGCAGAGAGAGAGGGAGACACAATCTGAAGCAGGCTCCAGGCTCTGAGCTGTCAGCACAGAGCCTGACGTGGGACTTGAGCCACAAACTGCAAGATCATGACCTGAGCCGAAGTTGGATGCTCAACAAACTGAGCCACCTGGGCACTCCGAGATGGAAATCCATCTTGACCTAAATCCAGAAACCTTTTTTTTTTTTTTTTTTTTTTTTCAACGTTTATTTTTATTTTTGGGGGGACAGAGAGAGACAGAGCATGAACGGGGGAGAGGCAGAGAGACAGGGAGACACAGAATCGGAAACAGGCTCCAGGCTCCGAGCCATCAGCCCAGAGCCTGACGTGGGGCTCGAACTCACAGACCACGAGATCGTGACCTGGCTGAAGTTGGACGCTTAACCGACTGCGCCACCCAGGCGCCCCCCAGAAACCTTTCTAAAACCTAGATTTGGTTATATCTCTCCCATCTCATGGAATCATGGCTAGCTGTTGGCAACGAGAAAGTGTCTATCTCTGTTAACCAGTCTGCCCCCCCACCCCCCATGTGGCCTTTTAATCTAATTACTACTTTGTACCTGTGTTCTTATCTACCTGAACTGTTTGTATCTCCTCAACTCTCCTGGTTTTGGGGTTTCATTGGAGCTGTTGGCTCCCAGAATGCCTTTGCACCTCCTTTTTTTGTGGAAAGCATTGCTAATTTCTTAAAACTCACCTCAGGCTTTACCTCTTGCAGAGAGCCCGAGTTGACACCGAAATTGAAGCTGTCCTTGCTTTGACCCATGTGGTGCCTCAGCTACAGCAGCTTATTTTATGAATAGGCGTATATATTTGTAGCCTCTACGAGACTATGCAGTTTTTTAGGGTATTGTGTTATTACCTTTTTTTGGGTACCAGCTCTCCGGTGGCAGATTTGAGGTTCAGTAAATATTTTGTTGGTGGTTCAGAAGATTTTTGAATTTTTATTTATTTATTTTTTTAATTTGATTTTTTGGGGGGGGGGGGCAGAGAAAGAGTATGTGTGTGACCAGAAGAGGGACAGAGGGAGAGAGAATCCTAAGCAGACTCCAGGCTCAGCATGGAGCCTGACATTTGATTTCACGACCCTGGGATCATGACTTGAGCCAAAGTCAAGAGTCACACCCTCGACCGGCTGAGCCATTCATACGCCCCCTGTTGAGATTTAAACTCCCGAATCCCATTTCTAATGTATATATGGAAGGGTGGAAGAGTGCATCATTGTGTTTTATTACAGAAATACCATGCAAAGGACACAGGCATTCTCCATAACTTGCTGTGATGAGAAAAATGTGCTTACACTCCAATTCTTTCCCATCTCTCAGAGTGATAATTGCTTCAGATTCACCAGGGTTATGCTTTTACAGGAAGCATTCTCATTTGAGGATTTATCTGTGGACTTCACCCAGAAGGAGTGGCAACTCCTGGACCCCAGTCAGAAGGACTTATACAAGGATGTCATGCTGGAGAACTACAGCAGCCTAGTTTCGCTGGGTAAGAAGAACTTCCTGGAGGACCTCAGACTATGCCTAATACCTTACTTGTTTAGTTGCTGAGAGCTGTGGGGGTTCTGAATTTTTTAATGGTTTTGAACCTGAATTCAGGAGATTAAAAGTTCTGTGCCCTGTGACACTAGGGAAAACATCTGGACCTGACCTTCCAATTAGGAAGGCTTATTTTCTTTATGTGTCCTCCGAAACTTACCGCATTCATGGGGGGTTGGCACCTAATGCAAGGAAATGGCTATGTTCCACTTGCTTCTTCTGTGTTGACTTACTTACAGAGCAGTTTTGTATAGCAGGTACAATTCTGCTCCTTTTAAGTCACTTTCCCAAGGATTGACAGCTAGTCATTGAAAGGGCCTGGATTTGAACCCAGGCTGATGGGCTCGGGAGCCTCTGAAGCATGTAATGGTTTTGTATTTGGATTACAGAAGTGAACAATCTTAGAACCATCAGCCACCAGGGAGACCCCTGCTGTTGAGAATTATTTAGTCTGTTCATACACAGATGGGTACTTCACTGGGCCGGTGTGATGCCAAACCTTTCTGTTTCTTCGGTGGCCCTGAAGCCCAAGCAGTCAGGGTCAAGGCTTTTGTGTTTTCCCCTGAACAGGGTATGAAGTTATGAAACCTGATGTCATCTTCAAGCTGGAGCAAGGAGAAGAGCCATGGGTGGGAGATGGAGAAGTTCCAAGTGCAGACTGCTCAGGTGGGTGTGAGAACCAGCCAGAAATTCAGTCTCAGTTGGTCACTGGGTTGATGACATCTCTGAAATGTGCTTTTGAGAGCTCTTTCCACAATCTCTGGCCCCGTGGTGGGTTTCAGAACACCTGATGTGAGCCACTTTGTGTCTTTAGGTGTGGCTTTCTTGCTTCCAGCTTGTTTAGGCCATGAACTACTCCCTGTCTGCCAAGTCTGGAACTTTGGCTTCTTTCATATTCTCACATGTTTAATCTTCTGTCCTCTGCTCACCTACAGTTAGACACGTCTGCTTGTACAGTTAAGAGGTTTCTTTCTCGCCTCAGTGGGGTGTCTGATGCCCAGAGAAGTACCCCGTGGGCCCACTGCACTCCATTCAGCCTCTGTACAACTGAGAACAGTTGCTCGTTCCTCCCAAACAATTGGTCCTTTTTCTCCCTTTTTAAAATTAGGTTCTGTTGTACTTTTCCTGTAGATTAGATACCACGGAGTACATTGAATGGTCTCTCTCTTATTTAAGTTTTTTTGCCCTTTGGAAGTTATCTTTTTAACTTAACTCCTCAACGCACACTTAAAACTAGGCCCATGATGTCCCTTAGGGACATCTGAATTATCCAAATAATTGGATTTGGAATTTACTTCACTTACTGAATTATCCAAATTTCTACATAGGTGTAGAATCTAACCTTCTTTGATAAGTTCAGGCTCCCTCGAAATCACCCCCTGAGATACATACCTGAGTGGCACTGCGGTGGGAGGAAGGGCGTTGATGTGGGGGTGGGGAGGGAATGGCAGTGCATGTGATGGAAGGGTGCTCACCTGTGGCGGCTGCCTGGACCCCCCCGAGGGACCAGGAAGCCAGTCACCTGCTAACGCCCAGTGCTCAGGGCTTGAGCGTTGCTCTGGGGGCGTTCGTGAATTCTCCAGAATGTCCAGAATCCCTGCACACAGACCAAGCATGTGCTTGCAGCTTAAGGATTATTTTGGGCAGAGAGAGATGGGTGCCTGGGGTGGGCCCCACAGTCTTCCAGGGTGCAGGTGCCATCTGAATGTAGCTGAGGCATTGACAAGAGTCTGCTACAGCCTATAGCCTCTTCTTCCAGGCTGTCCACTGTGTGAATCTGTGCAGCCTCTCCTGCTGTTTACCCTCTTCCTCAAATTCATGGTCAACTCCATTTGAACATTTCTCAGTGTTTTCAGACGAAATACTTATTCTTCTCTGCATCTCCGTTTGATTGTGCTGTTTTATCGTAATCCTTTCCACACAAACTCTGTTTTCACATACACATTCATACACATGGAATGTTCCTTGACTGTCCAGCTCAGTTGGTCTCACTTTTTTCGGAAGTCCCATTCCAGACCTGATCACAGGCTGGGTAATATTCTTTAGGTGGTTGGTCTCTGAGCTTTGTGTGCATGCACAGACACAGGCTTATAGTTTTATACCCAGCTCTGTGTCAGACAGGATTCATTCTGCAAATTCTTCTCCACAAGCCCATTGTTCTAATACAGGTGTTTTTACCCAGGTGTGCATTAGATCACATGGGGATTTGATTCAGTAGAGTGGTGTATACGTATTTTGAAATGTAGTATTCTAGAACTGGAATTTGTAGTTTGAGAAACTCTTGTGATTTTTTTTTTTTTTATGTGCCCTTCTCTCATTGATGGCCACCACTTGAGTTTCTACTAAAGTGATTAAAAAGTAAAATACCTGGAAAATACCATACAGAAGCATAGAACTTACTTAAGAAGTGACATTTGCATCCAATTTTTTTAACTCTGCATTTAAATAGTGAACATTTATGTTTCACTGCAGTGTAGCGCAAAGTTAGTTGTCAAAATTAACAAGGCCTGCACTTCAGGGTCCCCAAGAACACCACTATGCTCAGAGGTTCAACGGGACTGCGGATGTTGTAGGAATGGCTAAGATTTATTACAGTGACATAATGACACATAGCTGCATCACCATGGAACGGGCACAAGCAGAGTCTGGAGGAATCCAGGTGCAGGTTTCCTGTGCTGCTCCCTCCATGAGGGTGACACAGAGCTCACTTCTTCCCCAGCAATGAAAATGGAGTAGTATGTGTGGTATTTCTGCCCAGGAAAGGTCACTAAAGACCGAGCACCCAGGGTTTTATTGGGAGCTGGTCAGAGGCACCTCTGCCTAGCACTTCGGCTAGGAGTCCAGCATTTCAGACTCCCAGGAGACCAGGTACTCAGCATAAACCACGTGGTTTGCACACAGTCCACCACAGGGAGCCCCTTTTATCAGCTGGGAATGGTAGGAACACTCCAGAAACCCAGGTTCCCAAATGCTAGCCAAGAGCAACCTTGCAAGTAGTCGTGTGTGCATAGCACTCTCAGGCCTGGTGCCAACTCTTTTCTGCACAACAACTTTAGCAGTTCATAGAAAATTGAATATGTGTTGATTTCTCTTATTATTTTTAAGGTATTGTGCTGGATGGTGTGGGTATTCCTTGTCTACACAGTGCTTGCTTTCTCACGGGAGGATAAAAGTGAACAAGTTTTCAAATAACCAGGGTAAAACCGAGATCCTGAAAGTGCTCTTATAGAAATAAGGTAGATAATAATATGGTAGAGAGAGTGTTAGTCTGCTCAGGAAGTTACTCCCGCAGTTTTGGAGGCTGGAAGTCCCAAGATCAAGGAGCCTGCGTGATTTGGGTTCTGATGAAAGCTGTTTTGCTGGCTTGTAGCAATGTAGCTCTGCCCTCATATGGCCTTTCCTCATTCATGCATGTGGGTAGATTAGGGGCCAAGGAGTACTCTGGTGTTTCTGATAAGGATACTAATCTTTTTGGATCAGGGCCCTACCATTATGATCTCATTTAACCTTAATTCCTTCCTTTGGGATCTCATTTCCAAATACAACCGCACTGGAGGTTAAAGCTTAAATATATAAATTTTGGGGAATGGCACAAACACTTGATCCATAACAGGGTCATGTGGAGAAGGCAACTCTAGACCTGAAGACTGAAAGGAACAAGCTATCTGAATTAGGAGAAAGTGTTCCTTAAAGGAATGACAAATATGGGGGTGCCTGGGGGGCTCAGTCGGTTAAGCATCTGACTCTTGATTTCAGCTCAGGTCACGATCTCATGGTTTGTGAGTTCGAGCTCTGTGTCGTCTGCTCTGACAGTGCAGGGCCTGCTTGGGATTCATTCTCTCTCTCTCTTTCTCTCTCTGCCCCTCCCCTGCTCGCCCTCTCTCTTTCTCAAAATAAATATAAAAAAAAAGGAATGATAAATATGAATGCATTAAGTCAGGAAGGGACTTAGTTACTTAGAAAGGCCTTGCCTCAAGGAGATAGGGGCTGGGGAGTGTGCGGAAACTAGATCATACATCAACGTGTAAGCAATAGGAAGGAGTTTGAATTGATTCAAACAATTTTAAGTAATAATAAAATTATCTGATTTGTATTTTAAAAAGCTTAACCTGACTGCAGAGTAGAAAATTAACAGGAAGCAGGGAAACCAGTTGGAAGGATATTTTACTGAGCTATTAAGATGGATTAAATTACAGCAGAGAGGAACACCTGGGTTGCTCAGTCGGTTGAGCATCTGATTCTTGATTTCAGCTCAGGTCATGATCCCGGAGTCATGGGATCGAGCCCTACGTGGAGCCTGCTTGTGATTCTCTCTCTTTCTCCTTCTGCCCCTCTTCCTCACTCATGCTTTCTTTCTCTCTAAAATAAAAAATAAAATACTTAAAGATAAACAAGCTACAGCAGAAAAAAGTGGTGGGGAGAGTTGGGGTATCTGGGATATACTACAAATGGTCAAACATGAGGCAAACCCGTTTTTCTAATGGGGAAAAATTAAAGTTGGAAGAAGTTAGATACAATTTCCAAATGTGTATTTAGTTTAACAATGTAACAGTTAAAGTAACAAAATTACAAGTTTAATTTGTAAGTACTCATTTTCTGTTCTCACGTTTCCTGTTACCGCTTTATTCAAACTTGTAACGTACATCTCAAAGCTAATATTTCTGTAGTAGACTTTTGATTTTAACCCCCAGGCTTTGTTTTCCTTCATTCTTCTCAACTCAGTAATGAACACCATAATCCACTGAATTGCTCAAACCCCAGTCTTAGGGTTCATTCTTGATTCCTTGCTTTCCCTTATTCCTTACATGTCAAATCCATCAGCAAATCTTGTTGACTCTACCTCCTGAATGGATATGGCCGACAGTAAGTTGTGTGTTTCCTGCAAATTTATTACCCTTGATTGACATTTAAGTCTTTAAAAAGTTTTTCACATTACTGGTTGGCTTTCATACCTGTGGGTAAGAGCTCAGGAAAAATTCCAAGTGTTGATTATTAGTGAAAAATAAGCCTTTTGAAGAACACTTATAACAGTGGCCTAAGTGGTTATGTTGTGAGAATAATGACAAAAGAGCTATATAATAAAGGGCAAATTGAGAATATTTGAAGAATGGGAACTTGTATCTTAAGATATTTTCAGTGAAAGAACACATAGATTGTGAGGTTTTGTGCCTAAACACATTAGATGAAAAATGGTGTGCTCCACGAAGTGGCTCTCTTGGTGGTAATGCTGAAAATGTTTCTGGTAAGTTTAAAACGTTCAGAAAATTTTAAAATGGGAAAAGGGACAAATATGATTTCTCATTCTCTAAGCTTGTAATGGCTTTAGTAGTTACTCTGTCAACCTGTTAATTTTCTCTATTTTTCTTTTCCATTACAGTTAAGTTGCTCAAGGTCAGGGGCTTGTTTCCTGTCTCTTGCGATTCGTGCTCCACCTGGGGCACAGTGTGTACTCAGTAGGTGTTGAGGAAATAATTTCCTCACAATATTGGATCAGTGCTTCTTCCAACCTCCTTTCTTTGTTCCTCGTTGCTCTTGATATATTTTTTACATTCTCTTACATTTTATAAACTTATATTTGACCACAATCACAGGTGACATAATATACTGCCTGTATGTCATTCCTGTTTGTAACATTTTGTTTTCTTTTTTTCCCCAGTACCTAGAGGATAGACCTTCTACCTGGGACTGGGAAACGGCCTTCCCCAGCATTCATCCCCTTACATAGCATAGCTGGTTTTTCATTTAGGAAAGACAACCATAGAAACATTCACAGGTTTTTATTTCTTTGTAGAACAAGACTTGCAAGGAAATGGTCATATGACGTGGCGCCAGGATGACCAGGAGAAGCTTAGAAATCTGAAACAGGATCACGAATGTGATGCATTTGGAAAAAAACTCAATCTGAGCATGAACTTTGTTCCTTTAAGGAAATCAAACAGTGAAGATAATGTAGATGGGTTATTTTTAAAACATCACTTAGATTTACTTATTCCAAAAGCAGATTATGGAAAGACAGAATCGGATGGTTTCAGTGTATTTGATAAGTTGTTTCTCGATACCAAGCCTGAGGAAACTGATGCTTGGTTAAAATACTATGAATATGATAAATATGATAAAATTAGTTCTAAGAAGTCACAGATTATCATATTTCACAGAACTCGTCTAGGGGAGAAACTCTATGAATGCAGTGAATGTAGGAAACGCTTCACTAAGAGATCAAGTCTCATTAAACATCAGACCAGACACATAAGGGAGATAGCCTATGGCTGTGGTAAGTGTGGCAAAACCTTTCCCCAGAAGTCACAGTTTGTTACACATCACAGGACTCACACAGGAGAGAAACCTTACAATTGTAGCCAGTGTGGGAAAGCCTTCTCCCAAAAGTCACAGCTCACATCCCATCAGAGGACACACACAGGAGAGAAACCATATGAATGTGGTGAATGCGGGAAAGCCTTCTCCCGGAAGTCCCATCTCATATCACACTGGAGGACACACACAGGTGAGAAACCCTACGGGTGCAATGAATGTGGAAGGGCCTTTAGTGAGAAGTCAAATCTTATTAATCATCAGAGAATTCATACAGGAGAGAAACCATTTGAATGCAGAGAATGTGGGAAGGCCTTCAGCAGGAAATCACAACTTGTTACACATCACAGGACTCACACAGGAACAAAACCCTATGGGTGTAGTGATTGTAGAAAAGCCTTCTTTGAGAAATCAGAGCTCATTAGACATCAGACAGTTCATACTGGAGAGAAGCCCTATGAATGCAGTGAATGTCGTAAAGCATTCAGAGAGAGGTCAAGTCTCATTAACCATCAGAGGACTCATACAGGAGAGAAGCCTCATGGGTGCATTCAGTGTGGGAAAGCCTTCTCCCAGAAGTCACATCTCATTTCCCATCAGATGACACACACAGGAGAGAAACCCTTTGTATGCAGTAAATGTGGGAAAGCCTTCAGCAGGAAATCTCAGCTTGTTAGACATCAGAGAACTCACACAGGAGAAAAGCCCTATGAATGCAGTGAGTGCGGGAAGGCTTTCAGTGAAAAATTAAGCCTTACTAATCATCAGAGAATTCACACAGGAGAAAAGCCTTATGTGTGCAGTGAGTGTGGGAAGGCCTTTTGTCAGAAGTCCCATCTCATATCACATCAGAGGACTCATACAGGAGAGAAGCCCTATGAATGCACTGAATGTGGGAAAGCTTTTGGTGAGAAGTCCAGTCTCGCAACTCACCAGAGAACTCATACAGGAGAGAAACCATACGGGTGCAGGGATTGTGATAAAGCCTTCTCCCAGAAGTCACAGCTCAATACTCACCAGAGAATCCACACGGGAGAGAAACCCTACGAATGCAGTCTTTGCAGGAAAGCTTTCTTTGAGAAATCTGAGCTAATTAGACATCAGAGAACTCATACAGGAGAAAAACCTTATGAATGCAGCGAATGTGGGAAAGCCTTTAGGGAGAAGTCAAGTCTCATCAATCATCAGAGAACACATACAGGAGAGAAACCCTTTGAATGCAGCGAATGTGGAAAAGCCTTCTCTCGGAAATCACACCTCATACCGCACCAGAGGACACACACTGGGGAGAAGCCCTACGGATGCAGCGAATGTAGGAAGGCCTTCTCTCAGAAGTCACAGCTTGTTAACCACCAGAGAATTCATACAGGAGAGAAACCTTACCAATGCCATGAATGTGGGAAAGCCTTCTCCCAAAAGTCACAGCTCATTAATCACCAGAGAACTCATACAGCAAAGAAATCCTAGGATTGGAGTTAATATTAGTCTTTGACAGAGACCTTACCGCTTTGTACTTCAGAAAATGCAGTTATGGTAAACCTTTCAAATAAATAGTCACATCACATTGTAGGTCTGAGTAATCTTTTAGGGTAGGAACTCTAAGTGAGGTTATGTAGGGAAAGTTTTTCAGCTGATTAACATGCTTATATAGGAACTCATGGAGTAGAATGAGCCTATGAGATGCAGTGGATTTTAAAAGCTTGGCAAGCATACAGTAGGAAATTAATAGCAAAGATGAGTACTGTGAACATCAGAAAGCTTTGCAGAGGCCACATCTCATTAGCTGTTGGAAATATGCCCACTGGGGTAAACCCTAATCCAGCAAATGAAGAAAAATCCCATGAATACGGCAAGTGAGGTGATGTTTCCATCAAGAAATCACAGCTCATTGTGCATTAAAATACTCTCAGGAATGAAGCTCTGTGAAAATACTAAATATGGGACACTCTTCAGCAGGTAATCCAACCATATTTTTTGGGGGGGGGGGGGGATTTACATTGTGGGTAAGCCTAACGATTGAAAGAAATGGGAAACGTGCCCCTAGAAATAAGGCTATAAAGGGAAGCCATACATTTTTTTATAGACGTGGTTATTAGAAACCCCATACTGATGATTGACATGTTCATTCTGAAGTATGAAGTTTTAAAAATATGTGAATAAATTGAGTCATTGAAACATCTAGATAAGACATTTCTCAGTGGTATTTATGGTTTATTTTCCTGTGTCACACAGTGTGTCTCATATTTTGGAATCACATATGATGATGTAATTGTGAGCATGAAATGCACATACCTTTTAGTAGTGCCTCTGATGTCAGGACATAACCACATGCCGCTGGTTTTTCTGTTTTAATGATACTATTGAAATGGCAATTGGTATAACATGTCTTACTGTTAAGTACGCAGCTTAATAACACTACATCTCTTTTTTTCCTTATGGCTTGTTCGCATATAAACGGGTCTGTGGTTGCTGATGTTTCTCTTCCGTTATGAAAGCCAACATTATATAAAGTTTGCAATCTCAGACTCAGAAACAATTTACCTAATACCTGGTTAATGAGTGTTCAAAGACAGGAACGTAAAACGCAATAGTGACTCATTATGTACTGAGTGAGCAAAAGAAAGGCGTGTGAACTGTATCACACAGCACTCGAGCTAAATGGCAGTAGTGCTGTCCAGGTGTTGTTCTCATTCAGTGTGGTGCCTTTGTGCATCCAGTGTACGTACTTCAAGTGCTGTGTGCCCAAGTACAGCTTGTATTTAAGTTACTCTGATGAAATATGCTGTGTGCTATTGTTTTCAGTGTTTCATAAGATATTTTGTGGAAAAGCTAGGGGGAGAAACCAATTATTTAGGGGTCACTTTCAGAAAATGTAAAGTATAGATTTTTTTGTGCTGAGAAATATATTTTTGATGTATTCAAGGAAGCCTATTTTACCTTCCTGCACATTTCTGTGATGTCCGGACAGGTATTAGGAAGTAGGCCTTTCACTGCTTCATCATTTGAAGTATCTGTGCTTTGCCTCTCTTCACCAGCTGCACCGTGCACATGGTGATCCTGTTGTGAACCTTTCATTGTAAGTAGGGCTCGCTTCGACAGTGCATGAACCACCCTTTAGCTCAGGTGGAATTTTGCAGTGATCTTTATAATGATCCTTGACAAAGTGTATAGTATTCTTTGTATGATGGTGAAATTCAGAAAAGTCCTGACTTTGATTCCAGACTTGGGAAAATCAAGACGACTTTCATGCACAAGTCGCTTTGTCCGCACCTTTGAGTTTACCAGTATTCTTTCCTGTAATTACCAATTTTACATCATTGTTGAAAAATTGGGACTTCAATGAGAGTAATTTTCTAATCCACTACACCAGGATGGTAATTTTAAAAGTATCTAACTTCCCAAATTTTTATTCATGCTCAAACATATGGACTTCCTGCTTTTCTCCCTCAAACCTGAAGGTGATTTTATCAACTTCATTTGTAAAAGAATAGTTATAGGGTTATGTTTTACTTCATAGATTCTCCCACTTTTAAATTTTTATCTCTCCTGATTCTCTTCCCTAGTCCCAGATAATGATTCGTTAGTTCTTGGATTGAGTTTGGAGTCTGTTGTCTAAAAATGACCTAATTTTTCTCACTTCAGTTCTAGATTGTTCCATTTACTATTAAGGAGTTAAACCCAGTAGTTTACTCTCTAGATAACCAAACTTTGGCTTTAACCTACTGGTTGAATACCGAAGAGCAGATTTTTTCCTTAGAGGTCATGTGTCAGTCATAGGGAGTGCTAACGCTGGCAACAGAGGCCTTGTTTATCAAAATACCTTATGTGGAGACCCAGGTATGCTGTGTAGAACTCACTGGGTACTCTCTTTCTGAAGAGGGGTCTTTGATTCTGAAATTAGATATTTTCAGTGTCCACGTTTTAAATTACCTTGGTAAACCACAAAAAAACACGAGTCCCCACATTTCCCCTACCACAAATCCCACATCAAGAAGAAAGCTGGTTTTGATGCTAAGAGGGATTTACTTGCAGCTTCATGGAGCATAGTAGCTGATGTTGGTAGAATGCATAGGGAGAGCATCCCCTCCCTCCTCTTTCACCACCCAGGTTCCCCCACTGTCCTGGAAGACCGTTCTGCCAAGGACAGTTTTACTACTGTATTCCTTTTACTAAGTAATGGATCATTTGGAGATCAAGTCTGTGAGTCTTGGGGAGTGCCTTTCTATTCAGTGTTTCTTTGTGGGCTTTTGTAATGTGACACCATTCTCTCTATGGATCCAATGTTCTGGGTATTTTGATCTCAAGATCATCACCTGTAGAACCTGAGGTGAAATAAACCCAAAGAATATCCAATTTATCCAGCAATACCTGTACCAATAGAAGAATGTAGATCAGTGGGCATCTGGAATCTACATCCGAGGCTTCCCTCATTTGGCCGTTTATTCCAGCAGTATATGCTCAGGTTGTCAGCTCTGCTGGGCTCATGAGTCTACAGATACGGTACCAGCAAGCTGCTAGGTGTTCAGCACCTAGTCTGGCCTATGCTGATGTGCTAACCCAACCATGACCCTTGTAGCTGTATGTATAATTTCTTGCACCTTGCCTTCATTCTTTTTTTAGTCCATTTTCCACACTACACATAGTATTTTAAGGTGCAATTCTGATTATACACTTCTGTGTTGAAACAGCAGGTAGCTAATTGTGGACTTAATGAGGACTTCTGTATAAATCCGGCCTATCCATCATTTCTGAATATCTTTCCTCCTGCACAGTGCTTTTTGGCCTCCTTGAACTACTTGCAGTTCCTTCGTATTTCTACAATCTCACAAGTCTCCTGTCACTGAAATGCCCATGTTCCTTATTAATGCTTGGCCACCTTTATGAACCGCACGTGTGTTTGTCACTGTGGTAATGCAATCATCACATGTCTTGTCTTTTCCATTAGAAAGCTTCTGGAAACCTGGGACTATCTTGTTTGTCTATACGGTTTTAGCAACTGAGGTTGTAATCTATGAACGTGAGTGCTCACGGTGGCTGCTTTCCACCACATAGGGAAGCATAGTCTGCAGTGAGGGAGAAGAGTGAAGCCTGGAAGCTTATTCCGGGACCTGGTTCTTGTCCTAATGTCCAGACTCACATCTGCCCTTTTCATGCCTTGATTGTTGCATTCTTCTGTGAGATATCCCAAATACCCTTCTAATAAATTCTCATGCTTGCTTCATCTGGTTCAAGTTGTGTTTGTTACTTACAACCCAAATATTCCTAACACAGGAGGTTAGGCTGTGCGATAAGTTGGGTTCTCTGGAAGTGGATCCTGAGATGCAGTTTGGAGTGCAAGGTGTTTATTGAGGAACAGCATCTGTGGGGTGATGGGAAGATGAATAGGAAAGGGTGGGTCGGAGGAAGAAGTCAGGCTGGACTGAGGCTGGTGAGACCCTGGCCACACCAGTAGGAAGCTCTGAAGGAAGTGCTGCTCGTGAGTGCCTCCTGTGGGGCCAAGATGGTCAGGTCTCCACATCCCCGAGGAGCTCCGTCACCAGGGGTCTGTTGCCCTGGGAAGGGGAGCATCCCAAGTGAATCTGCTCTCTTTAGCTGAGACCAGCTCCACAAACTCCAGCAACTGGGGGCAGTCAGCTGACCACTCCCTGCTGCTGAGCAACAAGTCCTTCCCTGGAGAGGGTTGGGTGGCCTCACTCTGTGCCCACAGTCCAT
The DNA here is from genome assembly GCF_014898765.1 of Herpailurus yagouaroundi. Lineage (NCBI taxonomy): Eukaryota > Metazoa > Chordata > Mammalia > Carnivora > Felidae > Herpailurus > Herpailurus yagouaroundi. The sequence goes on along the minus strand of NW_024412654.1, from coordinate 222,654 downwards.
CCCACCACTGCTGAGTTCCATTTTCCCAGTGTTAGGTCCGTCCGAGGAGAGACTGAGGAAACAAAGTTCGCTGGGACCAACTGGTCCCTCCATGCTGTCGTTTTCTCTCACCTGTGAGCTATTCTGGGGCCTCTGCCACCTCTGCTGGCATTGATGGCTCACCTCCTTGCTGAGGGGTCTGAGCCATGGTTTCCGTGCCCTCAGACCAAGTTGCTGTATCTGTGCATGTACCTTCACAACTGGGTAAGAAAGTTGCAAGAAGCCCCTAAGTGGATCACCTGAATCCATTCCTTCCTCCCCACCCTGTTGTGTAAGCAGCACTGCATCCTCCTCGTGCATCAAGTACCCCTGAAAAAGAGCGACTCCTCGTCTGCCCTGCTGGTCCCTGGACACAAGGAGCACAATGCCCACGGTATACCTGGAGCTTGCAATTAAGTAGGAAACTTGCTCTGTCTTGGTGAAAAGTGTGTTCTCCTTACAGATCAAGACTTCTAACCCTGCAGAGCCCAGAGTTGTGGGTATGGGAAGCACAAAGGCCTCTGGAGGCAATCATTGGTAATGTGACGGTAGGTGAGGCCATCCCTGCTTAAGAGAGACAGAGCACGTGGTGAAGGGCAGAGAGAGAGGGGGATCTGAAGCAGGCTCTATGCTGACAGCAGCGAGCCCAGTGCAGGGCTGTAACTCACGAACTGTGAGGTCAGACTTTTGGCTCTGAGCCAAAGTCAGATGCTCAGCCAACTGAGCCACCCAGGTGCCCCTCTTGCTTTCCGTTTTTTTTTTTTTTTCTTTTTTAAAAGAAAATTTTAATGTTTATTTTGAGAGAGAGAAATAGAGAGGTAGTGGGGAAGGGCAGAGAAAGAGAGACAGAATCCAAAGCTGGCTCCAAGCTGACAGCACAGAGCCTGACACTGGGCTTGAACCCATAAACTGTGAGATCAAGACCTGAGCTGAAGTCAGGTGCTCAACCAACGGAGCCACCCCAGTGCCCCACTTTTCTTCTTTTTAAAAAGATTTATCTTAGGGGCGCCTGGGTGGCACAGTCGGTTAAGCGTCCGACTTCAGCCAGGTCACGATCTCACGGTCCGTGAGTTCGAGCCCCACGTCAGGCTCTGGGCTGATGGCTCAGAGCCTGGAGCCTGTTTCCAATTCTGTGTCTCCCTCCCTCTCTGCCCCTCTCCCATTCATGCTCTGTCTCTCTCTGTCCCAAAAATAAATAAACGTTGAAAAAATTAAAAAAAAAAAATTTATCTTAGAAGGAGAGGGAGGAAGCGGGATAGGGAGAGAATCCCAAGCATGCTCCACACTCAGCACAGAGCCCGACATGGGGCTTGATACCATGACCCTGGGATCATGACCTGAGCTGAAATCAAGAGTCAGACGTTCAACCTACTGAGCCATCCAGGCGCCCAGAATCTGCTTTTCAAATGGAGAATATTTCTCTGCCACAGAAATCATGGCTTTGCAACAGAACCCTAGAGGGCTCTGCAGCTCTATCAGAGATTGAAGTAGACTCCAGACAGCATCCTTAACTGCCTTGGATACGTCTAACAGACCTTCTGCACCATGTGAGTTAACCTACAGGGTACCTCGCACCAGTCCTGTGCCTGCTGCAGAGAGCTCTCTTGCTCTAGGCGCCACTCAAAATTGGGAGCTTTACAAACCACCCAAGATCGGAGTCAAATTTCCAAGTGTGTTCCATGATCCCTTCCAACGTCAAAGAGGCCCATGTTAACGTTCCTTTAACAAATTTTAGTCTTTCCATTTTCTTAAAAAAATTTTTTTTAATGTTTATTTTTGAGAGACAGAGACAGAGCACGAGCGGGGCAGGGGCAGAGATAGAGGGAGACACGGAATCTGAAGCAGGCTTTAGGCTCCGAGCCGTCAGCACAGAGCCTGACACGGGGCTCGAACCCATGGACCATGAGATCATGACCTGAGCTGAAGTCGGATGCTCAATCAGCTGAGTCATCCAGGTGCCCCAGGTCTTTCCATTTTCATTCATTCTTCAGAACCACATTTTAGGACTAAATTTTGATAAAATTTAGACAATAAAATGTATCTACTTTTCACATAGAGTTGAACTTCCATGCGTTTTGGTAAAAATGTTTAGGCCAATGTGAGTACCGCTCCTACCAAGTTGTAGATTATTTCATTTCCATCACTTTAAAATGTTCCCTTGTACCTCTTCACAAATTTCACTTCCACTGCTGACCTTAACCGCTGATCTCTCTTCTGACACTAGATTCTTTTTATCTGTTCTAGAATTTCATATGATTGGGATTGTACAATAAGTAACCCTTCGTATCTGGCTTCTCTCAGTCTAATGTTTTTGGGATTTGTGCATGTTTTTTGCGCATCAGTTTTGTTTTTGTTGGTTTTTTTATTGCTCAGCTTTCCATTGTGTGGAAATACCATTGTATGGATATACGAGAGTTTGTCCATCCACTCACCTGTTGATGGACATACAAATTGTTTCATATTTTGGCCATGAAGAATAATGCTGAGTCTTTCCACTACATTCACCAGAATAGCCAAACATGGAATATAAAACAATACAAGCACTTTGGAAGACAGTGTGGCAATTTCTTAAAAGTTAATCATACAGTTGTATGGTGACAGATGGCAGCTACACGTGTGATGAGCAAACACAATGTGTGGACTTATCAATCACTATGTTGTATACCTGAAATGTTAACATTTTGTGTCAACTATACGTCAATAAAAAATAATTAAAAAAACTGGTAAATATATATGTACCATAAGATTCAGGAATTCTACTCCTAAGACCATACCCATGGAAAATGAAAACATATGTTCAGAAAACTTTGTATACCAATGTGCATAAGATCTGTTTAGGGAATGTTTGGTTTGTCTTCTTCTTTTTTTTTTTTTTTTAATTTTTTTTTCCAACGTTTATTTATTTTTGGGACAGAGAGAGACAGAGCATGAACGGGCGAGGGGCAGAGAGAGAGGGAGACACAGAATCGGAAACAGGCTCCAGGCTCTGAGCCATCAGCCCAGAGCCTGACGCGGGGCTCGAACTCACGGACCGTGAGATCGTGACCTGGCTGAAGTCGGACGCTTAACCGACTGCGCCACCCAGGCGCCCCTGGTTTGTCTTCTTCTAAGCCCTGCTGCTGACGCTACAGATTGAGGGTTAACGAAAAGGAAAAAAAAAAAAAAATAGAGTCAACAAAAGGGAGAATCCTGAGGGGTATATATTTATATATTCCTGTTCTTAAAAATGTTTGAGAAATACATTCAGAAGAGCTTTGTGTGGCAGAATCTGGGAGCCTTTTTGAACAGATGTGTTATTGTTTGTCCCTAAGTAATCTCGGGCCACTGAAGAAATTTGACTTTTCAAAAAAGTTTTTTTAACATTTATTTATTTTTTAGAGCATGAGAGCAAGCGAGTGAGTGGGGGAGGGACGGAGAGAGGGAGAGAGAGAAGCAGGCCGACTGCAGGGCTTGAACTCACAAACCATGAGATCATGACCTGAGCAGAAATCAAGAGTTGGCCGCTTAGCCGACTGAGCCACCCAGGCACCCCAAAATTTGACTTTAAAATTAAAAGCAGGATTGGGGCACCTAGGTGGCTCAGTTAAATGTCTGATTCTTGGTTTCACCTCAGGTCATGATCTTGTGGTTCCGTGGGTTTGATCACTGCGCTGGGCTCTTTGGTGACAGTGCTGAGCTTGGGATTCTCTGTCTCCTTCTCTCTCTCTACCTCTCTGTCTCTCAAACAAAATAAACTTAAAAAAATTAAAAGGATGTTTTATTCAATATATGTTATTAGGGCCCACAACCAAAAATTGTGGACAAAATAATAGCATTGCATCCTTACATCACACTAAAAAACATAAATTACAGAAGGGATAATTTTGTAATTGCATATAAGAAACAATGAAAACATCATATATAAATATATGAATATTTATAATATGGATGAAAAAGGTTTTAGAAACACATCCTAAGGATGTGTTTTTAAAACCTGAACCGTGGTTCAGTTGGTTCTGCATCTGACTTTGGCTCAGGTTATGATCTCACAGTTTGTGAGTTTGAACCCCATATCAGGCACTGCTCTGAGAGCATGGAGCCTGCTTATTCTCTGTCTACCTCTCTCTGTCTCTCCCTCTTTCTCTCTCAAAAATAAGATAAACATCATTAAAAAACCATAAATTGCACTGTGTAAAATTTAATGTTATAGGATATAAAATTACCTTCTGTTGTCTAGTTTTAGGATTTAAGTCTTTTACTCTAATTTGTGATAAATCTATACAATGAAAATGTGCACATTTACAAAATGATGCTAATAGGATATATTCACTTAATTCAAAAATATTTTATGAGCCTTTATACACCATGTACTACCCGTCATGTACCACTATTCTAGGCAATGGGGTAAAGGTATGAACAAGACAGAAAAGGTTTCTGCTCTCAGGAGGTTAATTCAATTTAATAAGGAGAGATATGGCAATGCAAACGGGTGCCCCTTCCCTGGGAAACTGTGGAGGCTCCTCAGAAAATTAAAAATAGAACTACCCTATGACCCAGCAATAGCACTGCTAGGAATTTACTCAAGGGATACAGGAGTGCTCATGCATAGGGGCACATGTATCCCAATGTTTATAGCAGCACTTTCAACAATAGCCAAATTATGGAAAGAGGCTAAATGTCCATCAACTGACGAATGGATAAAGAAGGCGTGGTTTATAAATACAATGGAATACTACTTGGCAATGAGAAAGAATGGCATCTGGCCATTTGCAGCAACGTGGATGGAACTGGAGGGTATTATGCTAAGGGAAATAAGTCAGAGAAAGACAAACACCATATGTCTTCACTCATATGTGGATCTTGAGAAACTTAACAGCATGGGGGAGGGGAAGGGGAAAAAAAAGTTAGGCGAGGTGAGAGCAGAGGAGGGACACAAAGAGGGGAAGAAAGAGAATCCCAAGCAGGCTCCATACTGTAGCACAGAGCCCGACACCGGGCTTGGTCCCAGGAACATGAGATTGTGACCTGAACTAAAATCAAGAGTTGGATACTTAACTGCCTGAGCCACCTAGGTGCTCCAGTGTTATATTTTTGTTTCAACTATCAAACTCATGAGAAGGACAGTCCATTACATTTATCCCTATTTTTACCCACGCCACTGTCTTTATAAGTTCTAACCCTTGTTATAATTTCTTTTACAGTTGGAGACCTCCCTCTAGCCAGCCTCTAAGGTAAGGGCAGCTGGTGACAGATTACTAACTTTCCTTCACCTTCATCATATGGAGGTCTTTATTTCCCCTTCGTCTGAAGAGTATTTTTGCTAGATACAGAATTAAGGGTTTACAATTATTTTTTCCCTAGCATGTGAAAAATGTGCCACCTCCTTCTGGCCTCCACTTCTCAGATGAGAACTCCCCTGTCACTCACTTTTTCCTCTGTAGGTAGTGCTTTATTTATTTTATTTAATATACTTATATTTTTAAATGTTTATTTATTTATGAGAGAGACAAAGTGAGTGGTGGAGGGGCAGAGAGAGAGGGAGACACAGAATCTGAAGCAGGATCTAGGCTCTGAGTTGTCAGCACAGAGCCCAACACGGGGCTCAAACTCACAAACCACGAGATTGTGACCTGAGCTGAAGTTGGATGCTTAATCAACTAAGCCACCCAAGTGCCCCTACAATATATTTTAAAACTTAGAATGTAGATACCCTTTCTAAACAAGAGAAATTCAATAGTCAAAAGGGAAATGAATAGATTTTACTGCATAAAAACTTCAAAGTACAGCATGCACGCAAATGCACACATTACACACAAAGGGAAATGAGAAGTAATGGCTTGTAAGAATATGCTTTATCTGTAACATACATATAAAGGCATAAAATCCCAAAGAGCTCTTATAAATCAATGATAAAAGCAGAGATTCTAATAGGAAAATGGACAAAAGATATGAATAAGTATTTCACAGAAGGTAAATAAGAACTAGTCAATAAACAGAGTTGCTTATTCTCACACAAAAAAACAACAAATTTACAATAAGATATCTTAAGTCACTATATGACAAAAATTAAACTTGGTAATAGCCATTTGTCATTCATTCAGTCAATAAATACACATTGGGCCCTCACTCCGTGCCAGCAATATGGTATAGAGATAATAATAAGCAAAATAGTCTCTAGATTCATACTAGTGAGGTTGACAATTATTAACAAAGTACACACATAAATACATATATTTATAAACAAGCAAATTAGGCAAATGCTAGAGAGAGTAAGTATAGAATTCAGTGAGTTTTCTGGGGACAAGCTGGCACCTGACCATTGCCCAGTGAGACCCTCCCTCAGAGGGTCAGAGCAGGTCCAAGTGGCAGGCCCTCAGAAGAGAGGGGTTTGGAAACAGCCCCATCTGAGATAAAACTCAGGAGGGTAGTGCTGCTGGTAGGCTGATGGCTTGGACATGGACAGTGTAGAAGTGGAGACTGGACAGAAACCAGAAAGAAGGGGTGTCTGATGGCTGGTGGGTGAGTGCAGAGTTCCTGTGCCAGAGATTGGGAAGCTAGGTGACACCATTTTCACCTCTACTATGCATGTGCATAGACACCCACGTGCCCCACACAGTTCCACCCCAGTAAGCTAAGCAGCGCCACCTAGTGGAGAACAGAGCCTTTTGCCAAGGCCCATCCAACTGTACCAACCAAGCCCTAGAGAATCACCACAAGTCTCTCTGCCTGCTTAATGTATGGACTATAGAGTGCATCATAGTTTGATTTCTAGGGGAAACTGGATGTAGTTACATTCGGATTTCATTTGGTTTGCTGCTCCATCTCTTTGGGTTTTTAGGTGTTTTTTTATTTTTTCATTTTTTTTCTTGGATTCAGAAAAAAATTTTATTTTCCGTTTAAAAATTTTTTTTAACATTTATTTTTTTTTTTATTAAAAAATTTTTTTTAACGTTTATTTATTTTGAGACAGAGAGAGACAGAGCATGAACGGGGGAGGGGCAGAGAGAGAGGGAGACACAGAACTGGAAGCAGGCTCCAGGCTCTGAGCCATCAGCCCAGATCCCAACGCGGGGCTCGAACTCACGGAACGTGAGATCGTGACCTGAGTCGAAGTTGGTCACCCAACCAACTGAGCCACCCAGACGCCCCTAACATTTATTTATTTATTTTTAAGAGATGGAGACAGAGAACGAGCAGGAGAGGGCAGAGAGAGTGGGAGACACAGAATCTGAAGCAGGCTCCAGGCTCTGAGCTATCAGCACAGAGCCCAACAGGAAGCTTGAATTCATGAGCTGTGAGAGCATGACCTGAGCTGAAATTGGTCACTTTAACCAACAGAGCCACCCAGGTGCCCCTATTTCCTGTTTTTATAAAAAATTTAAAAAAAATTAATTTTTACTGTATTTTTTATTTTTTGTATATTTTAAAATTCTATTTTACTTCATTTCATTTTATTCTATTTTATTGTATACATTTATTTTAATTTTTAAACATTTTCTTTTACTTTCCCTTTTTTCCTTTATTCTATCAAGCTTCTTTTCAACAACCAGACCAAAACACACCTAGGACCTAGCTTCCTTTAATTGATTTTTTGTGTTGGTTTTTATTTTTTAATTTGCATTTTATTCTTTTTCATCCTCCAAAATGACAAAACAAAGGTATTCATGCCAAAAGAACAGGAAGAAATGAAAGCCAGGGACTTAGTCAACACATATATAAACAGGATGTCTGAACTAGACTTTAGAATCACGATAATAAGAATAGGGTTGAAAAAAGAATAGAATCCCTTCCTGTGGAGATAAAAGAAGTAAAATCTAGTCAGGACTAAATTAAAAATGCCATAACTGAGATGCAATCTCAAATGTATACCATGGCGGCAAGTATGGATGAAGCAGAGCAGTGGATTAGCGATACAGAAGACTAAATTATGCAGAATGTGAAGCAGAAAAGAGGGAAAATTAGGCAAAAGAGCACTATATAAGAATCAGACAACTCAGTGACTCATTAAAAATGAGTAACATCTGAATTATAGGAGTCCCAGAAGATGAAGAGAGAGAAAAAGGGGTAGAAGGTTTATGTGAGCAAATCATAGAAGAAAACATTCCCAACCTGGGGAAAGACACAGACATCAAAATCCAAGAAGCACAGAGAATTCCCTTTAGATTCAACAAAAACCAACCATCAACAAGGCATATCATAGTCAAATTCACAAAATACACAGACAAGGGAAGAATTATGAAAGAAGCAAGGGGAAAAAAGTCTGTAACCTACAAGGGAAGACCGTTCAAGTTTGCAGCAGACCTATCCACAGAAACTTGGCAGGCCAGAAAAGAGTGGCAGTATATATTCAAGGTGCTGAATCAGAAAAAATATGCAGTCAAGGATTCTTTATTCAGCAAGTGTGTCACTGAAAATAGAAGGAGAGATAAAGAGTTTCTCAGACAGACAGAAACTAAAGGAGTTTGTAACCACTAAACCAGCCCTGCAAGAATTTTTAAGGGGGACTCTCTAAGGGAAGAAAAGATGAAACAAAACAAAAAAGACTAAAAGCAACAAAGACTAGAAAGGACCAGGGAACAGCACCAGAAACTCCAATTCTACAGGGAACACAATGACAATAAATTCGTATCTTTCAGTACTCACTCTAAACATCAATGGACTAAATGCTCCAACCAAAAGACATAGGGTAACAGAACAGATAAGAAAATGAAATCCATCTATATACTGTTACAAGAGACCCATTTTAGACCTAAAGACACCTGCAGATTGAAAGTAAGGGGATGGAGAACCATCTATTATGCTAATGGTCACAGAAAGCCGGAGTAGACATACTTATGTCAGACAATCTAGCTTTTAAAATAAAGACTGTAACAAGAGATAAAGAAGGGCATTATATCATAATCTTCTCGAGTGCACATGGGACATTCTCCAGAACAGATCACATACTGGTGCACAAATCAGCCCTCAACAAGTACAAAAAGATTGAGAGCATACTGTGCATATTTTCAGACCACAATGCTATGAAACTTCAAATCAGCCCCCCCCCCCCCACACACACAAAAAAATTGGAAAGACAACGAATACCTGGAGACTAAAAAACATCCTATTTAAGAATGAATTGGTTAACCAAGAAGTTAAAGAGGGAATTAAAAGGCACATGGAGGCCAGCGAAAATGATAACACGACAGCCCAAAACCTCTGGCATACAGCAAAGGTGGTCGTGAGGGAAGTATATAGTAATCCAGGCCTTTCTAAAGAAGAAAGAAAGGTCTCAGATACACAACCTAACCTTATACCTTAAAGAGCTGGAAAAAGAACATCAAACAAAACCCCAGACCCAGTAGAAAGGTAGGAAATGATAAAGATTAGAGCAGAAATCAATGATATTGAAATAAAACAAACAGAATAGATAGATGAACCCAGGAGCTGGTTCTTGGAAAGAATTAACAAAATTGGTAAACTCTTAGCCAGTTTGACAAAACAACAACAAAAACAAAAACAAAAAAACAAAAAACCCAAATAAATAAAATCAAGAATGAAAGAGGATAGATCACAAACAACACTGCAGAAATACAGACAATAATAAGAGAATATTGTGAGCAATTATATGCCAAGAAATTAAGCAATATGGAAGAAATGGACAAATTCCTAGAAATATATAAACTACCAAAAGTGAAACAGGAAGAATTGAACAGACTCATAACCAGTAAAGAAATTGAATTCTTAATAAAAAATTTCCCCCAAAATAAGAGTCCAGTGCTGAATGGCTTTTCAGGGGAATTCTACCAAAAATTTAAAGAATAGTTAATGTCTATTCTTTTGAAGCTGTTCCAAAAAATAGAAACGGAAGGAAAATGTCTAAACTCATTTAATGAAGCCAGCATTACCTTGATTCCAAAACCAGACAAAGACCCCACTAAAAAGGAGAAGTACAGACCAGTTTCCCTGATGAACATGGATGCATAAATTCTCAACAAGATACTAGCCAACCAGATCTAACAGCACATTAAAAAATTCTTCACCATGATCAAGTGGGATTTATATTGGGGATGCAGGACTGGTTCAATATCAGCAAATCAATCAATGTGATACATCATATTAAAAGAAAGGACAAGAACTACATGATCCTCTCAATAGATGCAGAGAAAGCATTTGACAAAATACAGCATCCTTTCTTGATAAAAACCTTCAAGAAAGTAGGGATAGAAGGATCATAAAATATCTCAGGATCATAAAAGCCCTATATGAAAGACCCACCGCTAATATCATCTTCAATGGGGAAAAACTGACAGCTTTCCCCCTAAGATCAGGAGCACGTCAGGGATGTCCACTCTCGCCACTGTTATTCAACAAAGTATTGGAAGTCCTAGCCTCAGCAATCAGACAACATAAGGAAATAAAAAGGCATCCAAATCAGTAAAGAGGAAGCCAAACTTCCACTCTTTGCAGGTAACTTGATAACTCTATATGGAAAACCCAAATGATTTGACCAAAAACTGCTAGAACTGATCCATGAATTCAGCAAAGTTGCAGGATATAAAATCAATGCCCAGAAATCGGTTGCATTTCTATACACCAATAACGAAGCAGCAGAAAGAGAAATAAAGTGACCAATCCCATTTGCAGTTGCACCAAAACCCATAAAATGCCTAGGAATAAACCTAACCAAAGAGGTAAAAAAAATCTTTACACTGAAAACTATAGAAAGCTTATGAAAGAAATTGAAGAAGACACAAAAAAAGGAAAAATATCCCATGCTTATGGATTGGAAGAACAAATATTGTTAAAATGTCGATACTACCCAAAGCAATCTACATATTCAATGTAATCCCTATCAAAATAACACCAGCAGTCTTCACAGAGCTAGAACAAATAACCCTAAAATTTTTATGGAACCAAAAAAGACCCTAAATTACCAAAGCAATCCCCAAAAAGAAAACCAAAGCTGGAGGTATCACAATTCCAGATTTCAAGATGTATTATAAAGCTGTAATCATTAAGACAGTATGGTACTGGCACAAAAACAGACACTCAGATCAGTGGAGCAGAATAGAGAATCCAGAAATGGACCCATAAATGTGTGGCCAACTAATCTTTGACAAAGCAGGAAAGAATATCCAGTGGAATAAAGACAGCGTCTTCAGCAAATGGTGTTGGGAAAACTGGACAGCGACATGCAGAAGAATGAACCTGGACCACTTTCTTACACCATACCCAAAAATAAACTCAAAATGGATGAAAGACCTAAACATAAGACAGGAAGCCATCAAAATCCTCAAGGAGAAATCAGGCAAAAACTTCTTTGACCTTGGGCACAACAACTTCTTACTCAACCCATCTCCAGAGGCAAGGGAAACAAAAGCAAAAATGAACTATTGGGACCTCATCAAGATAAAAACCTTCTGCATGGCAAAGGAAACAATCAGGAAAACTAAAAGGCAACCAACGGAATGGGAGAAGATATTTGCATATATCAGATAAAGGGTTAGTAACCAAAATCTATAAAGAACTTATCAAACTCAACACCCCCAAAAAACTAAATAATCCAGCGAAGAAATGGGCAAAAGACATGAACAGACACTTTTCCAGAGAAGACATCCAGATGGCCGACGCATGAAAAGACGTTCAACATCACTCATCACCAGGGAAATACAAATCAAAACCACAATGAGATACTACATCACCACTGTCAGAATGGCTAAAAGTAACAACTCAGGCAATGACAGACGTTGGCAAAGATGTGAAGAAAGAGGAGTTCTTTTGCATTCCTGGTGGTAATGCAAACTGGTGCAGCTACTCTGGAAAACAGTACGGAGGCTTTTCAAAAAATTAAAAATGGAACTACCATATGACCCAGCAATTGCACTACTAGGTATTTATCCAAACGATACAGGTGTGTTGTTTTGAATGGGCACATGCACCCCAATGTTTATAGTAGTGCTATCTACAATAGCCAAATTATGGAAAGAGCCCAAATGTTCATTGGCAGATGAATGGATAAGGAAGATATGGTATAGATATACATAATGGAGTTATTACTCAGCAACCAAAAAGAATGAAATCTTGCCTTTTGCAACAACATGGATGGAACTAGAGTGTATTATGCTAAGTGAAACTAGTCGAAGACAAATATAACTTCACTCATGTGGAATTTAGAATACAAAATAGATGAATATAAGGGAAGGGATGAATACAAAACAGGGAGAGGGACAAAACACAAGACTCTTAAATATAGAGAACTGAGGGTTGCTAGAGGGGTTGTGGATGGGGGGGATGGGCTAAATGGGCAAGGGGCATAAAGGAGAATACTTGTTTGGATGAACACTGGGTGTTATACAGAGAGGCTGAATCGCTGGATTCTACTGAAATCATTATGATATGCTAACTAACTTGGATGTAAATTAAAAAAATATTTCAGTGAGTTTAGAATCAAAGGGACATTGCTCAGAGATCACAATAGGATCACAGAACACTTCTTTGAGTAAGAGTTGCTTGAGTTGAATTATGAAGGATGAGTTGAAATGAACAAATGAAGTGGCACCTGGGTGGATCAGTCGGTTAAGTGTCTGACTCTTTATTTCAGCTCCGGTCATGATCTCATGGTTAATGTGTTTGAGCCCTGCATCAGGCTCCATGCTGACAATGCAGAGCCTGCTTGGGATTCTTTCTCCCTCCCTCTCTGCCACTCCCCCCCCACTCTCAAAATAAATCAAAAAAAAGAAAAGAAAAGAAAAGAAAAGAAAAGAAAAGAAAAGAAATAGGAATGAACTAGTGAAGTTATGGTGTGAAAAGATAGATAGCCTTTTCAGGTGGAGGGAATTAACATGCTCAATGGTTGTGAGGTACATGGCATTTGGGGAAACAATGCACAGAGAGGAAAGTAATATAAGAGCTTGAAAAGGCAAGGGTGAGATCGTGCACTCTTGTGGACCATGTTAAGGACTTTTGCTTTACCTCAGCGCAATCAAAAAGCATCAAATTATGTTAATCTGGAGAATATGTTTGGAACTGCCTTTTAAATATTAGGCTAACTTTTGTGTGAAGAAGAGATTTGGAGAAATAGATGTGGTTAAGTCAGAGCAGGATTCCAGGTGAAAATCGTTTGGACAAGATTACTAGATGAGATTAAACAGACACATGTCAATCTCAACGTATCCCCAAGCAAATCCATTTCTTCTAAATTTGTTTCTTTTCCTATTTTCATCATTTTGTGTGAAATAAAATGATTAGCCAAAAGATCTGGGCAAGTCATATAAATGAAATTGAAATCGAAATCATGAGAGTGGGTAACATAGTGGTAGAGGAGGTTTTAAGGAATGAACTTCCAGGAACATTTAACCCAAGCAAGAAAGCTAGCTCTTCCTTTTCTCCTATCATATCCAATTAATTACCAGGTCCCTTAGATTCTTTAAATTGTTTCTTGAGGGTGCCTGGCTGGCTCAGTCCATAGAGCACGTGGCTCTCTCATTTCAGGGTTGTGAGTTCAAGCCCACGTTTGGCGCAAAGCTTACATAAAGTTTCTTGCATCAGTTTTCCCTAATTCCCATGCATTAGATCAGATCACCATCCCTAGAACACACAAAATTATTGCCTTCGTTGGCCATCCTGGCTCAAATTTTCCTTCCCTTCAATTCACCCTTAACACTAGGCACTAGAGTGCAAATGATGATCATACCATTCCTTAAACTTCTTCAGTGTCTTCTCATTGCAAAATATCCAAGTTCCCCCACAATGACTTGCTTACTTTTTCAGTCTCATTTCTTTTCTTACTACTTCTCCTTTGCCCTCTTTCACCAGGCCAGTGAACTAAATATATATATATATGTATTTTTTTTTAAAGGAAGGCTTAACGCCCAGCGCAGGGCCCAGTGTGGGGCTTGAACTCACCACCCTGAGATCAAGAATCTCACACTTAACCGACTGGGCCACCCGGGTTTCCCCCATCCCCACAAAATAATTTTTTTAAAATTAAAGTATAATTGACAATGTTAGTTTCAAGTGTAGAACACAGTGATTCAACAACTCTATATATTCAAGTGTAGCTGTCACCATACAACCTTATTAAAGTACCATTGACTATATTTCCTATATTGTACCTTTTATTCCCATGACTTCCTCCATAACTGTAAATCTGTGACTCCCACTTCTCCACCTATTTTGCCCATCCCCCCAATCTCTCCCTCTGCAACCATCAGCCAGTGGAGTACTTCTTCCTTCTTCTTTTTTTTTTTTTTTTTTTTTAATAATGGACTTCATTTTTTTCTTGCCTTTAAGTCTTGCACAAACTATTCCCTCCACCTGGAACAATGCTCCCGGATTCAATGGGCCGGCTCTTTCAGTGTTTAGTTCCTCCTCCCGCCTCCCTCCTCCTGGGGCCCTGAGCTCTTTAAGGGCAGGGCGGTGTCTGGCTTGCGCCCCAAAACCTTCCCTACGCGGCCACGACAGCATCCTGCACGGCGTAGGGAGGAAAGGAGCCCCTAGGTCGTTTTGGCAGTTCAGCTACTCCAGCTCCTCTTTCCGAAGGGCGTCGGGCAGGTCAGAACCTGGGAGGAGGAGCTGGGCCACCCCGGGGCTGCGTTCTCCTGTCACGTCCGATGGATGCAGCGTCCGTGCTCGGCCGACGGGAGCCATCGCTGCCCTGGCGCGAGAGTCTCTTAGAATCTCAGCCCTTCACGCGGGAATTCCGTTTACTACAGCTGCCGACGCTGGTGGTTTGTCGCGGAAGTTCGGGGCTCGCAGTCCGTTTGGGTTTCGTAGCAGGTCTGAGGGTGGAGTCTTGGTGTCAGGCTCGGGACGTGGGGCATTATGGGAGTCGTAGTTGAGGCCACCTGGATTTTGGCATGGTCTCGGGGCATTCTGGGAGTTGTAGTGTGTGGGCCACAGTGTAGTCCTAGGAAGTGTCGTCGTCCCAGGCCCCCCGGCTCTGGCGCTGCGTACGCAGGTGCCTGGCATCCTGGCAGTAGTAGTGCGTGAGGGGAGCGCCTCAGCCCTCGCGGGGGAGGCCGCGGTAGGTCTTCGGCAGTGTAGCCTTCCGAGGCCCGCGGGCTCTGGCGCTGTGTGCGCAGGTGCGGGGCGTTCGGGCATTGGTGGTGGGTGATGGGAGCGCCTCTGCCCTCTCCCCGCGGCCGCGGTGGGTCCTGGGAAGTGTAGTCGTCCGCGGCCCGGCCTGGTCGCGGGGTCTGGTGGCTGAGGCTGTGGCGGGTAGAGTCCCTCCCCGGACGCGGATCCGAAAGTCTGGCTCACTTGGGCCCAAGATACTTAAAGCGGCCCCCTCTGTCCGAGATCCCCTCCAGGTGGCCCGGGCCGAAGACCACCTGCAGCTCCCCGGCTAAAGGCGCAGAGGAAACGCGCCGTCCGGTGACCCCGTTACAGGAGGCGGTGCCGGGGTGCGGGTCGGGTCTAGGCTCCCCGGATCCCACACCGTGGCTGGGAGGGACTCTCTTTGGCGGCCCCGGTCCTCTGGGTGACGAGGAAGGGTGGGTGGGTGGTTGTGCCGCGGTGGGAGTCCGCAGCCGGTGGGGCCCGGTCGCTCCGGGACGGCCCCGCGCGCTCAGGGCTGCCTTTTCTCGCTGCCAGCTGTGCCGTTTCCCCCTGCGCTCCTCGGTCCCGCCGCGAGCCATGCCTCAGGTGAGCTGCGCCTTTTTTCTTTCCCAGGGCATCTGTGTGCTTCAGGACTGGGGGACAGAGGCTTGCTTTCTCCGGAAGCGCCCTGCTCAGGTCCTCCCCTTCGGGCACCTGGACCTGAGGGGACGTGGGAAGGTTGACGGGAAGCTGTCCGGTCGTGGGCGGGTTTCGGCCCTGGGGGAAGGTCGGGAGCCGGCGGGGGAGGGGGCGGGTGTGTTAGGTCACTTCTTCCTCCTTTTCCCAGCGTTAGAATGAGGAGTGCTTTACTCTGTCCCTCGCTCCAGCTACCCCTTTCTCAGTCGTACATATTAAAGTTTGTTTATTTTTGAGAGAGGGAGAGAGGAAATCCCAAGCAGGCTCCTCGTTGTCAGCGCAGAGTCAGAAGTGGGGCTCCATCCCGGGAACCGTGAGATCATGACCCGAGCGCAAATCGGGAGTCAGATCCTTAACCGGCTGAGCCACCCGACTGCCCCAGTCATATTCTAATTAAGCATGTACTTTCAGCACCTGTGTCAGTGGTCTCAAAGTGGAATTCCTGGACCAGCAGTATCAGCATCACGTGAGAACTTACTAGAAACGTATAGTCATGAGCTCCCTTCCCATACCTTCTGAACCAGAAACTCTGGGTGTGCAGTTCAACAGTCACTCCCAAGTGACTCTGATGCGTGACCCATCCTGGGTGTGGGGGGTTCAGCTGGGGCAAACAAAATCTCTGGCAGTTGTTTCACAGAGGTGGGGGTAAGAAGGCCAACTGTTTGATTTAGTTCCTGTTTTTTGTTCTACTTCTCTGCCCTACATACATTGTCTCATGCTTGTCTCCAAATCCAGATGCTCTCCCAAATTTGATGGGGAGTCCAGTTTCCATCTGTGCTGCAGATTCCGTTGTTGAGAAAATAGCTTCCTTTACTAGTCAGTAACCTTTATCGCTTAAAACTTTTTTTTTTTTTTTAACTGTAAGATACAACTGCCATGCATCTGGAGCTCTTACTAGTTTGACCCCTTTTAAAATTTCTGCTCATGCTTAATGGTTCTGTGGGTTACTGAAGCAGTGCAAAAGCAGGCCGTGAAGTGGGGGCACATTATTACTCCTAACCCTGAGGGGAAAGCTTTTTGTTCCATTCTGGGATGGGGGACATGTCTTCCTTCGGTAGTCTTTCTTACTGCGTATCCTTGTTCTGTGACACTGCTTACATCGCCGGTAAGTTTCATAGCCCTTTTTTCAGGAATGGCGGTAACCGTGTTGCACTTGAGTGCATGCCCCTTTTTAAAGGTACTGCTGCTGTCTGCTGTAGCCGGTTGTTACCATGAAGATATTCTTGCCGGATCTCATTAAAATAGGCTGCTATCAAGGAAAATATACACTGCCTACTGAATACAAAGGGGCTGTCTTTGTTATTCATTAAGTGTTCTAAGATTCTAAGAACTTGAACAACAAAAGGCAGAAATTCATGTTGTTCATGTGTATAATCCTTTATCTTTCACAAAATGGTAAATTATGTCAGGACAAATTGTATTTATTTTTTTCCTTTTCTCCAATTATGCAATAAAACAAAACAGGCTCTTACTAATTAGAATTCTGAAAACCCCCATTTGCTACTCTATGCATACACTGTCTACTCTCCATGGTGAGACTCATTTCACTCCTAATCAGGGCCTGTGGGAGCATGGGTGCTGGTTGTGCAGATATCTGTATATCATTTCAGGGGTCAGTGACATTCAGAGATGTGGCCATAGACTTCTCCCAGGAGGAGTGGGAATGGCTTCAGCCTACTCAAAGAGATTTGTACAGACATGTGATGTTGGAGAACTACAGCCACCTGGTTTCGCTGGGTAAGTGTATTCCTTCTTATCTCCTCTAAGTCAGAATTTAAACTTGGGGACGGCTGTTGTAAATCTTGGTTTTCTGACTTAATATTCCCAAGGGAGGTATGTTAGTTTTCTTTTTGTTTGTTTTTTACATTCATTCATTCATTATTTTAGGGAGAGAGAGGGAGAAGGAGTGTGTGAGTGGGGAGGGGCAGAGGGAGAAGGAGGGAGAGAATCCTAAACAGGCTTCACGTTCAGCAAGGAGCGTAATGTGGAGCTTGATCCCACAAGGCTGGGATCTTGACCTGAGCTGAAATCAAGAGTTGGGCGCTCAACTGACTGAGCCACCAGATAGCCCTCTTTTTTAACTTTTTAAGATGGATTATAAGCACTGAATTCTTAGCGTTCATGTTTACATCTGGTAGATATTTCTTTTTCTTTTTTTTTTTTCTTAATGTTTTTATTTATTTTTGAGACAGTGAGAGACAGAACATGAGCAGGGAAGGGGCAGAGAGAGAGACAGAATCAGAAACAGGCTCCAGGCTCTGAGCCGTCAGCACAGAGCCCGATGCGGGGCTCGAACTCACAGACTGTGAGATCATGACCTGAGCTGAAGTCGGACGCTCAACCGACTGAGCCACCCAGGCGCCCCAAGATATTTCTTTTTTGAAAAAATTTATTTTTTTATTTTTAACATTTATTTATTTTGAGAGAGAGTAAGTGAGCGGGGGAAGGGCAGAGAGAGAGGGAGAGAGAGAATCCCATGCAATCCATGCTGTTAGCGCAGAGCCTGACACAGACACTTAACTGACTGAGCCACCTAGGTGCCCCTAAAGATTTTATTTTATTTTTATTTTTTATTTATTTTTAATTCTTTTTTAACGTTTGTTTATTTTTGAGACAGAGAGAGACAGAGCATGAATGGGGGAGGGTCAGAGAGAGGGAGACACAGAATCTGAAACAGGCTCCAGGCTCTGAGCTGTCAGCACAGAGCCCGACGCAGGGCTCGAACTCACGGACCATGAGATCATGACCTGAGCTGAAGTCAGCCGCTCAACCAACTGAACCACCCAGGCGCCCCTAAAGATTTTATTTATTTATTTATTTAAAAAAATTTTTTTTTCAACGTTTTTTATTTATTTTTGGGACAGAGAGAGACAGAGCATGAACGGGGGAGGGGCAGAGAAAGAGGGAGACACAGAATCGGAAACAGGCTCCAGGCTCTGAGCCATCAGCCCAGAGCCTGACGCGGGGCTCGAACTCACCGCGAGATCGTGACCTGGCTGAAGTCAGACGCTTAACCGACTGTGCCACCCACGCGCCCCCAAAGATTTTATTTTTAAGTAATTTCTACATGCAGTGTGGGGCTCAAACTCACAACCCTAAGATCAAGAGTTGCATGCCCTACCAACTGAGCCAGCCAGGTGCTCCTCCATCTGGTATTTCTTTAAAAAAAATTTTTTTTAAATATTTATTTTTGAGAGAGAGAGAGGGTGCGTGTGAGCATGAACAGGCAAGGGGCAGAGAGAGAGAGAGAGAGAGAGAGAGAGAGAGAGAGACAAAGAGAGACAATCCGAAGCAGGTTCCAGGCTCCAAGCTGCCAGCACAGAGCCTGATGCTGGGCTCGAACCCATGAACTGTGAGATCATGACCTGAGCTGAAGTCGGATGCTTAACTGACTGAGCTACCCAGGCACCCTTGGCATTTCTTTTAATGGCTCCTCTTCTAGGGACTGAAGGACTGATTTTGAATTTATTTCCTTTTCTGCAAGCAGGTCTTAACATTTCTAAGCCATATGTGGTTTCCTTATTGGAGCAAGGGAAAGAGCCCTGGTTGGAGAAAAGAGGTGTGAGAAGAGATCTGTTTTCAGGTGAGTAAGTTAATAACAACCCAACTAATCAATGAGAATGCAATGCTTTTTTGTATGTTGGTTGGAAAGTTTTCCCTTAAAGATAGCAGAGGTATGGAGACTATGAAGTCTTGCCCACACAGCTCCATAAGGAACCACGTTCACACCCACTTACCAGTCGGCCTTTAGTTCTCATCTTATGCTTTCCCCGCTTTCTTACAAATAGATGTGTGCTTTCTTTCCATCGTTAGCTCTGTCTGGGCTCTGGATTTCAATTCTTTTTGAATTCTCCTCCCTGTCTTTCTTGAAATTGACCTCTGTTTCTGTTGCCTAAGTTAAAAGGCATATATTTTTTCTGTGTACTACTGTTCCAGTTAGCCACCTTGGAAAGACTGATTCGTTGCTTTTTGGTTACCTGATGGCTTTATTCGTTCACTCACACATTCCTTTAATGTTTATTTAAAAGACTTTCTCTTAGGTGCTACAGAGAGTAGAAAATATAAAAAAGTATAATAACCACCAAAGAAATTATAGTCTAGTGAGATATAATAGGTCTGTAAATAATTTCATTAGATGTCCTCAAATTGTCAGTTCAGCAGTAAGGAAAAACGAATTCTATTTGTTTAGGACTAGATGATTTGGATAGGCATAGTAGTAATAGAAGCAGAAAAGACAGGAAAGAGATCAGTTTTGGAGAGTAAGTGCTGAATTAGTAAGGAGATGTGCTTGGTGTGAGTAGAGGATGGTGTTTCCAAGTGAAGAGATGCATAGGCTGTTGGAATAGATCACGGAAAACAGTTCAAGTTGAAGATGTAGATGTGGGAATTTTAACACTCAGAAGCAAAAATTAAAGCCCTGAGATTGAGCAGTGCCTGAAAACCTTCACCTTCAGTTGACAGTAGAATGGCTGGTGAAGCTCTTTAAAAACAAATGGCCGTGCCCTGCCCTGGAAGAGTCTATGGAGAGTAGACTTGAAGATCTATGGAGCCTAAATTCTTTATTTACGCAGGGTTCTGTAAGTTCTTTCGTTGATTCTGAAACGAACCTCTCCTGGAGGTACACTGACCTTCCACTGAGATAACCAGAGACTGCCTCCGTGTGCCGGAAGCAGCAGCTTGGAAGGACTGGTGAGGGAGCAGGAGCAGGTGTCAGGAACACTGAGCTCCATCTGTCGGGAGAGCGGTGGTTAATTGCATGTGCTGCGGACTTCCAGGAGGGTGTGGAAGGTACTGATGTGGGCTTAAGTCATGAGTGGAGCAAATGCAGGGAGAGTTCTTCATTTAAGTATGAGCTGAAGAACAGTGTCCTCTTGTACATGTAAAAATAACAAAACCAATAAAACTGTGTACAGGGGAAGGGAGGGAAAAATTGCCGCTAGTCCCACTACTTCCTCCCTCTCTCGCTTCCACCCATCTCTGTGCCCGGTGTGGGGCTTGAACTCATGACGTCAAGGATCGAGAGTCTAATGCTCTCCCGAGGGGCGAAGTGCCCCTCCGTTACCTTAATACAGCTTGTCCAGTTTTTGTGTGTTCATTCTAGTACCTCTGTCTCCCTTTTTTTTTTTTCAAACAGAGTAGGATTTATTGGTGGCACAAAGGTGGGGGCAGTGGTGCTGAGGTTCTCATGAATACAGGGCTTGCCTTGTGTCCAGGGGGCCACGATTAGGGATGTATTTGACCCCATAGTTATTTGGGATGAACTGTTTTTTCAGTCATCATATCTTCAAATTCATGCGCATTAGAGTTAGTGAAGCCCCACTTCTTGGAGATGTGGCTCTTCCGGCAGCAGGGAACTTGAACTTGGCCCTGTGTAGGGTGCCAATCACATGCTCCTTATTCTGCAGCTTGGTATGGATGGACATGATTTGGCCTGTGCGGACCCTGGCCATGGTGCCCTGGGGCTTTCCAAAGGCCCCCCCACGTGCCTATCTGGAGCCCAGATTGGGGATAGCATGAGGTCAGACATGAAGGTCCACTGGAAAGGACTGCCTCCTCTAAGGCAACTCATAGAAGCAACAGGCTGCATATATGACTGAGGAGGCTGCACACCAGGCCCCATGGGGAGACAGCACGGTTGGCTTAATTGGCTGCAGTCCAGTACATTTTTGAAAGGTGAAATATCACACAGAAATAATGCATAAAACATAAATCTGCAGCTTAACCAATTACTAAGACACCCATGTAACCACCACTCAGGTCAGTAAATAGAACGCTGCCAGGTCCCTAAGAACTTTCTGAGTGCTCACTCCTGCCCCCACTCAAAGGCAGCCTTCTCTTTAATGGGAGTAACTTACTTTGTTTTCTTTATAGCTTTGTCATCTGTTTGTGTCTGTAATCACTATAGTTTAGGTTTGTATGTTTGTGAACTTTACATAGAGGGGTTCATAATGTATATGTTGTGATTTGCTTCTGAAAAGTACTTTTAAGATTTATGCATTTTGCATATTACCCTAGAGGTCGTTTCATTGTACAGCTAAGCCTTCCCCCATTTATTCTATTATTGAGGCCTTCTTGGGTTGTTTGCGTTTTAGGGCTGTCGCAGGCAGTGTTACTATTGTCCCTGTATCCTGGCACGGGTTTCCTGGGGTGATATTTAGGGCTGGAATCGCTAGGTCAGAGGACAGTGACCCTCCTTCACATTATTAGCTAATGCCAAAATGTTTTCCACGGTGCTTTTACTGACTTACGTTCTCACAAACACCGTACGTGGGGTCCTCTTGTTCCCCAAACTCACCAATGCCCAAAAGTTCGGCACCATAATATTCAACTGTCAGAAGAGTGCGCAGTGGTAGCTTGTGGCTTAAACTTGCATTTCTGTGTCCTCCTCGTTAGGATAGTGGTGCGTGTCCCCACCTGTCATAAACTTGCATTTCTCTGATTACTAATGTGGTTGAGCACCATTCTGTGTGTTTATGGGATATTTAGATACCGTCATTTGTGAAGTGCCTCTTGAAGGTTTTTGCTCATGTATTGGATGACCTACCTTTTTCTTACCGATTTGTAGAAGCTACATATCTCAGATTCAGATTCTTTGCTAATTATTGTCACTCACTGCAAACATCTTCTCTCACATGTGGCCTACTTTCCCCCTTAGTAACTTTTTTTGATGGATGGAAATTCTTAATTTTAGTGTGGTCAGATTTACCAATCTTTCCCTTTATGGTTGGACTGTTTAAGAAACTGTTTCTTACCATGAGGTCATAATGAAGACATCTTCCTGTATTTTCTCTTAAAAAGCCTGGTCTTTATGCCATTCACATTTAGGTCCATAGCCTATTTTGAGCTTATTCTTGTGCGTCATGTGAGTTACTCGTCAGTTTTGATCCCTTCTGCGAGCAGATCCAGTTCTCATAGCACCATATACTGATGTGTCTGTCCTTTCCTTTTGTTGTCTTCAGTTTGTCATAACTTAAATACCATTTTTTGTGTATGTTTCTGGGTTCTCTGTTCTTTAGTGAATCTCTCTTTTTCTATCCTCGCATACATCTATTCAGTCTTAGTCATGGATTTAATAATGGATAACATTTTACTGTATTTGCCTTACGGCACCCTTTTTTTGCTGAATAATTTAAAAGTAAATTACAGGGGCACCTGGGTGGCTCAGTCTTTTAAGCGTCTGACTCTTGATTTTGGCTCAGGTCATGACCTCATGGTTTGTGGGTTTGAGCCCTGCGTCGGGCTGTGTGCTGTCAGCATGGAGCCTGCTTAGGATTCTCTCTCTGCCCCTTTCCTGCTTATGCTGTCTCTCTCTCTTTCAAAAGAAATTACATTAAAAAAAAATTTTTTTTAATAATAAAAAAAGTAAATTATAGACATCTCAACATTTCACTCTACAGTACTTCACTCTCAGTGAATAAATGGGACATTTCCTACATGAGCAAAATGTCATTTTTCATACCAAAATAACAGTTTTGCCTAGTATTTTTTAAATTATTTATTCATATAAGTTTTTAAATTTTTTGGGGGGAGAACGTGAGTGAGCAAGCACACACTGCAGGGCAGGGACAGAGAGAGGGAGAGCGGGTGAGTTGCCAGCAGGCTCCAGCCTCCACACTGAGCCCGATGCAGAGCTCGATCCCATGACTGTGAGATCATGACCTGAGCCAAAATCAAGTCAGTTGCTTAACTGACTGAGCCAATCCAGGTGCCCCTAGTATTTTTTTTTAAGTGCACTGTCCATACATAAATGCGTCACAAGTGCGTGCTGGTTGTCCTGCCCTGCAGGATAATGAAACGTTTCTGTTTCTCTGTATGTCCTGTAACTTTCATTGTAATGTATTCATTTTGATATTTTAAGACTTTGGGTCTTGTTTAAGTCACATTGAGATGTTAATTTTATTTAAGCAAGTTTGAAGCCATCAGTTCTAACCTCTCTCCTATGTATGCGGCTCCGGGACAGCCCTGTCTTTAAAGGCTTTGTGGGGGGCGCCTGGGTGGCGCAGTCGGTTAAGCGTCCGACTTCAGCCAGGTCACGATCTCGCGATCCGTGAGTTCGAGCCCCGCGTCAGGCTCTGGGCTGATGGCTCAGAGCCTGGAGCCTGTTTCCGATTCTGTGTCTCCCTCTCTCTCTGCCCCTCCCCCGTTCATGCTCTGTCTCTCTCTGTCCCAAAAATAAATAAACGTTGAAAAAAAATTTTTTTAAAGGCTTTGTGGGTCTGTTGTACTTGTCTTGCATGTGCACCTCCTACTGGCCTTTCCGAACTTGCGTGGTTTGTTCCCCTTTGTTTCCGTTTTCACAGTTTCTAGTATGTGATGCAGAGTCAGATCCATGCACGTGCAACTCAGGGATGAGCCCAGGATTTCATACACAACTTTACGGGAGCACTTTCCTGAGCTACCTCTCCTACACGTTTTGGCTCCCGGGCCCCCCTCTTTCAAGTCTTCTGGGTAGAAAGGCAGACCTTTAGTTTCCCCTCTGCTCTGTATTTCCTGCAACTGTGTCTGCCTCTGCAGCTGAGTAACAAGGAGACAGGGAGAAAAAGAATAAAAATGGGTGGGATCCCTGTGCTCTTGGGAACACGGATTTTTCTGCTGAGAGAGAAAACTCCTTTCGTAGAGTTTTAAGAGCCTGTATGGCCACCACTGCTGCTAGATGCCTTGGGGTTAGGCAGGAATGGGAAATGAACAGACAAAAGATAAGATTTCTCTCTGACTAGTATAGACCCTCTTTCCCATTCCTCAGACCAGAAATAGAGGCTTCTCTGGGAGCTCTTTCTCCTCATACCTACTGCCCAGTTCCTGGTTTCATGCTGCCTTTGGCTTTAAGCCTGGAGAGTTTGGAGGGGGAAAAAAACCTAAGAAACTCACCACCAGTTCACTGTTAACTTTAAGGTCTGATTTCCTTCTCTAATCACCTTGCTACCCTTTACTTTTTAGGGCTCTTAGATGTGCATTCTGTGCACAGCGTTTACCTACATGCAGTAGGAGAGACAGGTCAGAGTGCACGAACTCCATCTTTACACGACTGGAACCATTCATCTTGTGTTTTGTAAGTGGAAAAAAAAAAGCAAAGTTACAGCGTGTAGAAAGAGGATACTAATAAAATGAGAATAGGAAGTTCAGTCTAGATTGAACAGGAGTATAAAGTAAAGTAAAAGGAGGAAAATGGTGGGGATTAAGGATGGTTAGGGAAAACATCGGTCAGATCGTGCAGGTGCTTTACAAGCCATGTTAATGAACCTAGAGCTCCTCCCTATTAGGGAGTCATTAAAAGATTTTAGGCAGGTGAGCGTTTTATCTTAGCTAACGTTTGGAAAACAGGTTTGTCGGAAGCAAGACTAGGAAACAGCTCTCATTTAAGAGGTGTTGCCGTGACCTCGGCCAGATGTAATCATCACATGAAGTATGGAGGGGTCCAGGGAATGAGTGGAGGAACGCAGGTTGGTAACAAACTAAGGAAGTGGACTCAAAGGGACCTGGAGAAGCCTGAGGAAATGTAGTTGACAGCACTCTCCATGGCGTTACTGGGGGAAAAAAAAAAGTGAAGGGGAAGGAAAGACTGTCAATTTGTGACTGAGTTTTGGGGCTTTGTGGGATACTTGAATATATCAGTTCAGTAGGTAACTGGGTATCATTCTGGAGCTTAAAGAGATCACAGTGCTTCTCAAATTTCAGTCATTTTGAGAGTTTTAAAGCACATATTTCAGACCCTACTCTGGAAAAATCTAAGTCATTACATTTGGTTTAGAACCCAAGAATCTGCATTTTTAATTTTTTTAATTTATTTTGAGAGAGGGAACACGTGAGAGAGCGTGAGTGGGGGAGAGGCCGAGAGCATCCTAAGCAGGCTCCACGAGGACAGTGACACAGGGCTCAATCTCAACGAACCATGAGATCATGACCTGAGCTGAAATCAAGAGTCAGATGCTTAACTAACTGAGTCATGCAGGCGCCCCAAGAATTTGCATTTTTTTAAGTTCATTTATTTTGAGAGAGAGAGAGAGAGAGTGCGAGTAGGGGAGGGGTAGAGAGAGAGGGAGAGAGAGAATCCAAGCAGGCTCTGTGCTGCCAGTGCAGAGCCTGATGTGGGGCTCAAACTCACGAAACCGTGAGATCCTGACCTTAACCCAAACCAGGAGTCATACGCTTAACTGGCTTAACCGAGGTGCCCCCCAAATTTGTATTTTTAACAAGCTCCCAGATGCCGATACTGAGCTAAAGTACATATATGGGAGTTATTTTCACAGCTTCTTAAAATGTTGAATCTTCCATGTAAACTCCCTGCATTCCCTGTATGTTGTTGAACTTATTCTTAAGCAGCTTTACCTAGTTTCTTTTTTTACAAGTCATATTGCTTTTCTGCAGGAATGCTAGTGAATTTGTATATTTATATCCCTCAGTCTTTATTGTAGCAGTAAAAATACCCTAAACCTTTCTTTGCTATAAATACTGTAATGCTTTTTTTTAAATTAATAAACTTCTTAAAAAGTAGTTTTAGGTTCACGTCAAAATTAAGTGGAAGGTACAAAGAGTTCCTATATACCCCACCCCCACCACAACTACTGACACTGTGGACATCCCATACCACAATCTCATATCACAATAGTACATTTGTTACAACTGATGAACCTAGATTGACACATCATCACACAAAGTCCATAGTTCACATTAGAGTTCATTCGTGGTGTTGTGTGTATTCTGAGGGTTTTGACAAATGTATAATGAATGACATGTGTCCACCATTTTAATAGCGTACAGAATACTTTTACTTTCCTAAAAATGCTTCACGATCTGCGTGTTCCTCTCCCCCCACCCCGCCCTGCAACCCCTGGCAAACACTGATCTTTTTATTATCTCCATGGTTTTGCCTTTTCCAGTGTGTCATATGGTTGGAATCATACAGTACTTAGCGTTTTCACATTGGCTTCTTTCACTCAACATTGTGCATGAAAAGTTCCTTTATACCTTTTCATGGTTCAACAGTTTGTGTCTTTTTAGTGCCGAATAACATTCTATTGTCTGGATGAAGTACAGTTTACTTTTGCATTCTCCTACTGAAGGATATCTTGGTGGCTTCCAAGTTTTGGCAATTTTAAAGAAAACTGGTATAAACATTCATATGCAGGCTTTTGTGTGAACATAACTTTTGAATTAATTTGGGAAGATACCAAAGAGTGCAATTGTTGAATCATGTGGTGAGAGTATGTTTGGTTAAGAAACTGCCAAACTATTTTCCAAAGTGGTTCTACCATTTTGCATCCCCACCAGCAATGAATGATAGTTCCTGTTGCTTCACATCTTTGCTAGCATTTGATGTTAGTGGATTGGATTTTGGCCATTCTAATAAGTGTGTACTGGTATCTCATTTTAATTTAGAATTCTCTCATAACATGATGTCGAATATCTTCCCATATTCTTACTTGCTACCTGTGTATCTTCTTTGGTGCAGTGTCTATTTGGGTCTTTTGTCCAATTTAAAATTGTATCGTTCATTTTCTCATTGAGTTTTAAGAGTTCTTTGTATATTTTGGATGCTAGGTCTAAACAGATATGTCTTTTGCACATATTTTATCCCAGTTTGCAGCTTGTCTTCCCATTCTCTTGACGCTGGTTTTTGCAGAGCATAAGTTTCTTATTTTAATGAAGTCCATCCAGCTTATCAATTACTTTCATAGATCATGCTTTTGGTTGTTGTATCTAAAAAGCCATTGCCATATCTAAGGTCATCTAGGTTTCCCCGTGTTATCTTCTAGGAGTTTTATAGTTTTGTGTATTACATTTAGGTCTATGACCATTTTGAGTTAATTTTGGTCAAGAGTGTAAGGTCTGTGTCTTAATTCATTTTAATGCATATGGATGCATAGTTGTTCCAGGACCCATTGTTGAAAAGATGTCTTTGCTCCTTTGTTAAAGATCAGTTGACTATAATTATTCTGGTCTATATCTGAGTTCTCTACTCAGTTCCATTGATCTACTTGTCTTTCTCTAGAACCAAACTGTCTTCATTACTATAAGTTTAGAGTAAGTCTTCAGGTTAGGTAGTATCAGTCCTCCGACTTTGTTCTTTCCCTTAAATACTCTGTTAGGTATTCTAGGTCTTTTGCTTCTCAATATAAACTTTAGAATAAGTTTGTTGAGATCTGTAAAATTGCTTTCTGGGATTTCATTGAGTCTGTAGATCAGGTTGGTAAGTGTTGTAGACTCTAAGTCTAAAGTTCTCTCTTGTCTAGCAAAGGAGCGGGATACAGGATTAAAGCGAGAGATGGCTAATGTCTGGGAATAGACAAGAGCACTGAATAAGGGTCTTTGCCCCGTTTTTATTGGGATCAGAAGGCTAACATGGTGACGGATGTGCACAAAGTGACAATGAATCTGTGAACATTAACTCATGGACGTGGCGGAAAGGGGGTCTTGAAGATATTTGGGGTTAGGTGTTTGGGTTAATACAAAACAAAATCCTGGCGCCGGGCGGCGGGGCGGAAGGTTGTTTACAGTGGACATGGGGCACCACCTCTGTTTATCTCCGCCTAGGGGATGAGACAGGTAGGGCGAGTAACCTCAGGGTTGACAAGGCACCTTTTCTTTTGTTAACCATCTCTGCTCAGGGCAACTTTGCCTGCAGCACAGAGTAGCGTCTATAGCCCAATTTACCTGTTTATCTAACTTGGTCCTTCCCTCCTTTCTGCTATAGTACTAAATTGGGGGGCACTTCTGCCCTGAATGCCTAATCTTGTTTATTTCACATACCTCTGTTCTATATTGGTACCTTTGCACCTCCCTATTCTGGGGCCTTTTCCCCTCCCTCTCTATTCTGGGGGCTCTGCACCCCCTCGCTGTTCTCGGGTGCCTTTGCCCCTCCCTCTCTATTCTGGGGTGCCTTTGCACCTCCCTGTTCTGGGGTCCTGATCTTATTACCCAAACTCGGGTGTGAGCATCTTATGGCTTTGTCCTTCTTTATGCCTTTGTAACCCATTGGTGTAAGCCCCGGGGGATTCCTAAGCTTATTTCCCACAGGTAAGAATTGACATCTTGACAATATTGAGGCTTCTTATGAGTGTGGAATATTTCTGTCTCTCCTGTTACTTCTTATTTCATATCTTTCATCAGAGTTTTGTAGTTTTCCTCATACAAATCTGGTACATGTTCTATTGGGTTTATACCTAAGTATTTCATTTTTTTTTTTGGTATGCTAATACAAATAGTAATGTCTCAGTTTCATACTGCATTTGTTCATTGCTGGTGTATGGGAAAGACTGACTTTTGTACATTGACTTTGTATCCTGCAACTTTGTTATAATTACGTATTCCAGGTTTTTGGTAAGTTTTCTCAGAATCTCTGCATAGATAATACTGATATCTGCCAAAAAAAAAGTTTTATTTCTTCCTTGCCAATCTGTATACCTTTTATTTACTTTTTATGTCTTTTTTTTTAATGTTTGTTTTTGAGAGAGAGAGAGAGAGAGAGAGAGAGAGCGCGCGCGCGCGCACGAGTGGGGGAGGAGCAGAGAGAGAGGGAGACACAGAATCTGAAACAGGCTCCACGCTCTGAGCTGTCAGCACAGAGCTTGATGCGGGGCTCGAACTCACAAACCATGAGATCATGACCTGAACCGAAGTCGGACGCTCAACTGACTGAGCCACCCAGGATCCCCTCGGGTTTTTTGTTTTTTTTTTTTTTTTAGTGTTTATTTTAGAGAGAGAGAGAGAGAGAGAGAGAGAGAGAGAGAGAGAGAGACCAACAGAGCATGAGCCAGGGAGGGGCAGAGAGAGAGGGAGACACAGCATTGGAAGCAGGCTCCAGGCTCCGAGCTGTCAGCACAGGGCCTGACACGGGGCTTGAACTCATGAACCACGAGATCGTGACCTGAGCTGAAGTCAGACGCCTAACTGACTGACCCACCCAGGCACCCTCTTTTCATGTCTTTTTACATTAACTAAGAATTCCATCATGGCATTGAAAAGCAGTGCTGAGAAGGGACATCCTTCCTGTGTTCACATTTAGCAGGAAAGCTTCAGATTTTTCACCATTAAGTCTGACGTTACCTGTAGATTTTTCGGTGTTCTTTATAGCTTGAGGAAATTCCACTCTATTCCTAATTTGTTGAGGTGTTTTTGTTTTGTTTTGTTTTTTTTTTATGAATGGGTGTTGGATCTTGCAAGGCATGTCTCCTGATGGTATGTTTCCTCAGTTTTTGTCTCAGAAAATCTTTATTTCTCCTTCACCTTTGAAGTATAATTTTGTAGGGTACACAATTCTAGGTGGTGGATTTTTTTCTGTCAATATTGTAGTACGTGAAGTACTTCCTCAATGATCTTAAGTAACGTGATAGAGGATTTTTTTTTTTTCATGAGAAGAGAGTCAATGCATCTAAAATTTTTTGCTTTGAGCATATTAGGTTTTGATTTATCATAGGAACCCTTTGTTACATTAAGAATGAATCTTTGTATCTCTTTAGGCTTTTAATAAGTGTAAGTGCTTTGTTATAGCAGATCCATTTGGGAATTACCAAAAAGCGTGTGGGCATAGTAGGCGATGGAAGAAGGGGAGGTGATGTTGAGTGAAGGAAGAGGGGGGTGAGGAATATATAATTAGCATTCTATTTATGTCTTGTACCTAATTTTCTTGGTTGTGCTTTTTGACTCTCAATGGTCTGGGAAACCATATGGCAGATAATATACTAACTCTGTGCAGTTAACATCAATGGCTTTTTCTAATATCATGAAATATCTAGGTTCACCTGACTTATAATATATTTCAGTTCCCAACTAATTTCCTGAATGAAGCCTTTGTTTATCTGTTGCAGTGATTTTTATGTGTTGTTTCTGATCTCTTTTATACAATTTTTATTCTAAATATAATGAATTTACTCCTTTCTTACATTATTAATTGTTTTCTTCTGTGTCCTCTTTATCTCCCTATTTAATTTCTCAGCTCATGAAAAGAATTATTCAGTTTATATCCCCAGGGCTCTTACTGAGGTGCTCAGTAGATATGAGATTGGTTTATAGAGGAGTCAGGAAAGTAATGTGAGATTTTCCCTTTATTGGGGCACCTGGGTGGCCTAGTTGATTAAGCATCCGACTTCAGCTCAGGACATGATCTCGCAGGTTCAAGCCCCGTGTCGGACTCTGTCTGACAGCTCGGAGCCTGGAGCCTGTTTCGGATTCTCTGTCTCCCTCTCTCTTTGTCCCACGCTGCTTGTGCTCTCTCTCTGTCTCTCAAAAATAAATAAGCATTAAAAAAAAATATTTTTGCTTTATTGAGATCATTTTCTTAACTGTTATTTCACTCTTTCCTGTATCCTAATCTTTCATTTTTACATGCCTACCCTATAAATATAGATCTTGATCCTTTGTTCAGATAGGTATTAAAGCAATAGATCTATTTATATTTCCTAGAAGCTTATGGTCAGTGATAATAAAAGATAGCACCCCCTCAAACAAAATAAATGTCACAGTGTGTTTTAGAGGAAAATGAAGTTTTTAATGTGTTTTTGGATATAATTTTAAACTTCCAGAAAGCTTGCAAGAATAGTATAAAGAATAACCACAAGCTTGTTACTGAAATTTACCTACTGCGGACATTTTACCTTGTTTGTTCTATCCTTTGGTATATGCTTTTTTTTCTTGAAACATCTGAGAATAAGTTGCATACGTCATGGCCTTTTACTCCTACATATTTCCTAAGAATTAGGATATGAGTGAATATATTTTTTAAAAAGCCTTCATATTATTCATATTATAGTTTCTGTTTCCCCCCCAAAATGATAAAGTTAGCCTGGAGAAAATCGGGGCCTATGTTTGTCTATCAAAAGCATCTGATGGAAAGACACTGTTATACCAAAGTAGAGTGTCAGCTGTCAGTTTGGAAAGTAGAGTTAGAGTGAGGGTCATAGACCGTTATTGTCAGAGGTACCTTTTACTTATTTGGCCATTTAGAATAAGTTACTGTAAGGTGTTCCAAAGGCATTAAGTAAACAGAGGGTAATGTCTTTGTGGGACGTGAGGAACATTTGTGGTTTATTAGCAGCATTATGAAATTGTCTTTCTCAA
Source organism: Herpailurus yagouaroundi (assembly GCF_014898765.1). Taxonomy (NCBI): domain Eukaryota; kingdom Metazoa; phylum Chordata; class Mammalia; order Carnivora; family Felidae; genus Herpailurus; species Herpailurus yagouaroundi. The sequence continues at coordinate 190,887 of NW_024412654.1, read as the reverse complement.
GTCATTTTGGCCTCAGATAAAGTTTAAGTGGAGCTGAGGACTAAAACCCATCCTTCCCAATTATTTATCTTCGTGTTCTGTTTTATCCTCCCTCTTCAGTTACTTCTACTTAGCTTTTCTTGTTATTTACCTACATCTCCCCTCTGATATGTTCTGAATTTCTGGGCTTACTGTTCTGATTTCAGTCTCCACGAGAACTACAAAAACTGTGAAAGCTATGCACTGCTGAGATGCCTTTTTAAAAAATCTCTCATTAAAAAAGTGAGGAGTGGCTTTATCTTACTCAACACAGAAAAAAAGAGAAACAACTGCTTTGTTTTTTCATTTTCAGAACCAAATCGTGAGGTCAAAGAGTTTTCTCAAAAAAATGTCATTTATGAAGATGACTCACCCCAGTGTTTGGTAGTGGAAAGAATTCTAAGCCACGGCCCTGAATATTCCAGTTTTAAAGGAGGCTGGAAATTCGAGGAAGATACTCAGATGCAAGGAAATCAGGGGTGTATCCGGCAAGGAACAGTGTCTCATCAGGGAGCCCTGTCTCAGCACACGAGTATCAATACCGTGGAGAGGCCCCATGGATGTCATGAATGTGGGAAGACTTTCAGTCGGCGCTTTTCCCTTGTGCTACATCAGAGAACTCATACTGGAGAGAAACCATACGTATGTAAGGAATGTGGCAAAACCTTTAGCCAGATCTCAAACCTTGTGAAACATCAGATGATACATACTGGAAAGAAACCCCATGAGTGTAAGGACTGTAATAAAACGTTCAGTTATCTCTCATTCCTCATTGAACACCAGAGAACACATACTGGGGAGAAACCCTATGAATGTACTGAATGTGGAAAGGCCTTTAGCCGTGCCTCAAACCTCACTCGACATCAGAGAATTCATATAGGAAAGAAACAGTATATATGTAGGAAATGTGGGAAAGCCTTTAGCAGTGGCTCAGAACTCATTCGCCATCAGATTACACATACCGGAGAGAAACCTTATGAATGCATTGAATGTGGGAAGGCATTTCGCCGTTCTTCACATCTTACTCGGCATCAGAGCATCCATACTACCAAAACCCCCTATGAATGTAATGAGTGTAGGAAAGCCTTCCGATGCCACTCATTCCTTATTAAACATCAGAGAATTCACGCTGGAGAAAAGCTCTATGAATGCGATGACTGTGGTAAAGTTTTCACGTGGCATGCATCCCTTATGCAACATATGAAAATTCATACTGGAGAAAAGCCCTATGCATGTACTGAATGTGATAAAACCTTTAGCCGGAGCTTTTCCCTCATTCTACATCAGATAACTCACACTGGGGAGAAGCCCTATGTATGTAAGTTTTGCAATAAGTCCTTCAGCTGGAGCTCAAACCTTGCCAAACATCAGAGAACACACACTCTAGAGAACCCTTATGAATATGAGAATTCATTTAATTATCACTCGTTCCTTACTGAACACAAAGAAATTCACGCTATAGAGAAAACATAAGAATATGGATGAAGAAAAGCAAACAGTTAATGCCTTAACTTTGACTTCAAAGGATTCTTGGAAAAAAGCCTTATGTGAATATGTTCAATGTGAAGAAAAATGGGTCATACTTGATTCAACATCCTGGAGAAAAAATAACCTAGGAATATGTGGGAAAGCCATTAATAGCTTTGCATTCTTTTTGTAATATCAGAAGATGAAATCAGTCAATACTGAGAAGCCTTCATTTGGTGAGATTCCCTTACTCTACATTTGTAACTTCCTACCAGACAAGGATACGTGGCCAATAGATGTGAGAAAGCTTTTAACTAGAAATTGGCCCTAATTCTGCATCTGTCGGCTCAAACAGGGCAGAATGTGTGGGTAAGATTGCACTTTTTCTTGGACATCAGAAAATTCATAATGAAGCAAAGTCATGCAAACACAATGATTCAGGAGTGTTTTTTGTACCATGCAGTATTTATTAGGTTTTAAAATACTCTTCTAAAGAGAAAACACAACACTATAAATGAACTGAATATAGGGTGATTTTCTGCATTATATCAAACTACAGAATTATACTGGGGGAAAAACTACCATTGTAATGAGTGTGGCAAAATCTTAAGAGTTCTGAGAAGTCATACTGGAGGGAATCTGTGGGAGGTTTTTTTTTTTTTTTTTTTTTTTTTTTTTTTTTTTTTTTTCTTCTTTTTTTGGGGGTGAGGTGATTTTTGCTTTAAAGCAAATTCAAAAAGCTATGAATAAATATTTTATTTTCTAGTTAATTAATCTAGTACTTGCAGAGTTTTTTCCACACATTTGTGATTGTGAAAATGCAACTACCACAATATCAATATCACTAACAAGAGTAATGCGCTTTTGTTGAAACATACATGATTACTGAAACCTTTTTAATATATTATGGCTTTAACTGTGAGACAATTTAGATTTAAGGTTATGCTAACTCATGTTTATCCTTGAATATGACTAGACCTGTTTTAGTCTGAAATAAATGTAAATAAGGTGTGTCACAGGAAAATGCCAAGGTACTTTTCCTCTTGTTCCATTTACAGTAGGAACATTTCTTTTGTAAGCACGTATTTGTCAAAATAAATCAGATGATGTTTTCACTCTCCATGTACACCTTGCCCATTTTTTAATGTCCCAGTTAAAGGTGTATCTTTCAAGCATCTGTCTGCCTCCTTTTAAGAACTTACCTTGCATTTAATATAGATAATATGCAGCTTAGCACTTGAATAAGTGCCTTATTTAAGTCTGTTTTTTTCATGTATGGGTAAATCTTTCACAAAGTGAGAGGCTGGCATTTTTCTCTCCTACTCCTTGTGACATACATCGCTGCTGCCTAATAATTTTCTCCAAGCCTCAATCTCTACCAGAACAACTCCGTGGTACAAATCCTCCCTTTCCTTTGGTGTGCCTGGCATTATTTTCCTAGCACCATATGGGGGTCTTTGGTGAGCAAAAATGTATTTATCATTTTAATTTTTTTAATGTTTTATTTTATTTTTGAGACCAAGAGACAGAGCATGAGCGGGGAGGGTTAGAGAGAGAGGGAGACACAGAATCCGAAGCAGGCTCCAGGCTCTGAGCTGTCAGCACAGAGCCCGACGCGGGGCTCGAACTCACAGACGGTGAGATCATGACCTGAGCCGAAGTCGGAAGCTCAACCAACTGAGCCACCCAGGCGCCCCAAATGTATTTATCATTTTAGAGGTTTGTAACATTGAGATGCGGCCATAGACTTGTCTCAGGAGGAAGGGGCTGATTGGACCCTGAGCAGAAGTTATATGGGAACATGATGACTGACAACTATGGGAACCTCATCCAAGGTTACTATTCCTGCAAATTTAGAACCTGAACTTAGGTATCTTTGCTTTCTCTTTAGGAAATAGGGAGTGGGCTTTAAATTGCCCACCTGGATTCCTTCTCCATATTCTTGAGAGAATGAATTAAAATTGGTACAAGTGGGAAGTGGCTTGCTTGTTTCCTTCTGCTTTTGTTTTTCTTGTAATAGCTTTTCTGCCTTTATATTAAGAGATTGGGTCTGGATCTAGGAGGAACCATAATATTTTGAAGTATCTATTTTTTCCCTCTTGTAAGCAGGACTCTCTGTTTCTAAATCAAATGTGACCTCCTTACTGGAGCAAGGGAAAGAATCAAAGAATGATGGAGAAAAAATGATAAGAGGCCTCTGATCAGGTAAGGGTGGGGCAATCAGGCAGGGAGCACCTTTGCAGGTAGTGGCCCAGCTTACCAAATTGCCTGAATCATTCTTTCAAAAATAACAATTTGCCCATAAAATTCCCTTCATGCAACATCATCCTGAACTATGTAACTCATCCTAAAGGTATTCTCAATTTGTGGTTGAGATATTTCAGAAAATAAGAACTATGCCATTATTTTTAATTAAATTTAAATACGTAGTTTCTAGATTATACAATAAGAGATGTCAAGACACTACTAAGTAAGAAAGAAAGTGAATGGTTTGTGGGAATTCTGTTACACAGTATGTTTTATTTGTCATAGCAAGAAGGTGCTGGCAAGGTTCATAGTTGCTTTCTTTTCTCAATTTTAGCACACAAATCTTACATCTTTCCATATTTAACATAATCACTTTTTGTAAGCTGTAGTGCTTTCCAATGGTAGCGGAAGCCCAAAAAAGAAAGTTGCCTATTTTTCAAGGAGAAATTCTGCAAAAATAGCCAGACACACTAAGATATAACAGCAAACAGTAGGAGAAAAACGTATGGATGATATTGCATTTTATTTTTTGTAATGTTTCTTTTTGAGAGAGACAGAGCATGAGCGGGGGAGAGGCAGAGAGAGAGGGAGACACAGCATCTGAAGCAGGCTCCAGGCTTTGAGCTGTCTGCACAGGACCCGACGTGGGGCTTGAACCCACAAACTGTAAGATCGTGACCTGAGCTGAAGTCGGACGCTTAACCGACTGAGCCACCCAGACACCCCGATACTGCATTTTAGGTCACTTGTAGAACATAATATTATTTCAGTTCCTATTTGTATGCTTGAGACAGAAACAATGGTGATCTATAGTATGACCATCTCAATACACATGAGGGGGTAAACATCCAGCTTGAACGCTTTTTTTTTTTTTTTTTTGAGAGAGAGAGAGAGACAGAGAGAGAGAGAGAGAGAGAGAGAGAGAGAATGAGCAAGGAAAGGGGAGAGGGAGAGAGAATTTTAAGCAGGCTCTGTGCCCAGTGCAGAGCTCAACACGGGGCTCAATGTGGGGCTCTATCCCATGATCCTGGGATCATGACCGGAGCCAAAATCAGGAGTTGGGTGCTTAACTGACTGAGTCAACCAGGTGATCCCCAGCTAAAGCATTTTGATCTATGTAGTAGTTTGTATTTCAAACACAATTTTCTTAGGATTGCATATTTGAGATGTGTAAAGTTTAGTGAAACATGCTCAGGAATGCAACCATTATTTGAACTGAGACAGACACAGTATTTTCATTATTCTGTTGTCCTTTGTTCAGTTATCCATATAGTATAAAAGCATCATACTCCAAATGAATAGGTCTATCCTTTATAGAAGAGCACATTGGGTAGTCATTCACATAACACATGGTATCTTCTGGAATATGACTTCTGTATAATTACTGTGGGAAATCTTCCTGAATTGAGTTTACCTTTGGAATAATTATATTGTATACTGTCAAGCTAAGTCTACAGCTGAATGACTGTCCACATCTGGCAACTCCTAGATGCAGCTGTCGTGCTGTTGTGAGTGTAGAATGTGTACCAGTTTTTACTGTTCTCTCTTCAAATGAATGTGATGTTACTATCAGGTTGGATTCCACTGCTACTTCTAATGTTTTCAACAAGTCTACTTTCAAATAGGATAAAGTATTGTGGCAACAACCAGATAAAGCAGATAAAATACACATATATTTTTACTGGGTTTTTTTTTTTTTAATGTTTATTTTTGAGAGCGAAAATGCGAGCCGGGGAAGGGCAGAGAGAGAGGGAGAGAATTCCAAGCAGGGTCCACACTGTCAACACAGAGCCCAATGCAGGGCTTGAACCCACAAACCGTGAGATCATGACCTGAGCCAAAGTCGGATGTTTAATCAACTGAGCCCAGACGCCCCTTTAGTAGTTTTTTGTTGTTTTTTAAATGTGTATTTATTTGAGAGTGTGAGTGGAGTAGGGGCAGAAAGAGAGAGAGAATCCCAAGCAGGCTTTGTGCTCCCAACATGGAGCCCGATGTGGGGCTTGATCCCACCAAACATGAGATCATGACCTGCGCTGAGATTAAGAGTCAGGTGCTCAACCGACCGAGCCACCCAGGTGCCCCTCAAAAATCATATTTTTAAAGGCATATTTGAACTGTGGAAGCAATGATGACTAAATGGACCAAAATTCCAGAGGGAAATCTCAAGTTTTTGCCGTCATTTGAAGGTGACGTGGCAGATTAGCAACTTGAGAAGCTTCAAGTGCACACAGCTGGTTCCCTCTCCTGGGACATTTGCTGAATTTTAGGGCTGTGCATAACTCTGGGTGGTTAGAATAAAAGCTGAAAGAGTGAAGTATCCGCAGTGTCTGTGGTACTTAGGAATGAAAAGCCCACTAGAGATGGGCGACTGCCCAAAATAAGTAGCCAGTCTTCTCCTCAAGCCATCTGTGAAAATTTGAAGCTGCATGAGGTAGGAGGTTAAGGAGACTAGGACCTACCAAGCCCTCAGATTTAAAAGCTTTAGGAGAGTCCTGCCTAAAATACAAAGGCTAAACAAGGCTAACATGAGGCTTATTAAAAATGCAGTGTAGCTCTGAGCCAGCTCAAACTTATGGGACTGAGGTGATTAGCACCTCAAACAGAGGAAAGGAGAAACTCTCTGGTAGAAGGTAATGTAACCTAGAGCCCCTGTGGTTCTTTTAAACATGATGTCTGGTACACAATTAAAAAACAAATTACTAGGCATGTGAAGGACAGGAACATATATAGATATATACTTCATTTTAGTGTGCTTTGCAGATACTTTTTTTTTTTTTAAACAAATTGAAGGTTTGTGGCGACCCTGTGTTGGACAATTCTATCTGTGCCATTTTTCCAACAGTATTTGCCCACTGTATGTCTTTGTGTCACATTTTGGTGATTCTCATAATATTTATTTTTCGTTAATATTATATTGAATTGCTGCAATCTCATGATAAAATTTTAACAGATGAGGAGTTGCTTCTTATCAATGAGCAAAGAAGGTGGTTCCTTGAGATGGGATCTAGTCTTGGTGAACATGCCGTGAAGATTGTTGAAATGACAAAGGATTTAAATTACTACATAAACTTAGTTGACAAAGCAGTGGCAGGATTTGAGAGCGCTGACTCTAATTTTGAAGGAAATTCTACTCTGGGTATAAAGCTATCAAACAGCATCATATGCTATAGTGAAATCATTCTTGAAAGGAAGAGTCAATTGATGGGTCAAACTTCTTTATCTTAAGAAATTGCCACAGCCACCCCAGCTTTCAGCAACGACCACCCTGATCAGTCAGCAGCCATCAACAGCAAGGCAAGATACTCTACCAGCAAAAAGATTATGAGTCACTGAAGGCCCAAGTGGTGGTTGGCATTTTTTTTTTTTTTAGCAAGAAAGTATTTTAAAAACTAAGGTGTGTGGTTTTTTTAAATAGAAATTAACAATATAGCACACTTTATAGACTGAAGAGTAAACATAACATATGCACTGGGAAACAAAAAAAAAATCATTTGACTTGCTTTCTTGCGATATTACGCTTTACTGTAGTGGTCTGGAACTGAATCCACAGTATCTCTGAGGTATGCCTGTAATCAATAAGAAACAAAACAGACGAGAGAAGCAGACATACAGGTGCCTAGATATTGGGGGTTTTAGACAAGGATTTTGATGTATGGTTAATATGTTAAAATACAGGAAAGAATGGAAGAAAAAACAATTTCAACTAGTAAGAAGAATCTATAAAAAAGGCAAGTGGCTATTCTAGAATTGAAAACACCATATCTGAAATTAAGAATTGAATAGATAGACTAAACACAAATTGAATACATAACTAGAGATAGTAAACTGGAAGGTGAATCAATAACAAAATACTGAAACAGAGACGGGGGAGGGGAGAGAAAGAGAGGAAAAATATGCCATGGTCTGAATGACGACTTTGACTCTTGTTCTATTCAGAAAGCTCTCCTGTTCCCCCCACCCCGCCAAGGAGGACTACTACCTTTCCTTCAGATTCCGGCTGATGGTCACCTGGGGACCTTTCTTGACTGCCTTATCTAACACAGGTGCCCTTATTCTTATCCCACCATCTTACTTGTTTCCCTCTGCTTTGAATTTAGCCTCAAAGTCCACTTAGATGAAGTCTAAAAAGAGCCCACACTCTTAAGCAATACTTTAAAACATGCTTTTTCAAAAGGTTTGCTTTTAAAAAGTTGGGAGATAGTAAAGACAGTTTAAATATGTAAAAAAAAATTATCTGATACTTCAAAAATGGATAGAATCGATATCCAATAACAGTCTAAGCAAACCTATGTATGACTTTGAAGACATTATAATCATGCTTTTGGAAATTAGTTCATGATGGAATTGTTCACCTAAAAAGAACAGAAAACTTAGTTCTGTTTACTACATAGACTAGAGAACAGACAAGTAAAAGAAAATTATGACTCAGAAATAACCACTAATAAGACAGGTCAAGGAATACATGGATCAATGGAACAGTACAGAGAGCCAGAAATAAGCCCTCGCCTATATGGTCAATTAATCTATGACAAAGGAGGGAAGAATATATAATGGAGAAAAGACATCTCAATAAGTGCTGTTGGGGAAATGACCACTTTCTTGCATGATACACAAAAATAAACTCAAAGACTTAAATGTGAGACCTGAAATCTTAAAACTCTTAAAAGGAAACAGAGGCAATAATCTCTTGGCCATTTGCCTTGGCAACATTTGCTAGACATGTCTCCTTAGGAAAGGGAAACAAAAGCAGAAATAGACTATTGGTATTATACCAAAATAAAAAGCTTTTGAACAGCAAAGGAAATCAACAAAATGAAAAGGCGACCTAGTGAATGAAAGAAAATATTTACATTCAGTATGTCCAATAAGGGGTTAATAGCCAAGATATATAAAGAACTTGTTCAACTCAATGCTAAAGAAGTTGAATAATCTAATTTTAAAATGGGCAGAGAACGCATTTCAGTTCAGGTCATGATCTCATGGTTCTTGAGATAGAGCCCCGCATCAGGCTCTGTGCTAATGGTGAGGAGCCTGCTTGGGATTCTCTCTCCCTCACTCACTCTGTCTGTCTCTCAAATAAACTTCAGGGAAAAAAAAAAAAAGATTGCTTTGGCTATGCATGGTTTTTTTGTGGTTCCATACACATTTTAGGATTGCTTGTTCTAGCTCTGTGAAAACTGTTGGTATTTTGATAGGCATTGTGTTAAATATGTAGATTGCTTTGGGTAGTATTGACATTTTAACAATATTTGTTCTTCCTACCCATGAGCCTTTGTGTCATCTTCAATTTCTTTCATTAGTGTTTTATAGTTTTCATAATACATGTCTTTCACCTCTTTGGTTAGGTTTATTCCTATGTATCTTATTGGTTTTGGTGCAATTGTAAATGGGATTCCTTAATTTCTCTTTCTGCCACATCATTATTGGTGTATAAATGCATTGGATTTCTGTACACTGATTTTATATCCTGTGACTTTACTGAGATAATGTATCAGTTCTAGCAGGTTTTTGGTGGAGTCTTTTAGGTTTTCTCTATGGGTTTCAGGTCATCTGCAAAGAGTGAAAGTTTGACTTGTTTCTTGCCTATTTGGATGCCTTTTATTTCGTTTCATTGTCTGATTACTGAGGCTACAAATTCCAGTACTATGTTATGTTACTGTTATTTAACAGTAGTGAGAGTGGACATCCTTGTGTTGTTTCTGATCGTAGTGGAAAAGCTCTGCCTTTCCCCAGTGAGGATGGTATTGGCTGTGGGTTAATATATGGCCTTTATTATGTTGAGGTATGTTCTTCTAAACCTGCTTCGTTAAGTTTTTTTTTTTTTATCATGAATCGATGCTGTGCTTTGTCAAATGCTTTTTCTGCATCTATTGAAATGATCATATGGCTCTCATCCTTTTTTTTTAATTAATGTGTATCATGTTGATTGACTTGCGAATATTGAACCATGCTTGCAACCCAGGAGTAAATTCCTCTTGATTGTGGTGATTTTTAAAATATATTGTTGGATTTGACTTGCTAGTATTTTATTGAGAATTTTTGCATCCATATTCATTAAGGATATTGGCTGTAGTTCTTGTTTTTAGTGGAGTCTTTATCTGGTTTGGGGTTTGGGGTAATTCTGGCCTCATAGAATAAATCTGGAAGTTTTCCTTGATTCAGAAAGTAACCCTTAAAAAAACCAAAGAACACTTTACACTTCGGATGCTCTGAGGGCAGCTCCATTAACTTAGCTATAAGTAAATAAGCAGAAATTAAAACCAGCCCACCCACTCCTCCCTTCCTTTGATGGTGGAAGTATCTTCTTCGAGGTAACATTAATACATCTCTCTGTGCTCCAGACACCTGCAACCTCCTCTCAGGAACTTTGTGTGATTGACTATCTCTCTTCTTACATCTGCATATTTAATCTCTCCAAACTGGGTACATTACGTTAGGACTTAAACATGTTCTAGTTTCCCATTACTTTAAAAATCTTTTGCCATGGACGCATGGATGGTTCAGTAGATTAAGCGCCCATCTCTTGATTTTGGCTCATGACCTCCCAGTTTGTGGGTTCAAGCCCCGCGTCAGGCTCCGCAATGACAATGTGGAGCCTGCTTGGGATTCTCGCTCTCTCATCCTCTGCCTCTCCTCCACTTGTGCACGTGCACTCTCTCAAAATAAATTAAAAAAAAAATCTTTTGCCTTGGCCACATCTTTCTGTAATTACTACACTTTGTCCTATTCACATTTGTCTATATTCAGTCTTTACTTATTTGTCCTTTATTGATTACTAAACCTACCCAACCTACCATCCATCCTTAATGTATTATTTCCAACTAAGGTTAACAGTATTCCTCATGTTGCTCTATGATATGTTCACTTTTTAAAACTTCATCATCTAATCTGATCTCTAAAGAGCATTGAAAAGAACTGACTTTACCTTCCTTCTTGAGACACTGGTTTGTCTTGGTTTGGCAAAACTCCAGTCTTTCTGGTTTTCCTCTTACCTACTAAGACTCCTTTATTCAACCTACCTTTAAATAGAGCAGGTCTTCATGGTCAGTAGCAGACATTCTCTTCTCACACCATCCACTTTCTCTCTGCAATGTTAGTTGCCTCCACAAGACCTACTGTAGTCTATCTACTGATGTTGCTAAAATTGTATCTTCGTCCTGGACACCTCCTCTGGTCCAGAAGTGCAGCCTGTTCATCTGGATGTCTCAAACTCTATAAAGTTAACATGACAAAAACTGCAGCTACTGCCTCTTTCTTCCATCATAGACTCCTCTATATTTTGTTTCTTAATATATTAGAGCCAAGCTAGTCAGTTTTTATAGGACCAACTAGCAAAATCTCATGGGCTTCATTCAGCAATTAAAATTGTAATTTCCTCTTGGGGCGCCTGGGTGGCGCAGTCGGTTAAGCGTCCGACTTCAGCCAGGTCACGATCTTGCGGTCCGTGAGTTCGAGCCCCGCGTCGGGCTCTGGGCTGATGGCTCAGAGCCTGGAGCCTGTTTCCGATTCTGTGTCTCCCTCTCTCTCTGCCCCTCCCCCGTTCATGCTCTGTCTCTCTCTGTCCCAAAAATAAATAAACGTTGAAAAAAAAATAAAAAAAAAATAAAATTGTAACTTCCTCTTTCTCTGAAAACCTGATTTCTAATACTGAAATGTTTGGGATTCCCTGCTTCTCTGATCACTTGGTTCAGTGACCTTGGTTCTATCATCATTTCTAGCCTAAGCACAAGAGTTCTGTAAATATTCTTCTTCTGTTCCTCCCTTCCCTATGTTCCTATCCAAACACATGCATCAAACATAAAATATTTAACTCTACATACCTCTGTGACCTTTTTCTTTTTTGTGTGTGGTCTTTTTTCTTTTTAAATTTTTTTTCTTTTTTCTTTTTAAAAAACAAGGTTACTCTGTTGACTGTATGTATGTTTTTTTTTTTTTAATCAATAAGCTTACTTTTCTCACATAAAAATATCCAAATACAAACAGTATACTGCTGGTACAGCTATTTAAATAGGTCTCTGAGGAACCAGGATCTCCTTCTTTTATACCATCCTTAGGCCATGGCTATCATTCTCAAGGCCACAGATGGCTCTTTGAGCTCTAGGAATGGAAAACTCGAAGGGAAAACAATGGAGAAGGTATAAAAGGTGAAGTGCAAAAGGCAGAGAGAAAAAGCTACATAGGTCTGTTTCCAGTGATACTAGTTTTGATTCCCAAGATGAGGAAAATGGCTACACTTGGCTGCAAGGAGACTGTGAGGAGTTTTATAACTGGACATATTGCTAGTGTGAGCCAAAATAGGGTTATCAGTAGGAAAAGATGAGATGGATGTCTGACTGACTAGTAACAGTATCTGCCACAACAGGCCAGAAAGAAAATACCAATAAAGTAGTATCAGATATTCCAGCTACTCTAAATATAATGCAATTAACTTAGAAATCATTAAGAACATAACTGCAAACTTCAAATCATATTTTAAAAAGCATAATTCTAAACCCAGATAGATTCAAAAAGTTGTGATACATTTATACATTTAGAATTAAACTAACACAGACCAAAATGTATTACCTTGCTGAAGAGGTGTTTTAGAGGACTATATGTTTTACATGCTTATTTTGGATAACAAACACTGTAACAATGAGTTGGAGTTCACTTTAAGACAATGAAAAAAGCAATTCTACATTCATAACATTTATAGAGTTTCTCTCCCAGTATGAATTCTCTTGTGCATAGTAAGTGAACAACTCCAACTGAAGGCTTTTCCACATTGAATACATTCATAGGGTTTTTCACCAGTGTGAATTCTCGTGTGTCTCCTAAGGCAAGAGGAAACACTGAAGGTCTTCCCACATTCGTTAGATAGGATTTCTCTCCAGTATGAGTTCTCACATGTATCCTAAGGGATGAGAAACCCTAAAAACGTTCCCACAGTCATTGGATTCATAGAGATTCTCTTGAGTGTGTATTTTCTTGTGAACTTTAAGGTGCGAGCTTGTTGTAAAGGTTTTTCCACAGCCACTGCATTCATAGTTTCTCCCTAGTGTGCATTCTCTTGTGCACTGTATGATAACTTGTGTCAAAGGATTTTCCACAATGATTACATTCATAAGGTTTCTCTCTGGTGTGAGTTCTCACATGAACCTTAACAGATGTTTTCTGACTGAATGCTTTTCCACATTGATTACACTCATACACCCATGTGACTTTTCTTGTGCAAAATACGATTAGAATTTCTTTTGAATGCTTTCCCACATTGATTACATGATATTTCTTTTCACTAGGAGTTTCCTCTTGTTGCCTAAGGGATGGATAATGACAAAAAGCCTTGCTTTTATTACATTCATAGGGATTAAATTGTTATATATAGGAAGTATATTATTATGTTTGAAGTGTATGCCATATTTGAAACATGCATACTCTTTTTGTGCTGTTTGAGTTTTTTCCAAGGTGTCACAGCTCTATCATATGTATGACTTTCACAGAGATTCCCAGTTTCTTGTAATTGTTTAAGATTGATTTTTAAAAAAAAACATTTATTTATTTTGAGAGACAAAGCATGAGCAGGTGAGGGGCGGAGAGAGAGAGAGACATACAGAATCTGAAACAGGCTCCAGGCTCTGAGCACAGAGCCTGATGCAGGGCTCAAACCCATGAACCATGAAATAATGACCTGAGCCTAAGTCGGACGTTTACCTGACTGAGGCACCCAGGCACCCCAAGATTGAATTATGTTCTTTTTTTTTTTTTAATTTTTTTTTCAACGTTTTTATTTATTTTTGGGACAGAGAGAGACAGAGCATGAACGGGGGAGGGGCAGAGAGAGAGGGAGACACAGAATCGGAAACAGGCTCCAGGCTCTGAGCCATCAGCCCAGAGCCTGACGCGGGGCTCGAACTCACGGACCACGAGATCGTGACCTGGCTGAAGTCGGACGCTTAACCGACTGCGCCACCCAGGCGCCCCTTCACATTTATTTTTGAGAGATAGAGAGAGACAGAGCACAAGTGGGGGAGGGGCAGAGAGACAATGAGACACAAAATTCGAAGCAGGCTCCAGGCTCTGAGCTGTCAGCACAGAGTCCAATGCGGGGCTTGATCTCACAAACCGTGAGATCATGATCTGAGCTGAAGTCAGATGCTTAACTGACTGAGCCACCCAGCCACCCCAGATTGAATTATATTTCAAACACTCAATACTAAGTAGCATTTATGGCAATGTTTAGTGGAGACTCTCTTGAAAAAAACAAGTTTTGATTTAAGTTTAGAGTTTTCCTCTAATTCATTATGGTCATAGAATCTCTCCTGAGATGCTGTTTTCTTTTGGGTCACTTGCCTCATATTTCTCCCTGGGATCTTGCACTGTTTTCTGGTCTTATGGAATTCTTGGTCTTCAGTTAATGTGGAAGACCAATCATCCATTATGAATCTTATCATTTTCACTGCACTGGAGGATTTTTCCTTACAAATATTCTGCTTAAGGGTGGAGTCTTTTTTTTTTTTTTTTAATTTTTTTTTTCAA
>NW_024412654.1:165851-176540 GCF_014898765.1 Herpailurus yagouaroundi | reverse complement strand
GCACGAGTGGAGGAGGGGTAGAGAGAGAGGGAAACACAGAATCCCAAGCAGGCTCCAGGCTCTGAGCTGTCAGCACAGAGTCTGATACGGGGCTTGAACCCACGAGCTGCGAGATCATGACCTGAGCCAAAGTCAGATGCTCAACTGACTGAGCCACCCGGGCGCCCCTCTTTCTCATAGTTCTTATCTCTTCTTTACCCAACAAGGAGATCACAGTAGGCTTCTGTAATTGATATTCCACTGAGATAAGATTTATATAGCTTCCCAACATCACATCTCTGTAAATTCTTCTCTGAGCAGAATCAAGCATCATCCACCCCTGGGTGAACTCCCCAGCCACATCCTTAAAGGTCACTGGTCCCTGTAACCACGTTGTGGGAAATCAAGCCATCATCCTTTCTTTCTCAGTGTTTCTCACATAGAAATAGAGTCCTGTGTCGACAGAGCCCTTATGGAGGACAGGTTAATGGCTGCCATCTTGAGAGTCTAAAAGTGATATCTGCTTGCACAACAGAGCAGAGAGACCAGGATATTTCTTGTTTCTCTGATCCAACCACAGCATGGATACATTTCACTGGGTATCCTCCCTGCAGCCAAAGAGGCAGGTTCAGGTGAAAGAAGAAAGGTGGAAACAGGGCTCCATAGGTGGCAAGGTAAAAAGAAAAATTGTAGACCCCCCTCCACTACCCCAGCAGGGTTTGGCCAGCTTAAAATCTTTTTTTTTTTTTAATGTTTTTATTTATTTTTGAGACACAGAGAGATGCTCAACTAACTGCGCCACCCAGGTGCCCTTAAAATCTTTACTAGGATTTGTAGTCACATGCAAAATAGTCATCGTGGTTTCTCTGGTTTCTCCTGGAGTCATCTTGTTTCTCCTGGAGACTATTTGTCAGTAATGGGTGGGAGAAGCATGCATTATTATTATTTTTTAAAGTTTTTCCATTTCTTTCAAGAGAGAGAGAGAAAGAACAGGGGAGGGGCAGAGAGAGGGAAAGAGAATCCCAGGCAGGCTCTGTGCTGTCAGCACAGAGTCTAATAAGGGGCTCGATCCCCCGAGCCACAAGATCATGACTTGAGCCAAAATCAAGAGTCAGACACTCAACTGACTGAGCTACTCAGGTGCCCCAGGAGCATGCATTATTAAAAGAAAAAAGATTAAAACTAAAGAGAACCAGCCAAAAGAAGCATGGTTGTTTAATTTTGTGTGTACTTTTTAGTTACCTTCTGAAATGGAAAAATAATTTTCCTGTTAAACACAACTATTTTAGGTAGGCTTACTTTTCTACATAGCACTTGATGTTTTTAACTGAATAACACACATGATCAACAACACTGATGATGTGGCTGCTACTCTACTCAGGAATTTTATTAAAGTTGTTAAAGGTAGATATGTGACTTTGAAACAAATGTTCATTTGTTTACCTCCAATTCAGTCTCTCTTCCCAAAGTCTGTATTTTCTCATGATAATTTATTCTATCTAGAAATTGAATGGGATCTACAAAGAAGCACAAGCCATGATCCAAACATTGGGAAGAAGGTCATAACAATGTTAATTAGATGGTATAACACTTTCCTAAATAATTTTTACAATAGCTTTAAAATAAATTAAAAAAAAAACTGTGTACACAAAAAATTAGTGCTTAGAGAGACTTTAAGGATCACAACAAATCATGCAATAATTTATTAGGTTAATATTTTTACAAGTCTCACTTTTTGAAGATTTGATGATAACCTCCAAATCAGAGCCCCCATCTCAATACAATAGAATTAAGTTTCAATGGGAAAAAATACAGAATTGGCATTTATTTTTATTTTATTTTATTTTGTTTATTTTATTTTTTAAAATTTTCATCCAAAGTAGTTAGCATATAGTGCAACAATGATTTCAGGAGTAGATTCCTTAGTGCCCCTTACCCATTTAGCCCATTCCCCCTCCCACAACCCCTCCAGTAACCCTCAGTTTATTCTCCATATTTATGAGTCTCTTCTGTTTTGTTCCCCTCCCTGTTTTTATATTATTTTTGTTTCCCTTCCCTTATGTTCACCTGTTTTGTCTCTTCAAGTCCTCATATGAGTGAAGTCATATGATATTTGTCTTTCTCTGACTAATTTCACTTAGCATAATACCCTCCATTTCCATCCACGTAGTTGCAAATGGCAAGATTTTATTCTTTTTGATTGCCGAGTAATTCTCCATTATATATATATATATATATATATATAATGGAGAATTTCTATATCTCACATCTTCTTTATCCATATATATATATATATATATATATATATCACATCTTCTTTATCCATTCATCTATCGATGGACATTTGGACTCTTTCCATACTTTGGCTATTGTTGATAGTGCTGCTATAAACATTGGGGTACATGTGTCCCTTTGAAACAGCACACCTGTATCCCTTGGATAAATACCTAGTAGTGCAATTGCTGGGTCATAGGGTAGTTCTATTTTTAGTTTTTTGAGGAACCTCCATACTGTTTTCCAGAGTGGCTGCAACCAGATTGCATTTCAAAAGCAGTGCAAAAGAGATCCTCTTTCTTCGCATCCTCGCCAACACCTGTTGTTGCCTGAGTTGTTAACGTTAGCCATTCTGACAGGTGTAAGGTGGTATCTCTTTGTGGTTTCATTTGTATTTCTCTGATGATGAGTGAAGTTGAGCATTTTTTCATGCGTTGGTTGGCCATCTGGATGTCTTCTCTGGAGAAGTGTCTATTCATGTCTTTTGCCCATTTCTTCACTGGATTGTTTTTTGGGTGTTGAGTTTGAGAAGTTGGCATTTTTATTTAGACAGATATGTTTGACAGGTAGATTCTATGTCCTTAAAACCAGAAAGGTCTGTCTCTTTGGGGTAAACCATATAGAAATAGATTTCCATCTGATTTGTTGATTCCTGTATTCCGAGTACCTAGAACATTTCCCAGCATATGGTAGACACTCAACAAATATTTATCAAATAAGCTGAATGAGTCCACAGCAATTAAGGTTTTGTGAAGGAGGTCCTCCCACCCCCCCTCCCCCATCCCACATCCATACCCTTCTTTCAGGAGCAAAACAAAATTAGAAAGTTATGTTTCCTGTTCAAAAAAGGAACTTACTTTGCCTTCTGGTTAAAGCTTTTTAAGTTAAGAATTGTACTCTGGACTTGCTCCTTAATTCCCCAAGTTTCATTTCTTTTCTAGTTACAGAACTAATAAGAAAAACTAAATGACTTTAGGGAGAAACAGGAAAAAAATATTTGAATAAATGGAGACATTCATCATGATCATGGATCCAATATTATATTGGTTTCAATTTTTCTCTGACCAGAATTGAATTGTATTTTCATTAATCTATATATTCAACAGGGACTTCTTGAAATGAGCATCTGATTTTTTAAGGTTTTATAGGAAAACAAAGCTACATGAATAACAAGGCAATTATTAAAATAGTGCTTTGCCCCTACTATATTTCAAAATGTGTTATAAATCTCTAGTAACTTAAACATAATGATAATGAGACAATAATAAAAAGTAAAACAGTAACTTCAGAAACAGATTGATGTGTAGCTGGCCGTTTCGTACATGATAAAGGCAGCAGTGTAAATCAAGGGGGAAAAGGATGCACTAGTTATCAAAATGCTGTCAAGACAAATGACTATCTTTTTGAGAAAAGCATAAATTCTACTTCACATATTTCCAGAGAGAGGGGGAGAGGAGACACAGAATCCAAAGCAGGCTCCAGGCTCTGAGCTGTCAGCACAGAGCCCAATGCAGGGCTTGAACCCATGAACTGCAAGATGATGACCTAAGCCAAAGTTGGATGCTCAACCTACTGAGCCACCCAGGTGCCCCAATTGTTTTAATTTTTAAAGGAGTTCTTATTATAGATAGATTCTGAAATATTTACAATATATCATGTAAAAGGTCTGCTTCAAAATAGTGATGGATACCAGGGTGTTCATTATCTTTTTTTTTTTTTTTAATATTCATTTATTTTGAGAGAGAGACAGGCTGAGGGAGAGACAGAATCACAAGTAGGCTCCACACTGTCAGCATAGACCCAATGTGGGGTTCAATCTCATGAATCTTGAGATCGTGACCTAAGATGAAATCAAGAGTCAGATTCTCAACCGTCTGAGCCACCCAGGTGCCCCATCATTACACTTTTTTTATGTTCTGAAATTTTCATAATATAAATCTAAAAATCATCAGAGAGAGATTTTACTCATAAAACATTAATAGGATGTATGGTTATTTACATATAAAATCACAAATTAAGAGATCTTAAGAAATTTAAAATTATAACAGAAACCAAAAATAGGTAAAAAGGTTTAAAGATAAAGCTGAGGAACTTTTCCAGCAAGCAGACCTCCCAAAAGAGATAAGCAGTGAGAAAGAAAATGTAAGAAAATGATATGATCAATTTCAAAGGTTCAACACCAGATTATTCAGAGTTCCAGAAAGAAAAAAACGGGAGGAAGAGAGAAACAAATACAGGAGAAATTCCTAAAAACAGTGAAATATCTAAGCATTGACCCATTGAAACGGGCAATTTCTTAAAGACTGGAACTAAACATATCATCATGAACGCTTTGAATACCAAAAATCAGTTGATCTAAAAGTTCAAGAGATGATAAACAGGTTACATACAAATCAGTAACAGGCATGACTTTTCAATGGTAACACTGTTCATTTTTTTTTTTAATGTTTATTTATTTTTGAGACAGAGAGAGACAGAGCATGAAAGGGGGAGGGTCAGAGAGAGAGGGAGACATAGAATCTGAAACCCAGGCTCAGAGCTGTCAGCACAGAGCCCGACACGGGGATCGAACTCACGGACTGTGAGATCATACCTGAGCCAAAGTTGGATGCTCAACCGACTGAGACACCAAGGCACCCCTGTTCTTTTTTTTTTTTTTTTTTTAAGTTTATTCATCCATCCTGAGAATGAGAGAACGCAAATGCCCGTGTGAGTGGGGAAGGAGCAGAGAGAGAGAGGGAGAGAGAGAATCCCAACCTGGCTCCCTACGGTTAGCTCAGAGCCCAATGCAAGGCCTGACCCCACGAACCGTGAGATCATGATGTGAACCAAAACCAGGAGTTGGACATCCAACCGACTGAGTCACCCTGGCACCTCTTTATTGTTCCATTTCTATCTAGCTTTGCCTGCTTTCAAAATCCCGAGGGAAGGCAGGTTCTTACATCGACCACCTAAGACACATGCTGTGAGAAGCAACAGCCCCTCCCTGTCCTCCCCACCACCTGCTCAGCGGCCACGTGAATACATCTCCATCCATGTTGGCCAGGCCGGCATCCAGTTGTACTGCCTGGAACAGGGCATCCCGCCCATTGGTCAGAACAATGGGGGAGGGGATGTGTCCTTCAACACCTTCTTCACTGAGATGGGTGCTGACAAGCATATGCCCAGGGTAGTGTTTGTAGACCAGGAAGCACTGGCACCTACCGCCGGCTCTGCCACCCTGAGCAGCCCATCACAGACAGGGGAAGTGATAACTATGCCTGAGGGCACTACACCATCAGCAAGGAGATCACTGACCTTGTCTTGGACTGAATTCAGAAACTGGCTGACTTGTGCACGAGTCTTTGGGGCCTCTTGGTTTTCCACAGCCATGGAGGGGGAACTGGTTCCAGGTTCACCTCCTGCTGACACAACTCTGCCGAGTCTGACAAGAAGTCCAAGCGGGAATTCTCCATTTATCCAGCCCCCAGGTTTCCACAGCTGTAGTTGGGCCCAACTCCATCCTCACTACCCACACCACCTTGGAGCACTCTGATTGTGTCTTCATGGTAGACAATCTGGTGTAGCAACCTCGATATCGAACATCCAACCCACGCTAACCTAAATAGGCTGACGGGTCAAATTGTGTCTTCCATCACTGCTTCCTTCAGATCTGATGGAGCCCTGAATGTTGCTCTGACAGATTCCAGACCAACCTGGGTGCTTTACCCCTGCGTCCACTTCCCTCTGGCCACATATGCTCCTTTCATCTCTGCTGAGAAAGCCTACCACGAACAGCTTTAAAAAAATTTTTAAATGTTTATTTTTGAGAGAGACAGAGAGAGAGAGAGAGAGAGAGAGACAGAGCTCAAGAGGGGAAGGCCAGAGAGAGAGGGAGACACAGAATCTGAAGCAGGCTCCAGGCTCTGAGCCGTCAGCACAGAGCCCGATGCAGGGCTCGAACTCACAAACCGCGAGATCATGACCTGAGCCGAAGTTGGACACTTACCTGAGCCACCCAGGCACCCCTACCATGAACAGTTTTGAGCCAGCCAAGCAGACAGTGAAATGTGACCCTTGCCATGGTAAATACATGGCTTGCTGCCTGTTGTACTGTGGCCACGTGGTTCCCAAAGAGGTCAATGCTGCCACTGCCACCAGCAAGACCAAGCATACCGTGCCATTTGTGGACTGGTGCCCTACTGGCTTCAAAGCTGGCATTAATTACCACCCTCCCACTGTGGTATCTGGTAGAGACCTGGCCAAAGTACAGCGAGCTGTGTGCACGGTGAGCAACACCACAGCCATTGCTGAGGCCTGGGCTCGCCTGGACCGCAAGTTTGGCCTGATGTATGCCAAGCGTGCCTTTGTTCACTGGTATGTGGGTGAGGGCATGGAGGGAGGAGAGTGTTATGAGGCCCACGAGGACATGGCTGTCCTTGAGAGGGATTATGAGGAGGTTGGTGTGGATTCTGTCGAAGGAGAGGGTGAAGAAGAATACTAAAGTTAAAAAAGCCACAAACGTGCTGCTTTTACAGGGAAGCTTATTCTGTTCTACACATTGAAAAGTTGTGCTCTGATCAGTTAATTTCATATACAATCACTGACCTATGCTTTAAAACACAATGAGACCCAAGCTGTCCATTTCTCTGATGGGTTTGAAAAAAGTATTCCCTGTTTTAAATGAAAAGAAAAATTCTTAAGGAAAATAATTGCCTTTCCAGGACTTATACAGAAGGCCAAAATACCAAACAAATATGAGGATGAGATAAAGTATTTTGTAGTTATAAACAACTTAGCTCATATGGGCTCTTTTTCCAGAAGGTAATAAGATTATAATCTACCAAAAAGGAAAAAAAGCTTCCAGGAAATACATCCAAAACAGAGATGAGCTGAGGGAATACATAAGCATAAAGGGACGTCTCACCATGCCAGGAGGGTTATATATGCCTGGAGAGTAACGGATCTGTCAGACTTCAGGAGGCTCGAAGGCGCCTCAGAAAAATGGTAAGGCTGTATGACAGGTTTGACCTTGAGGAAAACAGAACTGAGAGGCATTTTACGTGGACTTAGTGAAAACAAAGAAAATGAATAAGAAAGGCAATTACTAAAAATAGGAAGAGCAGAATTTGCACAAGAAAGAAACTTATTATGGTTCAGCACTAAACCATATAAATAACTGTATTTATACAGTTATGACAATGAAAGTGCTGCACATGGATGGAACCAAAATTTGTGAGAGAACTACATTATAACACTTGCAATATAATTGCATTATGGTTTAAGAATGTAGGAAGGATGGACGTACTAAGATTCTCATTTAACGCAGTAAGAAATGGAACAATGTCTCAAATTGATGAACTTAAAAAATACTGAAGACAGTTTAGGGGCGCCTGGGTGGCTCAGTCGGTTAAGCGTCTGACTCCGGCTCGGGTCATGATCTCGCGGTCCGTGAGTTCGAGCCCCGCGTCGGGCTCTGGGCTGACAGCTCAGAGCCTGGAGCCTGTTTCAGATTCTGTGTCTCCCTCTCTCTCTGCCCCTCCCCTATTCATGCTCTGTCTCTCTCTGTCTCAAAAATAAATAAACGTTAAAATAAAAAAAAAATTTTTTAAAAATACTGAAGACAGTTTAAATAAGTGCAAACAGCTTAAAAATTTGAAAGTGGTTGCCACTGAGAAGAAACAGGGACCTCTGTTTTTATTATGAGCCTTTTTAACATATTAGATATCTATTTATTTGTTCATTGCTTTTGAGAGAGAGAGAGAGCACATGCACACATGATCAGGGAAAGGGGGAGTGGGAGAGGGAGAGAATGTTAAGCAGGCTCTACACTCAGTGGAGAACCCTATGCAGGGCTCCATCCCATGACCCTAGGATCATGACCTGAGCAGAAATCAAAAGTGGGATGCTCAACCGACTGAGCCACTCAGGCACCCCAACATAATAGATTTTTTAAAAAATGTATATATATATTTCTTAAAAAGTAAATAAATTTCAGAGAAAATACATGAATTAGTCAACCAAATCAAGAAGTAGAAAAACAGCAACAAAGTAAACTTAAAAATACAGAGTAAGTTACTGTAGAGAAAACCAAAATACAAAGACATAAAACCAAACACAAAAACTATCAAAATCCACTTCTTTGAAAATATTAACATAGATATATATATAATGCAGGATTAATCCATAAAAAAAGGATGGCCCAGAAAAATATTAAACTCAAAAAGGAAGAAATGGCTACAATTATAGCAATGATTTTTAAGTATCACTAAAAAGTAGTGATTTTTAAAATCTCCAAAAAAATCACTGTAAAAGATTAGTATAAACAACTTTATGCCAGCAAACTTGAAAATTCAGATGAGATGAACAATTTTCTAGAAAACCTAAGTGTCCAAATTGACTAAGAACTAGAAAACTTAAATCCATCAACTACCATTTAAAAAAAAATTGGGAGTGCCTGGGTGGCTCAGTCAGTTAAGTGTCAGACTCTCGATTTCGGCTCAGGTCATGATCTCACAGTTCCTGAGACTGAGCCCCTTGTCGGGCTCTGTGCTGACAAGATGGAGCCTGTTTGGGATTCTCTTTCTCTCTCTCTGCCCCTCCTGCATATGTGCTCTCTCTCTTTCTCTCTCTCAAAAAAAAAAAAAAAAAAAAAAAAAAAAAAAAAGGAATCAGATGTCAAATATCTACCCCTGAGGATTTTGAGCCCAAAACTTACAATGGAAAAACTATTTCACAAAATAGAAGAAAATCTATACTTCCCAAATTATTCATGAGACTTGTGAAATCTTTCTGGTACAGTACAGGAGACAGTCGCACAAGGAGAGTGTAGAGGCCACATTGAGGCAAACAGTCTTGAGAGATGGGACCTAGAAAGGGCCACAGGGACCACCTGGCTGAATACAGACAGACATTTCAGGCCCTAACTGACCAAGGGGCTACTTACAACCAGGCAGTTACCAAAAAGGGAAACTTCCAGGCATGGCCATACCTGCCGCCTCATCTTCCCCCTTTAAAACAGCCCCCACCCACGGCCCTGTGCAGACGGCCTCCCCTGGGCTGTCCTGCCCTTGACAGGGAGCGCCGCTCCCTTGAGGTGCGCTCAGGCAGTCGATCTCCCTCATTCTGTTTCGGGTGAATTCTTTTCACCCACTGCCACCAGCTTCCGCTTCATGGTGGCCCCACATTTGGGGACCCATCTGATAGGGTGAGACCCCCAC
Source organism: Herpailurus yagouaroundi (assembly GCF_014898765.1). NCBI lineage: Eukaryota > Metazoa > Chordata > Mammalia > Carnivora > Felidae > Herpailurus > Herpailurus yagouaroundi. Next base: position 167,088 of record NW_024412654.1, on the reverse strand, counting down.
ATGTAAACACCACAGATAGAACAAGAAGATTAAAATGCAAGTAAAATATTAACAAATTGAATACAGCTGTTTACTAACGTGATAAAAGAACATTACATTTAATCACTGCACATTTGCAAGAATTACTGACAAGCAGAAAAACTACTGTTGTTACTATAACAGCTACTGAACACTCTTGTACCCGCTGTATCTTGAAGCAGATCTGAGGAGGCTATATTATTTTTAAGTATTTCAGAATTTATCACTGTATATCTGTATAGGAGAGAGAGAGAGAGAGGGAGAGAGAGAGAGAGAGAGAGAGTGTGTGTGTGTGTGTGTGTGTGTTTTAAGAAAGCTCTATGCTCAGGGCTGCCTGGGTAGCTCAGTCGGTTAAGTGTCCAACTCTGGGTTTTGGCTCAGGTCATAATCTCATGAGTTTGAGCCCCACATCCGGCTCTGCGCTAACAGCGCAGAGCCTATTTGGGATTCTCTCTCTGCTCCTCCCCTACTCACGCTGTCTCTGTCTCTCTCAAAATAGATAAATAAACTTAAAAGAAAAGAAAAGAAAAGAAAAGAAAGCTCTATGCCCCTCCTGGGGTTTGAATTCACCACCACGACATCAAAAGTTGCATACTGGACTGAGCCAGCCAGGGACCCCCGGAATTTATCTCTGAATAAGATGACCAGGATACTGTCACACCCACAAAATTAGCAGTAATTGCTTATTATCAAATATGTAGGCAGTGTTCAAACTTTTCTGTTATCAGGATGTTTTTATTATTATTTTTTAAATGTTTCTTCATTTTTGAGAAAGAGAGAGGTGAGCGGGGTAGGGGCAGAGAGGGAGGGAGACACGGAATCCAAAGCAGGTTCCAGGCTCTGAGCTGTCAGCACAATGGGGTTCGAACCCACAAACTGAGATCTGACCTGAGCTGAAGTCAGATGCTCAACCAACTGAGCCTTGCAGGCGTCCCTCCGTTATCAGTTTTTTATTATTTTCTACTTTTTTCCTTTGTCCAATTATTTATTTAGAATTTTATTTTTTCATATAATTTATTATCAATTTGGCCAAAATACAGTGTGTAAAGTGTGCTCTTGGTTTTTGGGCTAGATTCCCGTGGTTCATGGCTTACATACAACACCGAGTGCCCATCACCCATTTCCCCCTCTCCCCTACTTGTTACCAGTTTTTAAAGTTATTTCTTTGACTCATGGACCAAATAAAGGTTCATACAATTTCAAATCCTTAAAAAAAAAA
>NW_024412654.1:132932-160851 GCF_014898765.1 Herpailurus yagouaroundi | reverse complement strand
TTTTTTTTTTTTTTTTTTTTAGTGTTTATTTATTTTTGAGAGACAGAAAGAGCTTGAGCTAGGAGGTGGGGGAGCAGAGAGAGAGGGAGACACAGAATCTAAAGCAGGCTCCAGGGTCTGGGCTGTCAGCCCAGAGCCCAACATGGGGCCTGAACCCACAAATTGTGAGATCATGACCTGAGCCGAAGTCAGACGCTTAACCGACTGAGCCACCCACGTGCTCCTTTTTTTTTCTTAAGCTCGTTCCTTTTCATAATTTGATGAGAAAATGTTTCTGTTAAAAAGAGATACTCCTAGAAATGGTGGGTTACCTTGGTCTTCATGACATAATTTAAACACTGAAGGCTTAGTAACATAGTTTAAAAAACTTACAGGTTTTAAGAATTTGTATTTTAAGGAAAAAGAAGTTTAATATCGTAGTATGTCTGTTTTGCTTACAATACACTTTGGTCTTCAGTCACCGTATAGGATGTCTCACATCAGACTGAAGTTTCCTATCACATCAGCATATTTTGTATCTCCTGGGAAGGAAGCAAGGTCAGGACTGGGTGTGGCATAGGCTGTATGTGTGTCTGGCACAGAACCAACACCAAGAGCATTGTTTTTGCCTCTTTCCCCACAATATCTGTTGTCTCATTCTTACGTTTCTCACATTTCATTATGAAAACTTTTGAACATACAGCTGAATTAGAGGCAGTTTACAGTGAGTACTTGTAACCACCCCCCGACTCTACCATTAACATTTTATTATTCTTATTTTAACATACACCTGTTTCTTCGTCAGTCCCCATCTTTTTTTTTTAATGCATCTCAGTGTAGGTTGCTGACATCAGTATTCTTCCCCTAAATACTTAAGAATGCATGCACGTTATTAACTAGAATTCAGTATTTGTATAGCTTTTTCTTTTGATGTAAAATTTAGGTAAAATGCACAAAGTGAAAGTATACGTTTGCTGAGTTTTCACAGACGCATGGTCCTTGCCATCTTTTCTGGTCCCAGAGCTCTAACCGTGGCTGCTGGGTTCTTTTGCTAATCATTCCTTGCCCTTTGCACGTGCTAAGTCCTGATGTACTTACTCAGAATCTAAAGAGATTCTGTTTGCTTTTGTTCAGAAGCATATACTCCATATGCCCGATTGAAATACTGTCCCTGTCAACGTCTTGCCTGTCTCTGGGCACTGGCCCTCAGGTACTGGGGCTTAAAATGGAGACTGGAGGGCAGACACCTTGGGAAACAGATGTGTTATCTTTTTTTTTTTTTTTCAACATTTATTTATTTTTGGGACAGAGAGAGACAGAGCATGAACGGGGGAGGGGCAGAGAGAGGGGGAGACACAGAATCGGAAACAGGCTCCAGGCTCCGAGCCATCAGCCCAGAGCCCGACGCGGGGCTCGAACTCACGGACCGCGAGATCGTGACCTGGCTGAAGTCGGACGCTTAACCGACTGCGCCACCCAGGCGCCCCCAGATGTGTTATTTTTGTGGGTGCTTGTTAAGAATTTGACAAACGCCAGTGGAACAAATACGAAGTTCAAGGCACTGTGCCAGTCTCTTTCTGAGATTGTGAATGAGATTATCCCAATTCTGAAGTGGTTCCTTGTCTCCGAAGGGATGTGGACAAGTGAGTAGTGGTAGCTTAAGGCAGAGTGAAGTGCTGGAGTGTTCCATGATTACTGGTCAGGGAAGTTATTCTTTCTCAGACAACAGAAAGGCTTGTCAGAAAAGGGGGCATTTAGATGACGCTTAGAGAGCATGGGATGAGTGCAGCAGGAATTCAAGTCGCAACGTAGTCAGGGCCCGGAATGTAGATGGTTGTGAATCCCGTATACTCAGTTGCTTGATCAGAGATGTGCTGCAGAGCCTCTTGTGCCTGGATAGTAGCTTTCATAGCCTCTGGTTCATACTCGGAGCTTCTTGCAGCTGATCTCTGCCCTGGCGGTTGGCAGTAAAATCACTCCCCAAAGAACCAGAACCTTATGGTGGATGTGTTGCCTTGTATGGCAGAAGGGAATTTGCAGCTGTGACTCAGCTAAGGACCTTAAGATGGGGAGAGTGCCCTGGATTGTTCAGGGGGGGCCCAGTATAATCACAGAGGTCCGTTGGAATAAGGGGGCAGAAGGTGGGTGTCGGGGAGACGTGACCACAGAAGAGAGGCGCAGAGAGAGACCGTGTCGCCAGCTTCCTGGCTGTCGGTCCTGATGCCTCCATCAGAATTTCTGGCTCTGCCCCTTGCCCTCCTCTCTGCTCTGGCTCCAGCCTGCTTCTTTGTCACTTCCTTGCTCTCCGGTCCCCAGCACCTCTTCCGGCTGTGCCTTTTATCTCCTTTCTTCACCTCCAAGCTGTTCATTCCTTTTGTGGAATGTGTCTGCTGCCTCCAGCAGTATGTTGAGACCGCTCCCCCAGATCGCTGCTGAACCCCTATCTAACCAATGCAGCACGTTAGAATCCAGGCCTTAGCTTATCTGAACTCGTTTTAAGTCCTTGAAATTCTTCTGCTTTGGATATGCCTCTCTTCTGCATCTTCTCATTCATTAGTGGGTCTTTCTTTCTCTCCTGTTTGCTTCCTAAATGCTGATTTTTCCCCCATAGTCCATCCTGGTTTTACACTTTATCGTACTTCTCGTGTTATCTTTGATTGACTTTATGTATTGCCACGGTGTCATCCGATCATACCATGAGCTAGCTTTATCAAGTCTTACTGTTTCTTACTGGGCTTTATGGGAATTATGTCATAGGGTTGTTGATAGGAATGTCTGATCTCTCTCAGACTCCTGTCCATTTGCCTACTTCATCTTTATGTCATAGCAGAAGAACGCAGTCACTCTCAAATCTGTGACAAAAGGCCACCCCTCACTCCCCCGAGTCTTGAAAATAGAGCTGATTAGTTTGGATAGATACAGACAGAACAGAAATGCGGAAGGCAGATGATACAGCTGGATAACCCTCACATCTAAATGTATCTTCCTAAATGTCGTTTCTCTGGTCCGTTTTCTGTGTTTAAAACCAATGCCATGAGGATGTGAGGGTGATCTGGCTGTGACATCGGTCAGCCCATCGATCGCCAGTGTTGATTCGGCTGATCTGGTTTTCTAGGCGGGTGTCCCCTTCCTCCCCCACTCCATGTGCGTCCCTCCCGAAGCTGTGCGCTTGGTCAGAGAGGACGACCTTCCCCAATACAGGAGGACTTTCAGTCAAGGGTATATGAGTAGCTGCGCTCGCTGCTAGACCCTCCAAAGGAGCTCTCAGGGACCATTTGTAGGAGAACGTGGGGTAGTTAGCTTCCAGAACTGCAGACACGTCCAGATGAGGCGCTGCACACGGCAGTTTGCCTTTCTTTAAACAGACACACAAATACACACGGTCCCCTCCGTCCTGTAGTGCCTCCTCCTGATACGTCGTTGTTCTGTCAGTCACCCAGGAAACTGGGAGTCGCCTCTAACCCCTAACCTGTCTTCACATCTGTACCCATTTGATTTCCAGGATGTACCAGTCTTCCCAAAATCTGCCTGCTTTGCGTTTCTACCCTCAACAGCCTAATCTGTGTTCCCATCCTCTGTGCTATGATATTAGCCTCCTTCCTGTTTCCTTTGCTGCTGTTACATCTTCCTCCAGTCCGTCACAGAACTATCCCAAATGCAGACGAGGCATTTTTAAGGTGCAAATCTAGTATCATTTCTGGGCTTAAAACACATAGGAGAGAGTCTGAAAATGGCATTTTTGTCCTTTTGTGACCTAGGTCTGGCCATATGTGTTTCCGGGCTCCTTTCTGGCTCCTCCCTGCCCTTCCCAGTGTGCATTGTCTCAGACTCTGCCTTTGTTCACACAGTTCCCCACCCTCCTTTGTCTGCCTGTCTCTCTGACTCAGCCTTGAACCCACCAGGTGGTCCGTGACCCCTTGGCCTTGCTGTTATCAGAGCAGTAATCATAGTGAACTCTGGGTGTCCGTTTCAGTTTCTTCTGCTAGACTCAGCTGCTTGATGTCAGGAAGAAATACTTAATTCGTGTTTTTATCCCCTGGGCCTTGTACAGAGCCAGGCACGGAGTAAGTGTTCACTAATGATATATTAAAACGACAGAAGAAGATCCAAATCTGTAACACCAAGATAGTCATCAACTTACCAGCAGTTCCGCTGAACACAAATAAAACTCATCCCAGTATCCCTTTTGGGGATCAGTTTTGGCCAGTTGCGTAGAAAGATACTTTGTGTATCTGGTGACTGATTAAAGAATCTGGTTATCCCTAAGAAGTGGTAGGATTTAATTAATTAGCTCAAATAGGTTTGAATTAAGTAGATTAAATAATGGTTCAAATCAGTGGTTCTCAACCTTGGTTGCACATTAGAATCACCAAGGAAATTATTTAAAATAAACAAAACCCTGGCCCCTTTGCAGGCAATTAAGTCAGAATCTCTCAGAGAAGGACGGCATGGGATGCTGGTGTCATAATTTATAAATATACTTGGCAATCCCAGTATTCAGTTAGGGTCGAAAACCACTGGTTTAGACAAAGGTTAGAGTAAGTTATCAGAAGTGGAGGTTAAGGGAAATTAGGATGAAATGAGATTAACTATAAACTTTAAATTTTATATAATCATAAAATGGGAGAGTCACTGGAATGGATCTTAGATAGATCTATGTAGAGGCTGTACTGTAGTTGCTTTTTTTTTTTTTTAATTAAGATCTGATTGAAAATTTATTGGTGGCCAGAAATTTCCTGTTTCCTTAGGCAATCTGATCTATTTCCAGGTGTCATATGATTAACAGCGTCTTATTATATTGACTTGTAACTGACTTTTTTGTGACTCTGCACATTATTCCTAATTCTGCCCTCTGGAGCAACTCAAATATCCCTGTTCCACAGGACCTCTAAATATGTGAAAACCATTCTCTTGCTTCCATAAAGTGATTTCTTATGTAGTTTAACATCCCTGGTTATTTCAGCCTTTATTCATCTGACATGAAAAGTAAGCTCCATGAGAGGTTAAGAAGCCACTTAGTAAGTTTTGGAGCACAGTTTGAAATATGCGCTTGGGGTTGAGGAACAAGGTTGGGATAGAAGACAGAGTGAATCTGTTCATTCTAGCTGAAACACTTAGGTCTGTTGTGTGCCATGCAGTGGGAGAGACAGGATAAAACAAGTAGATATTCTGTGTCCTGATAGTGCCTAGGGCGTCACTGAAGATGGACACCAAGAAAGGCTGAGGACGCAACAAAGGGAAACCTACATTAAAGTTCATCATAATTTTTGAAATCATTAGAGGAGACTAAGAACCAAGATATACAGAAGGAAGCGAGGTGGTGAAGGAGGCAAAGTAAATAAAGAGCTTCAAGAACATTCCAGAGGCCAACAGTGTCCTCTGTAACAGATGTTGTGGGTGAGAACCGTTTTTTTTTTTTGCTTGTTTTGGTTTTTTTTTTTCAACGTTTATTTATTTTTGGGACAGAGAGAGACAGAGCATGAACGGGGGAGGGGCAGAGAGAGAGGGAGACACAGAATCGGAAACAGGCTCCAGGCTCCGAGCCATCAGCCCAGAGCCCGACGCGGGGCTCGAACTCACGGACCGCGAGATCGTGACCTGGCTGAAGTCGGACGCTTAACCGACTGCGCCACCCAGGCGCCCCGAGAACCGTTTTAATGGTATGGCAGGGCAGAAACCATGTTGCTTTTATTCACATAAATTTGCATAGAACTGCGAGGAAATCCTTAAGATCTCCAGAAGACAAAGGGGGAAAACAATAGGAATGAAAAGTTCAAAAGAACTGTAAATACAAACATACGGAAAATAAGCCCAGTGTTCAAAAGGTGGAAATTAAAAATACAGTCTAAATTTAAAACAACTTAAACACGCAATGTTTATAGACTTCTGTGGCCATGCCGGAGTGACGGGGGTGGGGGTGGGGGGTGGGGGTGGGGTAGATTTACGGTCTTGCCCGCACGACAGCAACAACAATAAAGAGACAGACAAAATACACGAAACAGTTGGTCTATCTGGATATCAGATGACAAGGGACACTCATCCCTGGGAGTTGGAAAAGCAACGAGGTGAGCCTTCTGATTGCCCAGTTGGTTGCCTTTGAGAGGGTTTCCAGTTTCCAGGAGAGGAAGGAGGAGCAGACTTGCTGAGCCAAGGACGGAGCTGAGAATCTGGGGAGAGCAAAGCAGCTGTGGTTCATGGGACAGACCAGCCGAGAGGACAGGTCTGCAGAGGGCCTCCCACGAGGACTCAAGAGCACAGAGCAGCACATGTGTGAGGAAACTCCCCAAGGACAGGGAAGGCGTCCTCTAAAGGCTTGGAGGGAATAGTCCTGATACTTGCATGGGGAATACTGTTCCTACGGGCCGGGCTGGAAAACTCCTGTAATTCCTGGAGCATTAGGAATGGAGCTATTTATGTAAAGCACTGAAAGGAAAAATAACTCTACTTAGAATTCTGTATTCAGCAAAAATACATTTCAACCACAAAGACAAGACCACCAACAGAATGGGAGAAACTATTTGGAAATTATACATCTGATAAAGGTTTAATATACACAGAATACATAAACATATTTGTGTATGTATACATGCTCATATGTAGAATGTACAAAGAACTACAACTCAATAACAAAAACACAAACCTAACTAATTGAAAAATGGGCAAAGGACTTGAAAAGACACTTGTCCGATGGCCACTAAGTACGTGAAAATAATGCATATCAAAACTACAATGAAATATCACTTCAAACCAACTAGGATTGCTGTAATAATCTAAAAAATGGAATAACAAGTTTTGGCAAGCATGTGGGGAAACTGGAACCTTGGATGTTGCTGGTGTGACTGAAAGGACGCTACTACTGTGGAAAAGTTTTGTGGGTCCTCAGGGAGCTCAGCACACAATTACCATATGACCCAACAATTCTGCTCCTAGGTACAGACCCGAAGGGATTGAAAGCGGGGACTCAAGCAGGTACTTGTACACCAGTGTTCACAGCAGCACCATTCACAAGACCCACTAGATGGAAACAACCCAAGAGTCCATCAACAGACGATGGGGTAAACAACATGGTCTGTCCATACACTGGAATATTACCTGGCCATTATAAGGAGTGAAGGTCTGATTCATGCCACAGCATGGATGACCCTTGAAGACATTATGCTGAGTCAAGTAAGCTAGACACAAAAGGACAGATATTGTATGAATCTATTTATACGATTATCTAGAATTGGCAAATTCAGAGAGACAGTAGGTTATCAGAGTCTGAGGAATAGGGAGTTTGCTTAATGTTTCAGAGTTTCCATTGGGTGGTTAGAAAGTTTAGAATTCTTAGTGAGGGTTGTACAATATTGTGAATGTAATTAATGCCACTGAATTGTACACTTAGCAATAATAAGCAAATTTTGTTAATTTTTTTACTAGAATTTTAAAGATGAATAATGTAATTACCAAAAACCATTGTGATTGTGTACTTTGAGTGGATGAATTGTATGGTATGTGAATTATGTCTCAGTAAAGCTGTTTTGAAAAAAAAAAAAAGCAAAATGAAGACATTCTCAGATTTAAAAAGCTGAAAGAATTTATTACCAGCAGACCCACATTGCAGGAAATGTTAAAAGATGTCCTTCAGGGAGAAAGGAAATGAAACCAAATGGAAATCTGGATCTACTGGAAAGAATGAAAAGCACTGGCAATGGTAACTACGTAGGTAAATATATAATATTTTTTCCTTATTGTTTAAGTGACTTTAAAAGATAATTGACCGTGTATTAGATTTCTAGTGCTGTGTAACAGATTATCTCAGACTTGGTAGCTTCAAACAGCACCCATGTACTAGCTCACAGTTCTGTAGGTGGAAGTCTGACACACTCTGGCTGGGTTTTCTGCTCCGGTATCCCAACAGCTGCTGTCAAGGTGTTGGCTGGCCTGGGTTCTCATTTGGAGGCTCTGATTGTCGGCAGAACGCGGTTACTTGTGACTGTACGCTGTCCTAGGACTGGCTGTCAGCTGGGTGCTGCTCGTAGCTCCCCGAGGCCGCCCACACTCCTTGCTGTGTGGCAGCCTCCACCTGCAGGCCAGTAGTGGCCCATCCCAGTGTTCTTGTGCTTCCAATCTCTGACTTCCCTCCTGTGATCGGCTGGAGAAAACACTTGTTTTCTTATCTGTAAAGTAAGGATATTAGATCGAGGCGGGTTTTGTTTTTTGGTTTGTTTTTCTCAAAAAAGAGAATTTGTAGCAGTAGAACCATATAAATTGCAAATGAAATTTTGCGTGGAACTCTAGAGACTAAGGGGGAAAATCTCCAATCGACATAGCTCTTTTCTTCCTGCTCCTGGGAATTTCAGCACTGTAGATGTGTTTTTGGACTATCTCTGATGTTCCTCTTTGTGTGGTGGGTGTTTGCATTATACTCAGCCAAGTATGAGGGAGTCTAGGTTGATGGTTTATGAAACCTCCCCGTGATAGCAAACCTTCCTCATGTTTCTTTCTTTTTTCTACCTTCTCCTCCTCAGGATCTTCATTACTGAAAAAAGCATCATCAAGAACAAGGAGGGCATGGAGACCAAGTTGTTAACGGCCCGGTCCCATGTAAGTTGGGCTGCCTTCTTTGTTTTCCAACTGAGAACCCCTTTCTCCTTGAGTGTTGGAGTCCTTTGACTGGGAACTTGAGAAATTATATCTTGGACACTCTTCTCTGGGAGACTGGCACTATTTTGTTTGCTTGTTTGTAGATGTAGTTTTATTTCCTTCCATGTAAAAGAAATAGAGGTTTAGCAGTGATGTGGGCAGGAGCCAACTGGGTGATATTGAGGATTCTGACAACATGCTTTCATCCACATTGGGGATGAAGGCCACAGCATGCTCCCTCCCCACAAAATGATGTGGGAACTGGGAGTGTTCGTGCCTGGTGGGTCTCTCTGGCCCTGGTTGTCCTAGATGTGGAGCTGGCTACGTGATGCCTCCCTGGGGAGCTCCTGTCGGAAGGAGCTCAGGCACAAGTTATGTACTTATCCAGGGGTGACCACAGCCAGGGCACGAGGAGCTTGGGGGATGGAACCTCTGGGAGCATCCAGGGTGGGAGACGGGGCCCCTGGTGCCTCATTCAGCTTCCTCCCCTGGAGCGTCCTACACATACTATCTCTGCGTATGTGGAAAATCCCACCGAGGAGTGCTGTGGGTTTTGCTTTCACTGTGCTACATATTTTGAAGGAGTTAGGAAAACTAGTAATATTTACCCAGATGTTTACCGTTTTTGTTCTTCATCCTTCATTCCTGGGATTTAAAGTTTCTCTCTGTTAATATTTCCCTTTTGCTTAAAGAACTACTTTTAGCGTGTCTTTTAGAGCAGCAGGTTTGCTGGGGACAAATTCTTTTACTTCACTTGAGAGTATATTTTGCGTCATTCCTGAAAGATATTTTCACTGGATATTCTGGCCTGACAGTTCTTGCAGCTTTTAAAAAGCTATTATTCCACGGTCTTCTGACCTTCATGGTTCTTGAGGAGATCTCCTCCTTCAAGTAGGTGTTGTTTCTCTGTGTAGTCAGCATTTCTTTTTAATGTAGCTAATAAAGGCCTTGCTTCTGTGTCTATTGTTTCTTTGTCAAATCTTCATTTAAAAAAAATGCCTACCATGGAGGCGCCCGGGTGGCTCAGTCGGTTGAGCATCCGACTTCAGCTCAGGTCATGATCTTGCAGTTCGTGAGTTCGAGCCCCACGTTGGGCTCTGTGCTAACAGCATAGAGCCTGGAGCCTGCTTCGAATTCTGTGTCTCCCTCTCTGTCTGCTCCTCCCCGGCTCATGCTCTGTCTCTCTCTCTCTCTCCTTCAAAAATAAAATACAAATAAATAAAAAATTTTAAAAAAATGCCTACCTACCAATGTTTAGGAAAAATGTTTTGGATAATTATTTTAGATCAGAAAACATGGTGAGTTTGGTCTCTGAAGCATGAAGTTATACTTGAACTGAAGACTGCTGTGTCCCTCTTTTTTCTGCCCTGAATTGGGTTCTTTATTTCACGTAATATAAATGTAGATTAACTTTTGGTGTCTGATGCTCCTTGCTGTAGGTGTCATAACAGAGTTGATTTAAATACAAGTTCTGACAATTTCTAAACCTAGAGCATAACATGGAACTGGATTTTAGACAGTAGGTACCTAATAGCCATTCCTGTTAGGACTTGATCAGAATCCGAAATAAATACTACTCACTTCTGGAATGAATTCTGGCCCATTCTCTTTCCCTACCCCAGTGCTGTCTGCCTAATTCTCTTTCTGTCTGTACTTAGGAAGGAAGGGCGGAAATATACATCTGGCTTGATACAGATTTGTTCCATGTTGTAGGCACTGGTGACCTTCAAGGATGTACTTGTGAACTTCACCAGGGAGGAGTGGAAGCTGCTGGATACTGCTCAGCAGATCATGTACAAAGATGTGATGCTGGAGAACTATAAGAACCTGGTTTCCTTGGGTAAGACTAAGTTGTATTCTCGGAGCTATCCCCCTGTGAGGATTTTGGTTCTTCATTGATCAAAAGGTATGGAGATCGTCAAGCACGTATATCAGAGTATGAGCTTGGGGCCAGGGATGTGATTTCCTTGGGGCAGAGAAGAGGGCTTTTGTACTCACTTCTACTTTTGTGTTTGTGTGTGGGATGTATATGTATATGTATATGTATATGTATATGTATATGTATATGTATATGTATATGTGTATATATATATATATATATATAGCCTCCCCTTGTCTGCTTTTGAGAGTCCCCCCGGGACTAAGAAGGGATTGGGGTTGGGGCTGAATCTGCGATGCTCTTTGTGTCCAGGACAGAGCTTCCCAACCCTTGCCCAATTCTTTATCTTTCACCATGCACAGGGCATCAGCTTCCCAAACCAGATGTGATCCTCCAGTTGGAGAAAGGGGAAGAGCCGTGGCTGGTGGAGAGAGGGACTCACCGGGAGACCCACCCAGGTGAGGACCAGTCAAGAGGTGTTGCAGGTCATGGCCCGGAGGAGCGTGAGGGGCTGGACTCCCTGGGCATAGTGGTCACTGGTTCTCATTTCCGAGGCGAAGTCTGAGTTTATTTACCTTCTGTTTCCCCATGACCAGTCTTTCTGTAGTCTTGCCACACGTCATTTGCATTCAGAGACAAACGTGTACTCTTCGTGAAAATTATCTTTCTGTTCACATACTTGGTTTCAGCCCTGTTGGTCTTGCTTTCCTGGTTCTTACGCCAGTTCTAGTGTCGCCATGCTCTCATTTGTCACACAGTCTCCTCTTTCATCCTCACCTGTCTTTTCCCTTTCCTGTGGCCCCTTCCCATGGCCTCGTGCTGTGGGGCTTGGTCACTGGCCACTCTTCTGAGTGTGCTGAGGGGCTTGCCAGTTCTGCTGGCTGAACTCCTTTTTCTCCAGAACTGCTGCTCCCAAAACACATCTTTCTTACTGTACTCCAGCTCTTTATTTTGTATTTTCTCAGTTCTTACTTTTAATTCTTTTAATTAATTTTTTACTTTAAAGATTTAAAAAAAAATTTTTTTTTCAACGTTTATTAATTTTTGGGACAGAGAGAGACAGAGCATGAACGGGGGAGGGGCAGAGAGAGAGGGAGACACAGAATCGGAAACAGGCTCCAGGCTCTGAGCCATCAGCCCAGAGCCCGACGCGGGGCTCGAACTCACGGACCGCGAGATCGTGACCTGGCTGAAGTCGGACGCTTAACCGACTGCGCCACCGAGGCACCCCTTAAAGATTTTTTTAATGTTTATTCATTTTTGAGAGACAGAGAGAGCGCGCACGCACGTGAGCGGGGAGGGTCAGAGAGAGAGGGAGACACAGAATCCAAAGCAGGCTCCAGCCTCTGAGCTGTCAGCACAGAGCCTGACGCGGGGCTCGAACCCACAGACTGTGAGATCGTGACCTGAGCTGAAGTTGGACGCTTAACCGACTGAGCCACCTGGCTACCCCTAAGTGTACTTTTAAATACCATAAACTGTTTTTTAGTTTTCTTACATTTGGTCTTGTAGGTGACTGTCTCAAATTTCTGCCTCAAAGGCAAGTCCTTTAATACAGTGTTAGAACTTGATCATGCAGTTGCTTTGGGGCCGTGGGAAGAAAGATTGTCCTCTGTTTTCTTTTCATTTCTCTATTATTTCCTTTATTTTTTTCATCCACGTCTTCATTCATTTATAAGCTTTCCCAGGTGTGTCTTGACTGCTATCTAAAACTAACTGACTAGATCAGCAGTTTAGATTTTTATTGAGAATTTGCTGTCCAAAGAAATACTGAAACTCCATGTGCTTAAACACATGGAATTTAAGGGAATCTACCAGGCTATATGAGCTTCATAATCAAAGTGGAAAGAAAGTATAATGAGTGGTGGCTTTAAAAATACAAATGATGAGGGGCGCCTGGGTGGCGCAGTCGGTTAAGCGTCCGACTTCAGCCAGGTCACGATCTCGCGGTCCGTGAGTTCGAGCCCCGCGTCGGGCTCTGGGCTGATGGCTCGGAGCCTGGAGCCTGTTTCCGATTCTCTGTCTCCCTCTCTCTCTGACCCTCCCCCGTTCATGCTCTGTCTCTCTCTGTCCCAAAAATAAATAAACGTTGAAAAAAAAAAAAACAAATGATGAGATGATGAATGGATGCTACATATTTTAAATATAACTCACTAGAGTATTGTGTTACATAATATATGACAAGTTTTAGGATTTTAATGAAGGGAAGAATCACATGTATGTGTTCAAACATGCCACTCACAGCTGTTCCCATTGGTACCCAGCCCCCAGTCTGCATCACACATGTTCATTTTAGAATTTTCCAGTTGGCATTTGTGGTTTGAAAAACTTCTCCGTGGGATTTTGATGCCCTGGAAGGAGGGGAGGGGAGAATAAGGGTGGTGTGTTTCTTATCAGAAATCATGGGGGCGCCTGGGTGGCGCAGTCGGTTAAGCGTCTGACTTCAGCCAGGTCACGATCTCGCGGTCCGTGAGTTCGAGCCCCGCATCAGGCTCTGGGCTGATGGCCCAGAGCCTGGAGCCTGTTTCGGATTCTGTGTCTCCCTCTCTCTCTGCCCCTCCCCCATTCATGCTCTGTCTCTCTCTGTCCCAAAAATAAATAAACGTTTGAAAAAAAAAAATTTTTTTAAGAAATCATGGCTGCACGCGTGCACGCGTGCACACGCGTGCACACACACGCACACACACAGGTACATAATGGGCTCTTTATTCAGCCTTAAAAAGGAAGGAAATTCTGCGAACTACATCATGGATCAGCTTTGAGGATGTTATGTTAAGTGAAGCCAGACACAAAAAGATAAATGATATGATTAGTTTACATGAGGTTACTTAAAGTAGTCGAAATCATAAAGACAGAAAGTGTGATGGTGCCTGCCAGGTGCTGGTAGGATGGGAGAAGGGGCTTCCTGTTTAAGAGGCACTGAGTTTTGATTCCACAGAGGAGATGACACAAGGGGATGTCTGTACAACCATGCAAATGTATGTCATACCTGAGCTGTACCCTTAAAAATGGTTAAGATGGTAAATTTTATGTCATGTGTATTTTACCACGGGAAAAGAAAAGTCAGGGTGAGGGAGAAGCTAGTAACTAACAAAGTAGTGACTGAGAACGGAGACTGGTGGGGGTTCCACAAAGAAGGCGGTTAGGGGCCTGGCACAGGGATTATCAGCAGGCCTGTTAGTTCCTGGCGCTGCGAAGATAAAGTTCCACAAACTGGTAGTTTACACAAGTGTGCTTTCTCAGAGCTCAAGGTCAGAAGTCTGAAATCAAGGTGTCAGCAGGGCCACACGCCCTCTGGCGCCTGGAGGACAGGATCCTTCCTTGCCTCGTGAGGCTCTGCTGGTCTCAGGTGTTCCTTGGCTTGTAGACACATCATTCCAATCAGCCTCTGCCTTCATGTCTGTCTCTGTATCTCCTCTCCTTTTTTTTTTTTTTTTTTAAGTGTATTTATTTTGAGAGAGAGGGAGAGCGAGAGAATCTCAAGCAGGCTCTGTGCTATCAGCACAGATCCCAACTGAGCCACCCAGGCCCCCTCTTCTCTCCTTGTAAGGACACCAGTCTCTGGATTAGGGGCACACCCTGCTCCAGTACTACTGGAGTGCAGTGATCCTGTTTCCAAGTCAAGTTGCGTTCTGAGATACGGGCACGTATCTTATTTGGGGCACACAGTTCAACCCATACACCAGATAAGGGTAGAATATTACCCCACTTGTGTAGGGAGAGATGGTACTTTGTAAACAGTGTTTTTGGGTGGGGGGAGCCTCGCTGGCTCAGTCGGCAGAGCATGTGACTGTTGATCTAGAGGTTGTGAGTCTGAGACCCGTGTTAGGCATAGAGATTACTTAAGGGGCGCCTGGGTGGTTTAGTCAGTTGAGCGTCCAACTTGGTTTCGGCTCAGGTCATGATCCCAGGGTCATGGGATCAAGCCCTGTGTTGGGCTCTGTGTCAGATGTGAAGCCTGCTTAATGTTCTCTCTCTCCACCATTTCTTTAATGGTGTTTCTTTTCTAGGTTAAGAACCAACATTTTACCTAAAAGGCATTGAGAAGCAAACAGGCTTTTAACTAGGGTAAATAATGTGTGGTAATACAAGTACAAACAAAAGGGCAGAAAAACCCAGGAGAATATGAGTTAGGGGCCAGGTTGTGAGTTAGTGTCCTGTGGTGTGAGTCCTATCAGTTGTTAAGTCTTGATGTCTCCAAACAAAGGAATCAGGATGTAAGACCAGAATAATGTTGTTGTTGTTGTTGTTTTTTTAGTGTTTTTTTATTTTTGACAGACAGAGAGAGCATGAGCGGGGAGGGGCAGAGAGAGAGGGAGACACAGAGTCTGAAGCAGGCTCCAGGCTCTGAGCTGTCAGCACAGAGCCCGACTCGGGGCTCGAACTCACGAGCCGTGAGATCGTGACCTGAGCCGAAGTCGGGCGCTCAACCGACTGAGCCACCCAGGCGCCCCCTTTTTTTTAAAGACCAGAATAGTGTAAATAATGATTACTATGGTATTGCTTTGACCACACGTGTGTCAGAGTCTGTGATGAACTCATACCGTACAGTACTTAATGACAATCTTACGCCACAGTTAACTGTCGCTCCTTGGATTACAGATAAGCAAAGTGATGTTTGAAAAGTTTAACAACTTGTCTGAATTCACCACTAGTAGTGTTACAGCTTAGAATCAGAGCCTGTGGCTGGATAATGTGTGTACAGTTGCTTTTCCAGCCTGTTGCTTGGCCTTTCTGAGGTTCTTGGTGCCAGACGTCTGGACGTTATCATGTTGCACTGTGCTGGTGTCCGGAACAGGCACTCCCTGGCAGAAGGCTGAACTCGTGGTTTAGGAATGTGAAGAAGGCCTGTCAGGGGAAGGGCCTGGCGACAAGTAGACATGTTAGGTTCTTACCTCATTAAGAGTTTAGCTCATGGGAGTGCCATAAGGGATTTCCCTTGTTGCCACCCAGCACTGAATATCCTGATCCCGTGTGTCCTGCCCAGTCCCGTGGCTTCCCCTTGGCCTCACTGCTTCTCTTCCTGTTTGCCGCTCTCCTCTTTGCTTTCTTACTAGGAAGGCAGCTGTATAAGCAGCTCGTGCATCCCACTGTTTGGACCTCAATGGTTTTTTAGTTACACAGAGGTTCCTCATTTCTTTCAGATTTGGACACTGCGGTTGAAATTAAATCATCGGTGTCCAGTAAGAGCATTTCTAAAGATAAACGATCCTATGGCATTAAAATGGAAGGAATCCCAAAGAACGATCTCTGGTATTTGTCATTAGAAGAAGTCTGGAAGTGTGAAGACCAGTTGGACAAGTATCAGGAAAATCAGGAGAGACATTTGAGGCAAGTGGCATTCACCCAAAAGAAAGCACTTGCTCAGGAGAGAGTCTGTGAAAACGGTAAATATGGGGGAAATTGTCTTCTTCCTGCTCAACTAGTGCTGAGGGAGTATTTCCACAAACATGACTCACATACTAAAAGTTTAAAACATAATTTAGTTTTTAGTGGTCATCAGGAAAGCTATGCAAGTAATAGTAGTGAATGTGGTCAAACCTTCTGTCAAAACATTCATCTTATTCAGTTTGCAAGAACTCAACCAGGAGATAAGTCTTACAAATGCCCCGATACTGTCAACTCTCTTACCGGTGGTACATCCCTTGGTGTATCGAAGGGCATACATAGGGAGAAACCGTATGAATGTAAGGAGTGTGGAAAATTCTTTAGCTGGCGTTCTAATCTTACTAGGCACCGGCTTATTCATACTGGAGAAAAACCCTATGAATGTAAAGAGTGTGGAAAGTCTTTCAGCCGGAGTTCTCACCTCATTGGACATCAGAAGACTCACACTGGTGAGGAACCCTATGAATGTAAAGAGTGTGGAAAGTCCTTCAGCTGGTTCTCTCACCTTGTGACCCACCAGAGAACTCACACAGGAGACAAACTGTACACGTGCAGCCAGTGTGGGAAGTCATTTGTTCACAGCTCCAGGCTCATTAGGCACCAGAGAACTCATACTGGAGAGAAACCTTATGAATGTCCTGAGTGTGGGAAGTCTTTCAGACAGAGCACACATCTCATTCTGCATCAGAGAACTCATGTCAGAGTGAGGCCCTACGAATGTAACGAGTGTGGGAAGTCATATAGCCAGAGGTCTCACCTTGTGGTGCACCACAGGACTCACACGGGACTGAAGCCCTTTGAGTGTAAAGACTGTGGAAAATGCTTCAGTAGAAGCTCTCACCTTTTCTCCCATCAGAGGACCCACACTGGAGAGAAACCATATGAATGCCACGACTGTGGGAAGTCCTTCAGCCAGAGTTCTGCCCTCATCGTGCATCAGAGAATTCATACCGGAGAGAAGCCATATGAATGCTGCCAGTGTGGGAAAGCCTTCATTCGGAAGAACGACCTTATTAAGCATCAGAGGGTTCATGTTGGGGAAGAGACCTATAAATGTAATCAGTGTGGGATTATCTTCAGCCAGAACTCTCCGTTGATAGTACATCAAATAGCCCACACTGGAGAGCAGTTCTTAACTTGTAACCAGTGTGGGACAGCGCTTGTTAATAGCCCTAACCTTATTCGATATCAGACAAATCATATTAGAGAGAATACTTATTAATATTACGAATGTGGAAAGTTCTTTACAAAGAGCAATAACTTGGTTTTACATTAGAAACTCCTCCTGGAGGGAAGCAGTGTAGATGTAATCTGTGCAGAAATGCTTTCAATCTTGTCACTACCCTTTTGTGCACTAGAGAATTGGTCCTAGAAGGAGAAATAAGCTACAGATTTCATTGTAGTACAAAAACACATCAGCTTTTCTTTCCACAAGTTCCTATAAAAGCAGTTGTCCTTGGAGCATTCTTGACCGAGCCTTAAAATGCTAGAATCTGAGAAGGAACCATTAAGTAGGTGGGAGATTATCCAGCTTCATTGCCTTCTTCAAGAAGATGTCAGTCAGAATGATAACTTCAGAAAGATAAGTCAATGAGAGTTCCTCTTGCAAAGAATAAAAAATTGATAGTTATTGAAAAAAAGTGGAAAATAATATTCCAGTGAAATAGCCTGCCATATTTTTACTTGATTGTCCTTCTGGGACAGTTAGTAGTGTCTACTCTTTTATGTGTCTGATATAAACCACATTTTGGTTAGCAGGGAAAATGCTTATAATGTAAAGCTGAAAAAGGACACATTTACTAGTAATGGTACTTATTTTAAGTATATTTGCATGTGAGCAAGAATCGAATTTGTTAGGTGATGGGATTGAGTGAGTTTTATAGTTTATTCCATGTTACTCCAATAATTATTTGAAAATATTTTTAAACATTAAAAAGGATATCCAGTTTCTCTATTCTATCATCAAGGATGCTTAAGGACCACCTGCTAGCAAGTTTTCCATTCTACGTTGTTTGGGTCATGGAATTGTGCTCTTTGAGACCGTGTGCTGAAGGCTCCTGGGAATTTAAACACAGGGTTTCTTTGGACTTTGAGACCTAGAAGATTAGGTGTTTGAGCACATGAGGGAGGGTCCCCTTTGAGTGGGAGCAGGTACCTGGGCCATTCTTAGAGCAGCTATGCTCATGAAATCAACAGCACTGCTCAAAGCCACCCTCCTTCCAAGGTAGTCTTTTATCTTTATAAAGGAAATTTAGTGGCTAAATGCACAAGCTTGAGCTACACTCCCCAAGTTGAAATTCCACGTCTGTCCTTAACTTGCTGGGTGAACTTGGGCATGCTGCCTAACATCGGTGCCTCTTCTGTAAATTAGGGACATTACTTACCTTGTAGGACTGTGGTGAGTATTAACTGAGTAAACATATAAACAGCTTAGAATAGTGCCTGACGTATATTAAGTGCTTTATTGTTGTTAGCTGTGGTAACTGGTGTCACTGTTGTCGCCCCACCTCTGGTGTGCGTCATTGAATTAAACCTGCTTGCCAGTGAGCAAGAGCTCCTGGAGCTCTCACTTCCTTCCCAGCCACGTTCCCTTCTTACCTACATCAGCACTTCTCAGCCTGAGGAAATCACTCCCCGTAGTGGGTGTAACGACTCACTTCTGAGGATCAGTAAACAACTTTGAATATTGTATGCAAAATCATCTCGTTTGTACAGAAGTTTTCTCTTCTAGGGAGAGAAGCCTGATCTTCAGATTCTGTGGTAAGTTCATGACCCAAAAAAGATTCAGAAAGAGAACCTGTTTTAACTCTCTGTTTCATTCTATAAATGGATCTCTGTGAAGGACTAGCCATTATTTGCCATTTTCTAGCAAACAAAATATATTTTAGATGCTTAATGATTGATTGTTGAGTGATAAGTATTTTTGAGACCAGGAGGACAAAGATCTTGATGTCTCTCTCCCAGGAAAAATCTAGAAATGACTGTCAAGAGCCATGAGACTTCACAAGGAGCAGGAGACCATCTAACATGTAATCTTCGTTCCGATTTTAGTATATGTGCTGCTGAAGCAAGCACCTAATGTGTAATCTTCATTGTACAGTTGAGATCAAGTGAGTTGGCACTGGTCCCACATTTTGAGTGAAGTCAGACCAAGAACTAGATCCTGGGTTCCTCAATTAGTGCTGCGTTCTTCAGTGCATATATATATCATTTGCATGTATAATGTACTCCTATCAGAAATCGTTTTCATGGTAAGCAGTGGTTCTTAATGGGAGTCGAAGGGTAGTCCCTCAACCAGGCCTCTTAGAGTTTCTGATAACCTATGGCTCAATTTGCCTCAACTGTATAATGGCGTTATTTCTAGTATCTACCTCAGAGGGTTGTTGTGTGGATTAAGTGAGATAATGTGGATAAAGTATTTAAAACAGTGCCTGGCCCACAAGTACTAAATGTGTTAGCTACTACTACTGTTATTAACACACCAAGGAATGTAGGAAGAGAGAAATGTCTATGGATGGTCACTAAAACATTACTTATGATAGTGCAAACTTTGCAATATAGAAATGTATAATAGCAGAATGGTTATAGTGTATCCATGTCATGGAGTATTACACAGACATTTAAATTAATGCAAACTGTTGACAAGAAAAATGTTGATGTTGTCATGTGTTTTGAAAAAAGCATGATGAATAGTTGTTAATATGGAGTAAACTGAAATGTATACAAATAAATCCATTGTAAATAACTGAAATGGATCTTGCTTAAAACTCTTAAGGAAATTTGTCAAAAGATTAGGAGCAGTTAACTTTCTTTTTTTTCTTTATTGTTTTGTTTTGTAGTTTTCTATTTTTTCCCGAAGTCTCTTCAACAAATACAAATTACTTTTCTATTACAGTTTCTTCAGTAAAGGAATTTTTTCCCTCCCAAAGTTTTTGTCTACAAATAAGCTGCCAGAACCTTAACCATGGAACTTGGCAGCAGATAAACCAGTGGTTGGCTGGGGATGGGAGAGTGGCTGACAGCAGACGGGACCCCAAGGGAACCATTAGGGATGATCTGTAGCTTGACTGGTGGTGGTTCTATGACTGTACTTGTCTGTTAAACTCATCAGAGTATACATTTTAAGTGGGTCCAGTTTGTTGTATGCAAATTTTATCTCAATAAAATTGATTTTTTCAAAATACTCAGCAAACCAGGAATTTCTGGGAAAAGAGAGAAAATCTGCAGCCCCAAGTGACACATAGTAACAGTAGTAGTAGTTGCTGATTTTTGTAGCTCATCTTCATTTATAGACAGCTTGATACAAGGTAGCCAAGCTAAGCCCTTTCATACAATAGATTACTTCTGTCTATAACCCTGTGAGTGACATACTATTGCCCCTATGGTTAAGGGAACTAGAGGTTGGCAATTTAGGTAGTTTGTCCCCATTTACATAGCTAGTAAATGGTGAAGTTTCATATGAAAAATAACTGGTAAGTGTGTGGCAGATCTCAAACAAGACAATGTCTGGCACTTTGTAGAGGATCTTAACAAAATTAGCCAGTTCAATATAAAAAATACACAGCACCATTGTTATTTATCTCCTTCAGAGACAAATTCACTCAGACCTCACTCAGTGTCCTCTGTATCCCTCTATGTTATCATTGTGTCATATCTTAAAATGATGCAGGGACTGAGTGGAAATTAGGATGTAAAGGGAAGAAAGTAAATTACTGTTAAATGCCACAAGTGGTGGCATATAAGTTACATGCCCCGTCTCGCTTAATCCTCACATGAATTCTCTTCATGTGTGCTACCTACTTCTGTTTTGAGTTCACAGCGACTTGCCCCAAGTTTCAGAGTAAGTGGAGGAAGACCCAGGGTTCAAGCGCAGATCACTTTGGCTCCGGCACGTGGTGTTTCCACTACTACCTGCCGACTCCACATCTGGTTAAGGATCCTGGCACTATCCTAAGGGTAAGGGGAAACCACAGGAATTTTAAGAGAGGTCCCAGTATAATCAGTCACCATTGTTAGAGGCACATAATGATTCGGAAAGTATTGTCTTTTTTTTTTTTTTTAATTTTTACGTTTATTTTGAGAGAAAGAGGAAGAGAGAGAAACCAAAAGAGAGAATCCCAAGCTGATAGCACAGCTCAAACCCACGAACCGTGGGATCATGACCTGAGCCGAAATTAAGAGTGGGAGCTTAACCGATGGAGCCACCCAGGTGCCCCGAGAAAGTATTAACATTCATCCATGAATTAAGCACACACTGATTAATCTGTGCATTACCATTCCTGAAAGGCAAGATGGTGAAAATGTTTGGTTTAGTTAACTTAGCCCTTAAATAACTGGGAAGCTGACCATGTGCCCAGTGGCTCAGCAGCTGGTGAACGGGAATTAGAATTGGTTGAAAGAAATGGTGTGTAAACAGCTGTTGGTTGAGGTTCGCAAGTTACTCCGACAATGAGATCAATTTAGGAGACAGATGGCAAGGCAATAGAGGTGCCATAGATTTGTGGCGTCAGGTTGGAAAGGCCAGCTGCTTTTCACTGCACACAGTAGAAATTCATCTTTCACTTATTTTTAGTGACAAAGTTCCATCACAGACCTGCGGGAAATGATTAGATGTAGGGCGTATTACCTTACAAATGAGCTCTACCCTGACTACCTTTTATGGACTGAATTTTGTGCTCCCAGAATTCGTGTGTTGAGGTCATCCCCCATTACCAGAACGTGACCTTACTTAAAGAAAGGGTCTTCACAGAGGTAATCAAGTTCAATAAGTCATTCGTGCAGGCTCTAATCCAGTATCAATGGTATATAATAGGCAGAGGCCTGTAACAGATGCTTCCCTCACACCCCTCGGAAGGAACCAGCCCTACCAACAGCCTGAGTTTGGACCTCTAGCCTCCAGAACTGTGAGATACATTTCTGTTGCTGAAGCCCACACTCTGGTAGTTTGTTACAGCTGACCTAGGAAACTAAGACACTGCTTTACTTAAAGTTGCAGCCACCCCTCTGGCACTGCTAGTCCCCTTTACCCTCTTCTTTTCATTTTTCAGTAGTATTTCTTATCTGTCAATCATCTGTCTTCCCTTGCCAAAATGAATGCTTCCCAAAGGATCTGTCTTAATTACTGATATAGCCTCTGGCCTAATACAGTGGCTAGCTCATTGTAGTCATTCAATAAATAGCTGTTGAATGACTTGAAGAAATAAACATGCATCCACTGAATCTAGAAAGGGGAATGCCATAAACTTATGGCCAACCAGCACCTAAACGTACAGAGCTTTTGTAGCAAAGAGGGACGGTAGAGGACAGTTACTGGACGGTGAAGCAACAGTGCTTGCCACGTAGAAATAACATCCTAATAGATACCACAATATATTACAGAGGGTTTTACTTGGAACTTGGTCACTGAAGCCTAAAAGGTGCACGCGAGACCAAAGGAATAAAAATAACAGACCGTTTTATTTTTTTTTTTAATTTTTTTTTCAACGTTTATTTATTTTTTTTGGGACAGAGAGAGACAGAGCATGAACGGGGGAGGGGCAGAGAGAGAGGGAGACACAGCATCGGAAACAGGCTCCAGGCTCTGAGCCATCAGCCCAGAGCCCGACGCGGGGCTCGAACTCCCGGACCGCGAGATCGTGACCTGGCTGAAGTCGGACGCTTAACCGACTGCGCCACCCAGGCGCCCCCAGACCGTTTTAAAGAACAACAGCAAAAGGTTTCGACCTACTACTGAACAAGTGGTATATGCTTACTATAATGACGGGGTAACAACACGGGGTGCCCCGGCATAATGTTGGCCAGGAGCCAGCAAACAATGGCCATGGACCAAACCTGGCCTTCTGTCTACTTCTGTCATTTCAGTTTTACCAGAGCGCAGCTGTGCTCATTCACGTACGTGTTGGCCGTGGCTGCTCTTGTGCTACAAGGGCAAGGGTCAGTAGTTGCGACAGACTGTGGCACACAAAACCTAAAACATTTACTAACTGATTGTTACGGGATGAATTGTCCCCCCCCCCCCCCCAAATTCCTATGCTGAAGTCCTAATCCCCAATAACTCAGAATGTGACTGGGGTCTTTCAAGTTTAAACATTTTAAAATAATGATATTAGGGTGGGTCCTCATCCAATGTGACTGGTGTCCTTAGGAGAGGAGAGGAGGACACAGATACAGAGGGACAACCATGGGAGGACACGGGGAAATGACCTGCTACAAGCCAAGGAGAGAGGCATTAGGAGAAACCAACTTGGTCAACACCTTGATCTCTGACTTTCAGCCTCCAGAACTGTGAGAAAATAAATTTGTTGTTGAGACCACTCTGTGGTACTTTATCAGGGCAGCACTAGCACACTTATTCACTGGACTTTGACAGAAAAAGTTTGCAAGCCCCCACTGCAGGGAAATACCGGTGGAACGAAGTTTTGGCTGGAGACAGTCATGGATACGGGATAGGCAAAATAACGGCCCCTGGAAGATGTCCACATCCTATCCTCGAATCTCTGAATATGTTATGTTTATGGCAAAAGGGAATGAAGTTTGCTAATCCTGCGTTCCCCAAACGTGCCCAGTGTAACCCATACATCCTTAAGAGTGAAAGGGGGAGGGGCGCCTGGGTGGCTCAGTCGGTTGAGCCACGGACTCGGCTCAGGTCATGATCTCACAGCTCGTGAGTTCGAGTCCCACATGGGGCTCTGTGCTGACAGCTCAGAGCCTGGAGCCTGCTTCCGATTCTGCGTCTCCCGCTTTCTCTGCCCCTAAACCACTCGCATTCTCAGTCTCTCTCAAAAAAAATTTAAAAAGTGAAAGAGGGAGACAGGAGGAGGCCAGAGGGAACAGGATTCAACTGTTGCTGGTTTTGAATATGGAGGGAATGGGCCATGATCCAAGAAATGCAGGTGGCCTCTCAAATCTGGAAAAGACAAAGGAAAGGATCCTTTCCCAAGAGCCTCCAGAAATGGATGGGTCCCTGCCAACACTTTTAGCCTCGTAAGACCCGTGCTACACTTCTGACCTACAGAACTGTAAGATACATTTGTAGCTTAAGCCACCAAGTCTGTGGTAACTTACTGATCTCGTTTTGGGTCCTCTGTCCTCCTCTCTCTCTGCCCCTCCCCCGCTTGCACCCATGCACACGCGCGCTCTTTCTCTCTCTCAAAAACAAAAAACATTAAGAAATTTATATAAAAAAGAAAATGAATAGAATATGAGAAACTAGTATATAACAGATGGTTTAACAGACCAGTGGGCAAAGGATGGTCACTACATTTCAGTGTAAAGCTTTTCAGTCTTTCTGTCTCCATCTAGTATTTAATGTATCTAGGATTTATTTCCCTTTAGGATGTCCTTGGTAGAGCAGTAAAAAGTAATTTTATTAAAGCAACTCTTGAGCACATATCTTCTTAGTCTCTGCGCAACAAATATTCTGTGCTGCATACTGAAGTTCCACAGTTGTCTAGAAAAAGCACTTGTGTGATTATTTGATCTGACAGCTTAACTTGACGAAAAGGAGTGACAAGGCACACTTAGGGATGTGGCATTTTCTCAAAAATCAACCAAGTGAGCTTGTCACTTCAAGGAAAATAAAAGACAGTATTTTTTTTTTCCCAACATAAAGTTTGAGTTTTCAAGTGAATAGAACAGTTTTGGAAAACTTGTACTGCCACTGTGAATTTCACAGCTTCCCAATACTTAAGATCAATTATAATACTATGGAATAAGATTTTTCAAATTGTAAAATGAAACGTGGCAACATTGTGAAGATCTGCATAAATCAGTGGATATTTTCCAAGTGACTAATTTATGATGCTACAAAAAAGCATGAATGAAACTATCCATTCAAAGTGCAAGACAGACAAATAGATTTTAATGTAATAGCGTGAAGTCACCAACGTGGTTTCAGACTGCACACCGCAACTAAGGTTTCCCTTGTTCAGCTTGTGCTATCCAAGGGTATCCACAGTTATCTGATAAGCGTATTAAAATATCCTGTCCTTTTCCGGGCGTCTGGGTGGCTCAGTCGGAACATCGGACTCGACCCTGCGTCAGGTCATGATCCCACGGTTGCTGCGTTCGAGCCCCACATCGGGCTCTGCACTGACTGTGTGGAGCCTGTTTAGGATTCTCCCCGACCCCCCCCCCCCCAACCTTCAAAATAAACATTAAAAAAAAAAAAAAAAACCAAACCCAACCCTGTCCTTTTCCAACTGCATACCTGTGTGAGGCTGGATTTTCTTTAAATACTTCACAAAAACAAAAACAAAAAAACAACACATGCAACAGATTGTGGAAGCAAACACGAGAATCCAGCTGTTCTCTATTTAGCTGGACATTTAAAAGATTTCTCGCAGGAGAAAAATGTAGAACAATACCACAGCTCACTACTTTTTTTTAAAGGAATATTCATGAAAATGTCACGTTAACGTGTTACCATGAATTTTTGAGTTATTAAAGAAGAAACTTGGACTTTATAAGCATTTCGGAAACGCAGAGAACTGTGAACATTTTTACCTCAACTTACGCCACTCCCGCCTCTGTGCTGGTGCCGTGAGTTACTGTAAATCTCGGGGGGTACTTACGGCTGCCAGCGCGCCCCCGACTCCCCACCCGAGAACCCGAGCTTCTCGGCAGCAGCGCCCCCATCCGGCGGCCCTCGCGCGGAGCCCTCCCTGCGCCGCGGGACCTCCTGCAGAGGCTGCTGGGAACTGTAGTTCGCTCTGCCCCGGGGTCGCGCTGACGCATTTCCGGTGCGTCCCTTACGGTAGCGGTTGGCTGGGCCCCGGCTCGAAGAGCCGTGTTTCGGGGTTTGTGTCAGTTTCCCTTCTCGGTGGTGACCGGAGCCGACGTGGGCTGGCCTCGTCTTCCCCGGGGGCCGTGGCCGAAGCACTCGGGCGGCCGCCGCAGAATCAGAAGGGAGGACAGAGCCAATCTGACTGCAGCTCCAGGAGGCGGAGGCAGCCAGTCTTCCCCGAGTCCCACGGCTGCTCGCGGAGGGGTTAGAGGAGCCGGACGCGCCCAGTCCCTTACATTTCCAGGCAGCGGGACTGTGCAGACCAGTGTGACCCGGCTCCCTCCTGCCCGGACTCGGAACAGCCGTCCGATCGCGGCTGTGTTGGCAAGGGGCGCGTGGGAGGCGGGGAACCGCGTGGCTCGGCGGGGCAAGCAGTCTCGCCGGCGGGAAGGGCGGGTGCCGGGGCCTCGGACCCTCCCTCTTTGGGTGCAGGAGGGTCTCCCCTGGTTGAGGGTGGGAGGGGCGGGGAGACCCTTCACGATTCTTTTTCCTCCGGGCAGCCCTCGGGTCCTGCCACCACCCGCGGGACGCACAGAACTGACCGTGGGGATGGCCACCAGGGTCCGGACAGCTGCCATCTGGGTGAGTAGGGGTGTTTCTCTCCTTTCTGAAAAGCGCTCCCTGAACTCCGTCTTTAGCAGGGTGAGAGTTGGTCATGAGCTCCCTCTCCCCTCTCCTCTTCCAGGACGCTGGGCCTCCTTGAGAGGATGTTAGACTGTCCAGGAATACTTGGCCATTAGACTTTTTACAACTTTCAGTTTCCTTTCTGCCCATTTTGTATCCTGCGATTTGAGTTAAACAAAGGGTTATCATCTCTCGTCTCTTGTATCCAAAGTATTTGAGCCTCATTTGAGAAATTCGGCACTCGTTTCTTCTCTTATTCAACAGTTTTTATTGTCTTGTGTTTGTTGGACCCGGAGTCAGGTTCTAAGAGTGCAGAGATAAGTTGTCGTCCTGCTTTGTGAGAGCAGAGGTCTGGTGGGGCTGGTGGACAAGAGAACCTGGAGGCATAGTGACAAGTTAATAGGTACTCAAACAGGCTGCACAAGTGCATGGGGACACAGCAGAAGGTCAGTTTTGGAGGTGAGGGTACTCCAAGAAATGCTTCAGTGATTAATAAGAGATTCTTAACTGAGGTTTAAAAGGTGAATGTGAATAAGGGACTGAAGGTCAGCCTAGGAAAAGGAGGCAACATGCAACTTTGAGAGGCTTGAAATGACTTAGTATGTTGGTGAACTTTGATCACTTTAGGGTTGCTGAGGGTTTGCAGGTAGTGGTGAAATATAAAGAAATGAGGTCAGGGGCACCTGGGTGGCTCAGTGGTTAAGTGTCTAAGTCTTGATTTCGGTTCAGGTCATGATCTCATGGTTGTGAGATCAGGCCCCGTGCTGGGCATGAAACCTGCCTAAGATTTTCACTCTCTCCCTCTGTCCCTCTCCTCCTCTCATGCATGTGTGCATGCTCTCTCTCTCTGTCTCTCTTTCTCTTTCCGTCTTTCCAAAAAAAAAAAAAAAAAAAGAGGCCAGAGCCATAGGCAGGGACCAGATCATAGCGGGGTTTGAAGATCACCTTAAAAACTTGGATGTTATTCTCTTGGGGAGAGAGATTTATTGGAGTGATTTCTCAAAGGACTTTGGGTTGGAGTAGTCTGCAGTGGGCAAGAGAAGACAAGGGTTTAAGTAAACTAGTAGTTTTGAGAAGAAAGATGGTAAAGAGGCAGAAGTGAGTCACGGGGATAGAAGGTATGTCTGTATGCTAGCATGTAGGGAATGTTCTCAGTGGTATTACAATAATGTGTGGTGACAGTGGCTATGCTTGTGGTGAGCACAGCATGACACAGACCTGTCGAATAACTGTTGTCCACCTGAAACTACTGCAGCGTTGTGTATCAACTCTCCCTCAATAAGATAAATTAGTAAATAAGCCAGTTAGGAAAATATGTAGAAGAGACTAGTTTAAAAAGTGGGGGGGGGGGGGGGGGCAGAAGCATCTGGATTTGGTAACTGGTTGGGTGCTGGTTGTGAGGGAGACAGGAGAGCCAGGGATGGCTGCTGGATTTCTGCTCTGGGGGCCTGGGTTGGCAGTGGTAGCGTTCCCTGGGTCAGCGAGGACTGTTGGAGTTGTTTTGGGGGCTGGGGGGTGGACTTTTCTGTTTTATATGGATCGGACTCTCCCCTTGTTGAGGGCAGGTGAGTAAGCGTGTGTCTCAGGAGAAAGATCCGGACAGGTTGCACTGGTTAGGTATGGCCACATTAGCTCAAAGA
>NW_024412654.1:118811-132832 GCF_014898765.1 Herpailurus yagouaroundi | reverse complement strand
CAAGTGACCTTAGGTCGTAAAAGTTTAAATTGGATCGAATGCGATGGTAGTGGTGTGTGTTGCTGGTAATATTTGCAGAACAGGGTGTGAGTGTGTCTGCACGTTCAGCAGGGAAGGGAAGGAAGGTAAGGGACCAGCAGGTGGCTGCAGAGACGGGAATGGGGACGGTGATGTGGAACTGAGGCAGTCGTGCCGCTGGGAGCTTGGGGACAGTCCAGTGAGATACCTCGGTACGAAATCAGTCGGAAAATAAATGGGTTTCCTACTTATAAATACTTACCAATTTAGGGAATACAGTGAAAGAAAATATCCTGTTTACAATGGCAAAAGGTAAAATTGCTACAAGCCTAAAACACGTAGAGGACTTGTGTCTGAAAGCTTTCCAACATTGCTATTTAACATTTACACGGTGTTTACTGTGTCCTAGGCGTGGGTCTAAGCACTTTACACGCGCAAATCAGGCTCCCACCTCTGAGTTCTTAACATGACAGTATTCACCCTTTCAAGATAAAGAGCATCCTAACAGATAGAAACCATACACTTCGGTTTTTGAAATGTTTGCTCATTTTTTCATTCTCTGGGTATTTGCTGAGCACCCGCTATGTTCCAGGCCCCCTGCGAGGTCCCAGCCGTGTGCTGTTGAACGAGACTGACAGAATCCATGCTCTTGGGGAATTTGCATTCTGGTGGAGGGAGGCAGATGACAAAGTAAGCGGTGAAGAAACTACTCAAGTAAAGAGAAGATGTCAGAGTTGAGTTATACGTAGAATTAAAACTGGTAATGTCAGGGGCACCTGGGTGGCGCAGTCGGGTAAGCGTCCGACTTCAGCCAGGTCACGATCTCGCGGTCCGTGAGTTCGAGCCCCGCGTCGGGCTCTGGGCTGATGGCTCAGAGCCTGGAGCCTGTTTCCGATTCTCTGTCTCCCTCTCTCTCTGACCCTCCCCCGTTCATGCTCTGTCTCTCCCTGTCCCAAAAATAAATAAACGTTGAAAAAAAAATTAAAAAATAAATAAATAAATAAATAAATAAAAACTGGTAATGTCAAAGATTGGGTGACTGGAGAAGGCCCCGCTAAGGAGGTGACATTAAGTCAAGGTCTGAGTTCCAGGAGCAGGTCGGCCGTGGCAGGAGGATGGTCACGAGGTCGGAGAAGTCTTGTGCTTTTGTAACACGGAAGGAAGGCCTGTGTGACTGGGGATGTGGGGGAAGGGAAGGGAGCAGACACAGAGCTGGCCAGAGCCCAGGTCAGGCTGGTAAACTATTGTGTTACGAAAGGGGTCCACGTGACGTAGGTAGGTTTTTCAAAGACCCTTCCTGCTGCTGAGTAGAGAACGGTTGCAGATGGGCAGGAGTAGACACAGTGGTAGGAAAGGGGTGGCCAGTTAGGTCACGGCAGACGAGAGGTGGCGGAGGTTTTTTCTAGGAGGGTAGACATGGAGAAACGGGACAGACTAGAGGCCGTTTGAAAGTAGAGCCCTCTTTCCTGAGAACCACCTGACGCTTTCATTTAGCCCATTGATGTTTTTTCAGAATGACTTATTTTCTTTAAGCAGTCCTGTCTTTTTTGCCATTCCGACCGAATTTGGTAATCAGTGTTTACTACGTGTGAGACGTGGTGCTAGGTCTTGTGTAGCTACGATTTAATGCCTTTAGTCAGGAGCCAAGTTAGACCCTTGATCAGTGTCGACTCACGATTTGAACTCAGGTTGGTGGCTTTATCCCCGTTTCCTTGGCCAGTGTCCTCTACTGCTTCAGGATGTAGGCTGGAAATTTCTCAGGACACAGATTCCAGCATTCTGAGCCCTAACGGGAGTTACTATTTACCTATGAAGCGTTACTTCTCAGCTCCTCGGACCCCGAAGATGGCAAAAGTGGGACCAGTGAAGTATGTGGCTGTGCCCTGGGCAGAGTGGGTGGGAGTGGCCCAGTCTCTGGGGAATGATTGAGAGAAACTGGGTTGCTTTCTTTCCTTTTTTTTTTTTTTTTTTGAGAAGAACACTTCTTTTAATTATTTTACTTATTTTGAGTACATAATTGTGCGTGTCCAAATTAGACAATTTTTGGTACTTCCTTTACAGTAGAGCCACATTGCGGACCCTGCACTGTTTTCTGCCAGTAAACATAGCATGCCGGGTGCCTGTGACTGTGTTTCCCTGCACCCCCACTGCCTGGCACCTGCCTAGAGATAGTGCCTGCATATGAAACACGGTGCAGATGAACTGGTATCATTGAGACAGCTGATTTCTTACAGGATTGAAGCAGAAGTTACTGTGTCTCATTTTTCATTCCTTTACTACAGCTACACCTGTTTTTCCTATTAAAGGGAATCCTCAGGAAGTACCTTAAAATCATCTTCTACCTCGATTCATATATCTTTTCAAAATAAAAGTGTGTCAGACTGCATATCATATAGACAAAATATATATAGAATTTTAAATGGGCTAGTTTTCAAAGTAACAGACTCAATTTAATGTAAGATTGCTCTGCTCAGAACTTTAGAAAGTATACCTTCAAAAGATCTATCTTTTGATCTTCCTACAGTCTGGATCTTAGAGGCATTTTGTCTGTTCTGGTTTAGTATTTTACTTAAAATATTTATCACAGGGGTGCCTGGGTGGCTCAGTTGGTCAAGCTTCTGACTTCAGCTCAGGTCATGACCTCATGGCTTGTGAGGATCAGGTAGTGATCTCAAGGCTCATGAGTTCGAGTCCTGCATCAGGCTCTGTGCTGATAGCTAGGATCCTGGAACCTGCTTCAGATTCTGTGTCTCTCTCCCTCCCTCTCTCTTTTTTTTTTAAATTTAAATATATTAAATTTATTGTCAAATTGGTTTCCATACAACACCCAAACTGGGTTTCTTTCTAAACATAGATGGCCTCACTCAGGGATGGGTTAAAAGCTGAAAGTGTGTAATATGCAAGAGACCCTTCCCCTGACATATATCCTGGGCCCATATTCTGGGCGTCTTATGGGTATCAAGGTGATACTTAGTAACTAGAAGACTATTTGATGAGTATGAATTCAGAGCAAAAGGAGGTGAGCATCGGAAGTAACATTTCACTGAGGCCTTGTGAGCCTCTAGATCCCTGTTTCTTTCCTCTGAGGATGCTGAGCACTTACCGGCAGGTTTTGTTTTTCACTCACTTTTGTTTGGCTCCTTTCTTCCACTGGCTCTCCCCCGCCCCTTTAAATATGTTATTACAAATTCGAATCCACTGAGTCTCCATTCCTAGGGGCTTGGAAGGGTTTTCTATTTCTTTACCTCCAATAGGAGTTGACTTATTTATACCAGTGAACTTTGTCTGCGTGGTTCTCCAGGACCTCTGCTCCCGCGGACCCTTGTCGGCCACCATCACCGGCAAGACAGGCTAATGTTCGTAGTTTGTAGTGCGGCGAGTTGGGGTTCAAAACTAATGTGAGCTGGAGCATGGGGGAGGGAAGGCAGTTCTGCCAGAGAGGCCTTTCTGAGGAAGGTTGGCTGGTGCCCCTGTGGATACCGAGCCGTATGTGCTTAGCTTTCCCCAAACTGATCCTTTTGGGGAATTAAAGGTTAAAACGTGGCAGTGTTCGTTCACTAACTACCCTTACTGACAACCCTCACTAAACACCTGTTTATATTCCAGGTACTGATTTGGCATGAGGATACACAGGTCAGAGACAGCCCTGGCCCCAGAGATCGCACGTCTCCCAGGAAGTTCAGAGAGGCAGTAGAGTGCAGTGCGGGCAGCCATGGGATTGGAGCTGAGGCAGAAGGAGGCCCAGGGAGTGATGTTTGACAGCGTGTGCTCTCAGAGGATCTGTACAATTGGCTTTGTGGAAGGAGGGACGGTACGGTTTCAGAGAAGGCTGCCTGTGCATGCAGGTGTTGGCAGCAGTAGGGAAAAGGGGAGTGGCAGGGACAGTCCTGGAGCTCAGGCGGAGGAAGACCCCAGTTGCTGTGTCCTTAGCTGTTAGGAGCTTGGAGGGGAGAAACGATTTAAGTCGGTGGCTGGTTTGAATTCAACCACCCCTCCTTAGCTGGCCGTGAGCAGGCTCCTCGTCCTCTCCAGACAGCTCCAAAGTACATTTTCCTGATGCGTTGAGCCTGTAACGATTGTGGAATCACCTTTATTTCCGGGAATTCTTTTTTGCCTTAAAGTCTGTTTTATGTCCATATAGCTGTCGGAGCACCTTTTGGTCGTTTGCTTTATCTTTTGTATCTTTATATTTTAGATGTGCCTTTTTAAAATTCACTGCTTGTTTTTAATCTGTCGATCTTCTTATTTTAACTGGAACACGTTATGATTAATGTGATTACTGATATGTTTGGGTTTAAATCTACCATTTTACTTGCTTTCTATTTGCTGTACTTGATCTGGGTTTTCTAACTTTTTGTTTTTTCTTCTTCTGTCTTGCCTTTATTCTTTTCCCTCTCCATAGAGGTTTGGGAGGTTTGGGAGTTACACATACAGTTTATTGCTTTAAAATTAAAGAAAACACTTAATGGCTACTTTCTGGATAATTTCTTCTAACTTATCTTTCACTTGACTAATTCATTCTAACCTGCTATTAAACATATTTTGGTCAGAGCTCCTGGGTGGCTCAGGCGGTTCAGCGTCCGACTTTGGCTCAGGTCATGATCTTGCAGTTCGTGGGTTTGAACCCCATGTCGGGCTCTGTGCTGACAACCTGAAGCCTGCTTCAGATGCTGTGTCTCCCTGTCTCTCTGCCCCTCCCTCGACTCTCACTCTGTCTCACTCTCCGTCTCTCAAAAATAAATAGACAAAAAAAATTTAAACACATTTTGGTTAATACATTTTTTCCATTTCTAGTAACTCTTTTTCTTTTTCAGATATGCTTGCTAAATCATCATCTGATTCCTGGCCAAATTGGAAAGTTTGCCTTTGTCTCCTTGAATATAATACGATGTTTGCTTTACAGTCAGTGTCCATTGATTCCAGTGTCCATTGGCTTTGATTGTTTCTTTCTGTTGTTTGTTGACTTTTGTTAGTTTCGTTTCTGTCATCTTGTTTTCTAAAAGTTTCATTATTTTGTGTGCTGGTCACTGTGCTTGAAAAATTCTTTTAAGGAAAAGGTTAAGGTACAGGATGAAGGTACCTTACTCCAGATGTGCCTATAGTTTTGTTTTTTCCCCCATGTGCTTTTTTTTTTTTTTTTTTTTTTAAGTTTATTTTGAGAGAGAAAGAGAGAGTGCATACGAGCAGGGAAGGGGAAGAGAGAGCTGGACAGAGAGAATTCCAGGCAGCCTCCAGGCTCAGCATGGGAGCCTGATGCAGGGCTTGATCCCACAATCTCACACTATGAAGTCATGACCTGAGCTGATATCAAGATTTGGATGCTTAACTGACTGAGCCACCAGAGTACCCGGCACCCCCCCCCATCTGCTTTTGAGCACTGTCAAGGACAGCTGCTTCACTCTTGTCCTGAATTTGTAAGGAATGGCCAGGTACATGCTTAATTCTTTCCCAGGGTTCCCTCAGGAGTTGTATCATGGTTACCTGCATTGCTGACTACAAGGAGTTTTTTGTTTGGTTTTCTTATTGTTAATTTGAGTATGATTAAGAAATTCATAAATCTTAATATATTCAGTTAGTTTCAGTCAGTTGCAGTCCTTATTCTTTTAGAGGGTTACATTGCCCCAACTTTGGCCAGAGGAAGCCTCTTCAGCTTGGTCCTGAGCTCTTTTGAAATGACTCTGTTAGTCTGTTAGTCTGGTTTCCTCACTTTTGGGCCCAACAAGACATTCTAGGCTCATCTGATTATTTCCTGTCCCAGATCTGGAATCAACCTTTCCTCCTGGGAACCTGATACCTTTTGGTAGG
This sequence comes from Herpailurus yagouaroundi, assembly GCF_014898765.1. Taxonomy (NCBI): domain Eukaryota; kingdom Metazoa; phylum Chordata; class Mammalia; order Carnivora; family Felidae; genus Herpailurus; species Herpailurus yagouaroundi. The sequence continues at coordinate 127,009 of NW_024412654.1, read as the reverse complement.
TTAATATGCTCCGCGACCACAACTGATCCTGGGTGTCATTGCTTCTAGGCTGTTTCACTAGGCAGACTTAGGAATCTTTAGAAAGGAAAAAAAGCATGGTTCGTATTGGTATTTCCAATTTAAATTAGAGTTTTCCCTTTTTAAAAATTGCTAATTACTCTCTCTTTGGTGGAAGTAACTCAAGTGTTCACTGAAAGAGAAATGGATAAACCAAATTGTGTGTGTGTGTACGCACGGGCTGATACAGATGCACATGGAACATGATTCAGCCTTAAAAAGAAAGGAAATTCTGACACCTGCTGCAACATGGATGAGCCTTGAGGATACTGTGTTTAGTGCGATAAGCCAGTCATGGAGGGACAAATATTACATGATTCTACTTAATGTGAGGTTCCCAGAGTTGTCAAAATCGAACAGAATGTAGAGTGATGGCCGTCAGGGGCTGGGGGAGGGGAGAGGGGGGAGTTATGTTCAGAGGATACAGTTTCAGTTTTACAGATGAGAAGGGTTCTGGAGAGGAAGGTGGTAATGATTATGTAACACTGTGAATGTACTTACTTCCACGGAACTGTACATTAGAAATGGTTAAGATAAGTTTTATGTTATGTGTGTTTTACCACAATTAAATTTTTTTTAAAAAGATGAACTTTGACTCTTAACCTTACACAGTACCAAAAAATGAATTCAAAATGGAAAATAGACTTACCTGTAAGAGCTAATGCTGTACCACTTCTGGAAGAAAACACATAGGAAAATATTTATGACCTTGGGTTAGGCCATAGGTCTTAGCTATACCTCCATTACCACAGTCTACAAAAAAAGAGAAAACTATTATATAGATTGTGCTTTGAAGTTATATATTGGACTGCTACATCAAAATAAAAAGCTTTTGCACTTCAAAGTCCCTTCTTTCAGCAAATGAAAAGACAAGTCACAGACTCTGAGATAATATCTGCAAATCATATGTCCAGTACAGGAATGTATTCAGAATATGTAAACTCAGAATATATAAACTCAGTATGAAGACAATCCAGTTTAAAAATGGGCAAAGGGTTTGAGCAGAAATTTCACCACAGAAGATGCATAGATGGCAAATAACATGAAAAGATGCTTACCATCATTAGTCATTAGGGAAATAGAAGTTTCATCGTGATGAGGGATCACTCTATACCCACTAGAATGGCTGTGGGCAGAAAGGCAGACAATGAAAGTTAGAGAAATTAGAACCTTTATAGACTGCTGGTGGGAATATAAAGTGGTACAGTCACTTTGAAAGGATTTTGGCAATTTCTTTAAAAAGTTAAATATAGGGGCTCCTAGCTGCCTCGGTCAGTAGAGCATCTGACTCTTGATCTCTGGGTCATGAGTTCAAGCCCCACGTTGGGTGTAGATCCTACTTGAAATAAAAAGTTAAAAATAAACTTCCCATATAACGCATCAGTTCATTTTCTAGGAATTTATCCAAGATAAAGGAAAAATTATGCAAAGACTCGTATGTGAATGTTCATGGCAGGATTATTCTTAGTAGCCCAAACTGTAATCTAAATGTTAACTGATGGATATATCGACAAAGTGGAATACTGTTCAACAATAAAGGGGACAAACTATTGGTACATGCCTAACAAGAATAAACCTCAAAGGCATGATACTAAGTGAAACACGCCATGCACAATATATAGCCTGACCCCATTTATATGATATGCGCAGAGAAAGCAGGGCAGCGGTTGCCTGGGGGTTGGTGAGAGTGCCCTGGCTTCAGTGCAGGACAATGAGTGTCTGAAACAACGTGAATTTAAACCTGGATGAGATGATTTTTGCAAAGCCATCAATTTAATAAAAACCATTGAAGTTAAATACTCTTCTTTTTATACAAGTTTTATTGTGGCATGATTTATAGACCATAAAATTCACTCAAAGTGTCCCATGCAGTCATTTTTAGTATTCGTAGTTTACAAATATCACCGGTATCTAATTCCAGAACATTATCATCACTCTAAAAAGAAACTCTGTCCCCCCATCTGCAGCCACTCTCCATTCCCTCTTTCCCCTTTTCCCTGGCAACCATGAATCTACTTTGTATTTTTATGAATTTACCAATTCTGGACATTTCATATAGTTCTACCATATGTGGCCTTTTATATCTGGCTTCTTTCTTTCAGCACGTTTTCAAGGTTACTTTGTGTTGGTTCCAGCCCATCGGCAGTGATGTAGTGATTAACAGTGCCTGTGGCCCTCACCGGGGCCCCTGTGGTGAGCCTTCAGACATTTCCTGACTGGAATCAGAGTTGTGGATAGACCAGCATTTGAAGTTCTATGATTGCAAGATGCATCTGAGCAACAGCCAGCAGGGAACTTTGAAAAAACAAGGTTTATAACTCACAAGTCCTGGAGGGTATATGGTATGCCACACAGCAAGGGCATGGGAAGGGAAAGCCTGAGCTCAGGCCTGGGGTTCTGCTTTTTGGGGGCTGAAGGCGGAGTGCCTGTGTTTTGCAGGTTCACTCTTTATTGGTGAATTTAAAATACAAGGGCAAAGGGGCACCTGGGTGGCTCAGTTGGTTGACTGTCCAACTTCAGTTCAGGTCATGATCTCATGGTTTGTGAGTTTGGGCCCCGTGTCGGGCTCTGTGCTGACAGCTCGGAGCCTGGAGCCTGCTTTGTATTCTGTGTCTCCCTCTTTCTCTGTCCCTTCCCTGTTTGTGCTCTCTTTCTCTGAAAAATAAATGTATTTAAAAAAATGAAATATAAAGGTGGGAATTAAAGCACAGAAAGGGTGCATGTACTCCTTCAAATCAGTATTTTGTATCCTTTGTGCAAATAACCTAGTAGTGCAATTGCTGGGTTGTAGGGTGGTTCTATTTTTAAGTTTTTGAGGAACCTCCACACTGTTTTCCAGAGTGGCTACACCAGTTTGCATTCCCACCAAAGGGGAGCAAGAGGGCTCCCCTTTTTCTACACCCTTACCAAAGTCTGTTGTTTCCTGTGTGTGTTTTTAATGTTTATTTATTTTGAGAGAGAGCAAGCACAAGCGGGGAGGGGCAGAGAGAGAGGGAGAGAGAATCACAAGCAGGCTTTGTGCTGTCAGTGCAGAGCCCGACTCAGGGCTTGAACTCATGAACTCTGAGATCATGACCTGAGCTGAGATTAAGAGTTGGATGCTTAACCGACTGAGCAACCCAGGCCCCCTCCGAATTACTCATTTTAGCCATTCTGACAGGTGTGAGGTAGTATCTCATTGTGGTTTGGATTTGTATTTCCCCGATGATGAGTGATGTGGAGCATTTTTTCCTGTGTCCGTTGGCCGTATGGATGTCTTCTTTGGAAAATTGTCTGTTCATGTCTTCTGCCCATTTCTTTTTTCAACGTTTATTTATTTTTGGGGGGACAGAGAGAGACAGAGCATGAACAGGGGAGGGGCAGAGAGAGGGAGACACAGAATTGGAAACAGGCTCCAGGCTCTGAGCCATCAGCCCAGAGCCCGACGCGGGGCTCGAACTCACGGACCGCGAGATCGTGACCTGGCTGAAGTCGGACGCTTAACTGACTGCGCCACCCAGGCGCCCCCTGCCCATTTCTTTAAAAAACATTTGTTAATGTTTATTTTTGAGAGAGAGAGAGAGCCAGTGAGCGTGAGCGTGAGTGGGGGAGGGCAGAGAGAAAGGGAGGCACAGAATTCAAAGCAGACTCCAGGCTCTGAGCTGTCAACACAATGTAGGGCCCAAACTCACGAACTGTGAGATCATGACCTGAGCTGAAGTCAGGCACTTAACTGACTGAGCCACCGAGGCACCCATTTCTTACCTGGATTATTTATTTTTTTAGGTGTCAAGTTTGATAAATTCTTTATAGAGTTTGGATATTAACCCTTTATCAGACCTGTCATTTGCAAATATCTTCTCCCATTCCCTAGGTTGCCTTTTAGTTTTGCCGATTGTTTCCTTCATTGTGCAGAAGTGTTTTATCTTGATGATGTCCCAATAGTTCATTTTTGCTTTTGTTTTCCTTGCCTCCGGAGACAGATCTAGTAAGAAGTTGCCATGGATGATATCAAAGAGTTTGCTGCCTATGTTCTCATCTAGATGTTTGATGGTTTCCTGTCACATTTAGGTCTCTCATGCATTTTGAATTTATTTTTGTGTCTGATAGTAAGAAAGTGGTCCAGGTTCATTCTTCTGCATGTTGCTGTCCGGTTTTCCCAATGCCATTTGCTGAAGAGACTGTCTTTTTCCCATTGGATATTCTTTCTTTCTTTGCTTGCTTTTTGTTGCTTTGTTGGCCATACATTTGTGGTTCCATTTCTGGGTTTTCTATTCTGTTCAGTTGATTTGAGTGTCTGTTCTTGTGCCAGTACCATAGTGTCTTGATGATCACAGCTTTGTAATGCAGCTTGAAGTCTGGAATTGTGACGCCTATAGCTTTGTTTTTCTTTTTCAGGATTGCTTTGGAAATTTGGGGTCTTTTCTGGTTCCATACAAATTTTGGGATTGTTTGTTCTAGCTCTGTGAAAAATCCTGGTGGCATTTTGATAGGGATTGTGTTAAATGTGTAGATTGCTTTGGGTAATAGATATTTTACAGTATTTGTTCTAATCCACAAGCATGGATTGTTTTTCCATTTCTTTGTGTCATCTTCAATTTCTTTCATAAGCATTCTATAGTTTTCAGAGGACAGAATATATATATATACACACACACACACACACAATGGAATATTACTTAACAATCAAAAGGAGTGAAATCTTGCCATTTGCAATGATGTGGATGGAGCTAGAGTGTATTATGCTAAGAGAAATAGAGAAAAACAAATACCGTATGATTTCACTCGTATGTGGAATTTAAGAAACATTATAGATGGGGGTGCCTGGGTGGCTCAGTCAGTTGAGCGTTTGACTATTTGGGCTCAGGTCATGATCCCAGGGTCATGGGATCGAGCACTGCATGGGGCTCTATGGGTGGAGCCTGCTTAAGATCTCTCTCTCTCTCTCTCTCTCTCTCTCTCTCCCTCTCCCTCTCCCTCTCCCTCTCCCTCTCCCTCTCCCTCTCCCTCTCTCCCCTGCCCTCTCTCTCTCTCCCTTACTCACATGCTCACCCTCTCTCTTTCTCTCTCGCTAAAAAAAGAAAAAGAAAAACATTACAGATGAACATAGGGGAAGGGAAAAAAAGAGGGAGGCAAACCATAGGAGACTCAACTATAGAGAACAAACTAAGGGTTGCTGGGGGTGGGGGTGGGCGGGGGATGGGTTAAATGGGTGATGAGTATTGAGGGCACTTCTTGTGACAAACACTGGGTGTTGTATGTTAGTGACGAATCACTAAATTCTACTTCTGAAACCCATATTCCACTATATGTTAACCAACTAGAATTTCATTGAAAAATTGAAAGAAAACAAAGCAAAAAAAGCACAGAAAGGGAAAAGCAGGGTTATTCAAGCAAGTAGTTATGTAGGTCACTCAGGACTTTTGGAAATGGGAACTTCATTGAGAGGGCCTGTTTCTTTGCCTGTTTATATAGCCCACAATGTGTTTGTCCAAGATGAATGTCTTTGAAATGGATGCCTTGACAACGAAAAACTTACTGTCAGGCACTTACATTATAGTCAAGAAAGCCAATTGTCAGACACTTCTACAAAAATTCATCCATGTGGTGGCATTTATCAGTACTTAGTTCCTTTTTATGGCAGAATAACTTTTGTATAGATAACGCCACATTTTGTTTATCCATGCATCCATTGATGGACATTCGGGTTGTTTCCACTTTTTGACTATTATGACAAACACTTGCGTACAAGTGTTTTCATGGTCATATGCTTTTAACTTTCTAGGGCAGATACCTAGAAATGGAATTGCTGGGTAATACGGTAATTCTGTGTTTAACATTTTGAGGAACAAAGTGGTTGCTCCATTTTACATTCTCAACAGCAATGTATGAGGGCTTTTAAAAAACTTACTGTTGCATAGCCAAATTATGGAAAGAGCCTAAATGTCCATCAACTGATGAGTGGATAAAGAAATTGTGGTTTATATACACAATGGAGTACTACATGGCAATGAGAAAGAACGAAATATGGCCCTTTGTAGCAATGTGGATGGAACTGGAGAGTGTGATGCTAAGTGAAATAAGCCATACAGAGAAAGACAGATACCATATGTTTTCACTCTTATGTGGATCCTGAGAAACTTAACAGAAACCCATGGGGGAAGGGAAGGAAAAAAAGAAAAAAGAGGTTAGAGTGGGAGAGAGCCAAAGCATAAGAGACTCTTAAAAACTGAGATAAACTGAGGATTGATGGGGGGGGGGTGGGAGGGAGGGGAGGGTGGGTGATGGGTATTGAGGAGGGCACCTTTTGGGATGAGCACTGGGTGTTGTATGGAAACCAATTTGACAATAAATTTCATATATTGAAAAAAAAAAAACTTACCGTTGCGTTTTTTGTCTTGTGCTAGATATCTTGTTTTTTTTTTTTTAATTTCATTAAGTTTTTAATTTTAATTCTGTAGTTAACATACAGTGTTATATTAGTTTTGGGTGTACGATGTAGTGATTAAACAATTCTGTACATTACTCAGTGCTCATCACAAGTGTACTCTTAATCCCCATCACCTAGTTAACTCATTCCCCACCCTCCACCCCCTCTGGTAACCATCAGTTCTCTGTAGTTAAGAGTCTGTTTCTTGGTTTCTCTCTCTTTTTTTTCTTTGTTCTATTTCTTGAATCCTATGAGTGAAATCATACGGTATTTGTCTCTCTCTGACTTATTTTACTTAGCATAATACACTGTAGCTCCATCCATGTCATTGCAAATGCCAAGATCTTATTCTTTTCAATGGCTGAATAATATTCCAGTGTATGTATGTAGGTACCACAACTTCTTTAACCATTCATTATCAGTCAGTGGACACTTGGGCTGCTTCCATAATTTGGCTATTGTAGATAATGCTGCATAAGGGTGCATATAGCCTTTCAAATTAGTTTTTTTGTATTCTTTGGGTAAATACTCATTAGTGCAATTACTGGATCATAGGGTAATTCTATTTTTCACTTTTTGAGGAAACTCCATACTGTTTTCCATTGTGGCTGAACAAGTTTGCGTTCCCACTAACAGTCACGAAGGTTCCTTTTTGTCCACATCTTTGCGAACGCTTGTTGTTTCTTGTGTTGTTGATTTTAGCCATTCTGACAGATGTGAGGTGATATCTCATTGTAGTTTTGATGTGTATTTCCTGGATAATGAGTGATGTTGAGCATCTTTTCCTGTGTCTGTGGCCATCTGTATTCTTCTTGGGAGAAATGTCTGTTCATGTCTGCTGCCCATTTTGTAATTAGGTTATTTGTTTTTTGGGTGTTGAGTTGTATCAGTTCTTTATGTATTTTGGATACTAATTCTTTATCAGGTATGTCATTTTCAAGTATCTTCTCCCATATCATAGGCTGTCTTTTAGTTTTGTTGTTTACTTCACTATGTAGGGGCTTTTTATTTTGATTTAGTCTTAATAGTTTATTTTTGTTTATATTTCCCTTGCTGCAGGAGGCATATTGAGAAAAATGTTGCGATGGCTGACATCAGAGGAATTACTGTGTGTTCTCTTCTAGGATTTTTACGGTTTCAGGTCTCACATTTAGGTCTTTAATCCATTTTGAGTTTATTTTTCTATATGGTGTAAGAAAGTGGTCCAGTTTCATTCTTTTGCATGTTGCTGTCCAATTTTCCCAACGCCATTTGTTGAAGAGACTGTCTTTTTCCTACTGGATATTCTTTCCTGCTTTGTTGAAGATTAATTGATCACATAATTGTGAGTTTGTCTCTGGGCTTTCTGTCTTCTTCTGTTGATCTATGTGTTTATTTTTGTGCCAGTATCATACTGTTTTGATTAATACAGCTTTGTCGTATAACTTGAAATCTCGAATTATGATACCTCCAGATGTGTTTTTCTTTTCATGATTATTTTGGCTATATGGAATATTTTGTGGTTTCATACAAATATTAGGGTTGTTTGTTCTAGTTCTGTGAAACATGGTGTTGGTATTTTGATAAGGACTGCATTAAATCTGTAGATTACTTTGGGTAATATGGACATTTTAATAGTATTTATTCTTCTAGTCTCAGCATGGGATATCTTTTCATTTGTTTGTATCATCTTCAATTTCTTTTCTTTTCTTTCTTTCTTTCTTTCTTTCTTTCTTTCTTTCTTTCTTTCTTT
>NW_024412654.1:20958-118801 GCF_014898765.1 Herpailurus yagouaroundi | reverse complement strand
TTTCTTTCTTTCTTTCTTTCTTTCTTTCTTTCTTTCTTTCTTTCTTTCTTTCTTTTTCTTTCTTTTGAGAGACAGCGAGCATGAGCAGGGGAGAGGCACAGAGGGAGAGGGAGAAAGAGAGAGAGATGGGGGGGCTTGATCCCCCTACCCTGGGATCATGACCTAAGCCAAAATCAAGAGTTGGATGTTCAACTGACTGGGCCGCCCAAGTACCCCTTCAATTTCTTTCCTTGGTGTTTTATAGTTTACAGGGTACAGGTCTTTTACCTCCTTCATTAAGTTTATTCCCAGGTATTTTATTATTTTGGGTACATTTGTAAATGGGTTTGTTCTCTTAATTTCTGTTTCTGCTACTTCATTATTAGTGTATAAAGATGCAGTGGATTTCTGTGCATTGATTTTGTAGCCTGCAGCCTTATTGAATTCATTTATCAGTTCTAATAGTTTTTTTGTGGAGTCATTGGGGTTTCCTCTATATAGTATCATGTCATCTGCAAATAGTGAGTTTTACTTCTTCCTTACCAATTTGTATGCCTTTTGTTCCTTTTTCTTGTCTGATTGCTGTGGCTAGGACTTGGAGTACTATGTTGAATTAAAGTGGTGAGAGTGGACATCCTTGTCTTGTTCCTGATCTTAGGGGGAAAGTTTTCAATTTTTCACCGTTGAGTATGATGTTTCTGTGGGGTTTTTGTATATAGCCTTCTTTATGTTGCGGTATATTACCTCTAATCCTACTTTGTTAAGGGTTTTTATCATGAATGAGTTGTACTTTGTGAAATGCTTTTTCTGCATCTATGAAATGATCCTATGGTTTTTATTCTTTCTCTTGTTGTGATCTGTCATGTTGATTGATTTGTGAATATTGAACCACCCTTGCAACTCAGGAATTAATCTCCCTTGATTGTGGTGAATGATTTTTTTAATGTATTGTTGGACTCAGTTTGCTGTTATTTTGTTGACGATTTTTGCATCTATGTTCATCAAAGATAGTGGCCTATAGTCTCCTTTTTTTGTAGTGTACTTATCTGGTTTTGGGATCAGGGTAATGCAGGCCTCATAGGATAAATTTGGAGGTTTTCCTTCCTCTTCTGTTTTTTGGAATAGTTTGAGAAGAATAGCTACTAACTCTCCTTTAAATGTTCAGTAGAACTTAACCTGTGAAGCCATCTGGTCCCAGACTTTTGTCTGTTGGGAGTTTTTTGATTGGTGATTCAATTTCATTACTGGTGATCAGTCTTGTTCAAATTTTCTATTTGTTTCTTTTTTCAGTTTGGGGAGGTTATATGTCTCTAGGGATTTATCTGTTTCTTCCAGGTTGTCCAATTTGTTGGCATATACCTTTTCATAATATTCTCATAGTCCTTTGTATTTCTGTGCTGTTAGTTGTTATTTGTCTTCTGTTCTGGATTTGTTTATTTGAGTCTCTGTCTCTCCCCCAACCCCTTTCTGAAGAGTGTAGCTAAAGGTTTATCGATTTTGTTGATCTTTTCAGAGAACCAGTTCCTGGTTTCATTGATCTGTTCTTTTGTGTTCTTAGTTTTATTTCATTTATTTCTGATCTAATAATTCTTTCCTTCTACTGGTTTTGGGTTTTGTTTGTTCTTTTTCTAGTTCTTTGGGTACAAGGTCAGTTGTTTGAGACTTTTCTTGCTTCTTGTGGTAGACCTGTATTTTTATCAACTTCTGTCTCTTAGAACAGCTTTTGCTGTATCCCAAAGATTTTGGACCATTGTGTTTTCATTTTCATTTTTCTCCGTGTATTTTTTAATTTTCTCTTTGGTTTCTTGGATGACCCATTCATTATTTTAATAGTATGTGATTTAACTTGCGTATATTTGTTTTTTCCAGGTTTTTCTTGTGGTTGATTTCTAGTTTCGTAGCGTTGTCATCAGAAAACATGCGTGGTATGACTTTGATGTTTTTGACTTTGTTGAAATTTGTTTTGTGGCTTAATATGTGATCTATTCTGGATAATGTTCTGTGTGTATTTGAAAATAATGTGTATTCTGTTTTATGATGGAATGTTATGAAAATGTCTGTTAAATCCAGATACCTTGGTTCTTAATAATAGCAATATAACTGTCATATCTTACAGTGTACATAAAATGGTTTTAAAATTACAATTTGTTATTATTAACAAGGATACTGAATGAAGTTCAGTATGTCCTCGTAGTTCATTTTATCCAAAGAATACACAGCCAAATGCTACATGTTAAGATCAGCTAGAAAAATTATGTTCTTGTAGTTTTGTTTCCAAAAGTGATAAACATATGCGCGTGTTGACACTTACTTGCAATTTGGGGATTGCCCTCCCTCTTTTTGATTCTCTAAAATATTTACCTAATTCAAAAGTAGACACTGACTTGCTTCATCCCTTCTGGCCTCTTCTTTGCTTCCTCCTGGGTCACCAGTTTTACAGTTCCTGCTTCATCTTTTCAGTGATTCTTCTGGAAGTATAGCAAACACATACTTACGTGCTAAGGCTTATCAGGAAGCCCTTTTTTCTGCCTCTAGCCCTGTGCTTCCTCAAGTTCAGCATGCCCTGTCTTTTCACGCATTTCTGTCAGATGTACATCTTGTGTTTTGTGGTTAATTTCTGAAACAAGATCTGAACCGTTTTCTCTTACTATCTAATAGCCTTTCTCCCTTTTCTCTCCTTTCCTTCTAGTCTGGATCTCTCCTCTCTTCTCCTCTCTTCCCTCCACCCCCGACTCCCTTCCCCATGTTCCCCCCTCCCCTGTCTCCCCTTCCCCTTTCCCTCTCCCCTCCCCTTCTTTGCCTGTTTCTTTCTGTCTCTCTCTTGTTCCTTTCACTGCCTGAATATTTTTCTGTGTGGGCTGATCTGGGCACTCTTTGTATTGTTTTTCCCTCGAGCAAAAATATGTGTGCCTGGAAGAGACTATCTGCCAATTATTTCTCAAATCCCCACTTTCTTAGGTGGTCACAGTGCTGTCAGGCCACTTCGTGACTTTGGGCTTGCTCTCCCATTGGGGGACACGTTGGTGACTTTGGGGATGTGCAGTGTGTAGCCTATGAGAATCTTCCTTCATTGCTCACTCTTGCTCCACTAGGATCTACGCCTCTGCTCTTGGGTCACATCTGTGTATATGCCTTAACGTTTGTGAGGAGACCCTTGTTTGGTGTAGACGTCTTTGGGCTTTTTCTTGCACTATGATGGTAGGTCTCTTCTGTGTTCGTTGGGAGTTTGGGGAAGGTTAAAACCTGCATTGATACCCTGATGTTATCGTACCCCAATGTTTTGATAACAACAAAATGTGAAGCCTGGTGAGAGGGTTTAAGTAAATTGTCCATCAGCATCCAAATAGTGAGGGAAGAAATTCTGACTGAAACAGACTGGCTCATTCCCAATCTATTGCTTGTATACACCCGGCCTACAACAGAGTTGTTAGTCTTTAGCGTCCAGCATTGTGTTCTCATTGAAGTGGCTGCCTGACATTTTTCAACTCTTAGGTGCGTGCGTGCTGCGTCTTCAGGGTTCCTGGGTGCCTGTGCGGAGTGAGGGGAGGGGACTTTTGTCAGTGTGCTGGGCTCCCCATGCGCATCTGTCTCGTGTCTGCCCCACGGCAACACTGAATACAGAGCACAGGACGCCCAGCCTGGCCTCACGTGAGTGCGTTCACCAGCCAAAAAGACCAAGGTTGGGGCCTAGGGAAATTCTGGCCACTAAAGCGAGTCTGCTGTTACATCCGCAGGTTCCGCCTCTCCGGGAACAAGAGAGTTCCTGCAACAGAACCAGAGAGTTCCGAGGTCAGGAATGCATCCTGGGCCCCGGTGCACCTCGGCAAAGACATAGCAATCACAGGACAGAGCAGCTTCTAGAGTGGCTGTCTATTTCCCACGAGCAGCCAAAACCCACCCAGTCTCGGGTGAGTTGTGTGTTTATTTATTCCCGCTTCTCTTCTATAGTACTTGTCTCCTCTTTTTTTTTTTTTTTTTTTTTTTTTTTGGTTGGGAGAGGGACGGGGATCCTTGGGTCAAAGAGTTAAGTTAGTCACTTCTCAGTTCTTGCCCTGTTTAGCATCACTGGTCTGTGTAAGGTCCCTATACTTACATACTGTCTGATTTCCCCAAACTCCATTTCTGTCTCCTTCCCCACCTCTAAAAATTACTTTGTTTTATGTGGATTTCTTTTGCTTATATGTATTCACAAAATATGTATTGTTATTGCTGCGTATGTATTTTTAACTTTTGTTAATGGTGTGTGCACACGTGTCTTGCTGTACTGGTTATATTTTGCAGTAAGCACTTTGTTTGATTATATTTACCAGCTCTTGCTACGGAGAGCAGTGCGTGAACATCCGTTTGCCTCACTTTCTCAGCCAACAATTTCTATTGTTACTCTTTGATTTTGGTCATTCTGGTGATTGTATGATGGCGTCTATCGGCTTAATTTGCATTTCCTCCTGGCTAAAGAGGATGAGTACCTTCTGTCATGCATATCTGATAGTTTGTTGCCTTTTGGATTTTCTTTTTTCATAGTTTAAATGAATTTTTAATATCCTGGAAGCTTGTTAGAAATGCAGAATGTGACACCCCACAACCCTCTTCATTTTAACGAGATCCAGTGATCCGCGTACATGAAAGTTTAAAACTAACTTGATACCAAATCCATATTCAAATTTTACCTGGGGTGCTTCCTTTACCTCCAGTATTTTGTTGCAGAAATTTTCAGGCAGAGGGCAAAGTTGAAAGATGTTAGTGAACTTCTGTGTTCCCGTCACCTAAAAGTTACCATTAACATTTTACCATACTTGCTTTATCGCATTATCCGTGTTTTTATCTCTCTATGCATCCATTAAACCATGTTGTTTGGGGTACATTTCTTAATATAGTTCAGATACCATCATGCCTCCTTTAAATACTTCAGTATGAATAGCATTAACTGTTGTTCAATTTTTTTTTTTTTTTGCTTGCCTTTCATTCTGTCAATGCTGTCTTGATGAACAGGTATTTCTAATTTTAATTTATTCTGATTCATAATTTTTTATTGCTTGTGCTTTTTGTGTCCAATTTAAATACTTTTTTGCTATCTGAAGCTCATGAAGACATTTTCTTCATTATTTTACCTTTCACATTTAGGTTTGTAATACATCTCGAATGAATTTTTGTTTGGTGTGGGTGGGAGGCAAGATTTATTTTTTCATAGAGTTATCCATTGTCCCGGGCCCATGACGTGATTGACTTTTTCCTATGCCTGCCTCCCTTGTCATCTGTCAGGTGTCCGTGTGTGTGGTTTGCTTTCATAACTCTTGATTCTGTTTCACGGGTGTCACGAGCACACTCTGAAGAGGCACACGTGAGTTGTGTCAGCTTTATGCAGTCATAGAGCAAGGTGTTTTGTTTTGTTTTACTTTTTTTTTTTTAACATTTATTTATTTTTGAAAGACAGAGACAGAGGGTGAGCAGGAGAGGTGGAGAGAGAGAGAGAGAGAGAGAGAGAGAGAGAGAGAGGAAGACACAGAATCTGAAGCAGGCTCCAGGCTCTGAGTTGTCAGCACAGAGCTGATTTGAAATTACACCAGCTTAACTTTGTTACCGTGCAAAGACTCTGCTCCTTTACAGCTCTGTCGTCACCCCTTTTGGTTATTGATGTCACAGAATTACATCTTTATGCACTGCATGACCCCACGCACAGACTAATAATTATTTTAAATGCATTAGTTTCTTATAATATGTAGGAAACAAACTGTGGAGTTACAAACTGAAGTTAAAATAACACTGCCTCTTGCAGTTATTCATTTATCAACCTTTATTAAGATCTTTATTTCTTCATACAGTTTCGAGTTATTTTCTACTTTTATTTCACCTGCTCTCTGGAGCACTTCTGTCAGGCAGGTCTAACAAATGAACTCCCATTTGTTTTCTGGCAATGCCTTAATTTCCCCCTCTACTTTTGAAGGTCAGTTTCGACAGATACAGGGTTTTTGGTTGACAATTTGGTTTGTTTTAGCGCTTTGAATATATCAGGTCATTGCCTTCAAGTCTTCAAAGGTGCTGATGAGAAATCTGCTTATAATCTTACTGAGGATCCTCGTGTGGGACCAATTGTTTCTTGATGCTTCCAAGATTCTTTGTAGAAAATTGGATTATAATAGGTCTCAACGTCGGTTTCTTTGAGCTCGTATTTGTGGGTGTCTGTCAAGCTTCTTGGGTGTTTATAGTCACATCTTTCATGAAATTTGGTGTTGTTATGACTAGTTTTTTTTTTTTTTTTTTTAATTTTTTTTTCAACATTTATTTATTTTTGGGACAGAGAGAGACAGAGCATGAATGGGGGAGGGGCAGAGAGAGAGGGAGACACAGAATCGGAAACAGGCTCCAGGCTCTGAGCCATCAGCCCAGAGCCTGACGCGGGGCTCGAACTCACGGACCGCGAGATCGTGGCCTGGCTGAAGTCGGACGCTTAACTGACTGCGCCACCCAGGTGCCCCATGACTAGTTTTTTTTAATATTAGCCATTCTGATTGTGTGTAATGGCGTCTTATTGTTAATTTGTAATTCTTTAATGAGGTATGATGTTGAACATCTTGTCATATGTGTAATTGCCATCTGTGTATCTTCTCGTTCAGATCGTGTGCCTCACAAACTGGCCACTCCTTAGAGCTGTTCCCCTTTCATTCCACCTAAGTTGTGACATGCCTTCTCTCACAGTGGCTGCCCCAGCATTACCCTTTCATAGGTTCAGCCTGACACTTTCAAATGGCTTTGCCAGCTTCCTCCTTTGTGCCCCTGTTGTGCTCTGTATGTTCGTTCATCTTAGCTTCTTTGACTCCCAGATAGTTCACCGATGTTTAACTTTGCTTTCCTATGTAGTGGTGAACACTTCTTGTGCACAGAGTTGTGTTTCATTCAAGCTTGTGTCACCTGCACCTCACTGGATATCTGGCGCCAGGTATTCTCATATGTCGAGTGAAAGGCTGAGTGACTTAATGCACATCGAAGGGATGCTTTCAATAAATTCTAGCTTTTCTCACAAAGTAGAATATGAACAATGGACATTCTAGGCGGCTTGTCGTTTCCCACAAGCTCAGTAAAATGATTTGAGATTCAATAGGAATGTGCTCTTTCAGGGACCATTGTCATTTGTGGATGTGTTTGTGGACTTTACCTGGGAAGAGTGGCGGCTGCTGGACCCAGCTCAGAAGCACCTGTACAGGAGTGTGATGTTGGAGAACTACAGCCACCTGGTGTCCCTGGGTAGGCGCTCCCTCCCTCAAAGGACTGTGTGTGATCTCCAAGCTTCCCCTTCTTGCGTGCTGAAACTTGGGTGGCTTTTGCAAAGAAATTACTTGTGATTTTAGACTTACATTTAAAGGCCAGATTCTCTTAGTCTCCCTCTGGCATCAGAATATGGTAGTGGAACGGTCTCCACTTTGCTGTGGGCATAGGGCAGCTTTGACATGCCGCCCCCACGCTAAATCTTCCCTATTCTTCAGGGTCTGTGGTAGTTTGGGCCCAGGTTGTCTGTGATTTTCCATTCACAGGTTATCAAGACACCAAACCTGATATCATCTTCAAATTGGAGCAAGGAGAAGAACTGTGGATGTTGCAGGCCCAAATCCCAAGTCAAGGCCGTCCAGGTGAGCGATCAAGATACTTGGATCTTTCCTCCTTGCTCAGAGTTGATGGGACTTCTGATTGACGTGCAACTCACGTTTGTGCCTTTTGTCTCATTCGTCACCGTTTTTTCTCCATTTCCTTCCCGTTGTCTTCCGTTCTTTTTTCTGCTTTCCCAAGATAGTAGACTCATTTTGTTACCCATTTAAACAAGCTTCCTCTTTACCTTACTCAGCGTGACTATCATACACCCTTCTACTTTCTTTTTTTTTGAATTGTATTTTTACATCTCTTTTTTATAGTTTTTTAATTATATTTTTAAATCGACAACCACAGTCCCAGCCTTCTTCCTTGTCCTTGAAGTCTATTAGGATAAGTTGTCACTGTCATTTCTAAGTGCATTCCTACAGTCCTGGATATTGGTTATTCCACCTGGAGCCCTTTTCCCCCCTTACCCAGGTGACACCCCACTGAACCCACTCACACACTACATGGTGAAGCACTTGTTCTCTTCATGCTTTACTGGCTTCGCTTGTTTTTCCTTCTGAGTCCAAGGGGTCTTGTTATGGTCACTACTTTTCTTCTTTATTATAACCTTTAAAAGATACCCATTCTGAAGATTTAAACTGTTTTTCTTTCCGGTAATTGACAGCCCGTCTGTCTTTCATCTGCTTTTTGGCACTGAGATTGGTCCAGAGGGCATCTTCCCTGCATGTGTCCCCCCCCCCCCCCCCCCAGTCTCATTTTCAGGAACTGGAATTGTCCATTGGTTTGCTCCATAGCTACATCATACTTTCTTCTCACCTTCTGATTGTTTATTCATTCTGTTGTGCTTCCAGCTCTTTCTCTGGCCACTGGGGAGTCAGCTTAAATCTCTTTTATGTGCCATTTTCTTCACTAGTGTTGCTGAAATCTGTTAATATTTTGGTTCTCTATAGAGAAGTCTTGTAAATTTCCCACCAACACCAAGGCCAATATCTCATTTTTGGTCATTGTATTTATTAATCAAATGGATTCATCTTGGTCCTTTGTGTTAGTTCATCTTCGTGTTACTATCAGGTATGCTTCCCTACGCGAGTTTAATCTGTCACAGGCAGGGCCCTATGAATCACGGTGGTGTTTGTATCATTAGGATTGTTTCAGCTGTAATTTCTCATCAATCCAAAATCAACCTATTAAGCAGAAGCTATTTATTAGTACACATCACAAGAAGTCCTGAAGTAGGGCAGCTGTAGGGTTGACTAAGTGATTGACTCAGTAAATCACCGAAAGTCTGGCTGTTCCCTGCCATTCTCAGTATGTCAGCATTTTCCCAGGTTATCTTCCCCATGGTCACCGGATGGCTATTATAGTTCCAGCCAACGCCTGCAGATATGCTAGCCCCAGTAGAAGAAAAACTGCTTTTTCCACAGGGCTGTTTTTATGAGGTGGTAAAGCCTATTCCAAGAAATCTCCTCAAACTTGCCATACTCAGGGGGTTAGGTTTTTATCACAGCCTCTGTCTGAAGAAGGCTCTGGCAAGGGAAGTGGGCGTACCAGTGTTGACTCATTTAAATGATGCTTCACCTTCTGGGGAGAGGGGTAGAGGTAGCAATGGAGACAGGTCCCCATTTCCCTGACTGAAGCACGTGGCCTTAAGGATGGGTTTGGGGAAAAAAATCAGGTTTCTGCCAGCCAGGAAAAGGGAGGAAAGATTGTTGGGTGGGCAGCACTGTCTACCTTCGTCCACCTCTTTGGAGAGGTAGCTTCTAGTCACATCCATCTTCCGGTCCATCCATCTTCAAAAATATTCCACCACCCCTGTTTTCCTTCTAATACTGTATTAACCCAAGTCCTGGATCCTTGTTCCCAGTCAGACCTGGTGGTAGTTCTTCATGGTCTTGCATGGTGGCTTGCAGTTGAAGATAAGTTATTCATATTCAACCAGCCAGAGAATTGCAGAGTAGGTAAAACAGAGCCACTGCAGTGAGTGCCACACACAAGTCCCTGGTTTGCAGTGCGTTGAAACCCTGGTCGGGGCCAGACTCCCTGGTGTGGCAGTGGCCTCATGAGTCCTTGGTTCTGCTCTCTGAGCATAATTCTCTTGCTGTTGTCTTCTGTGGCTACACTCAAGATGGTCGTTCAGGAGAATGTTTTTCTGTAGCTTCAGTGTCTGAATTCTGTTGGTGCAAGTTGAGTTTCCAGGGACTACCTTCCAGGGACAGCCAGGAATCATCTTCAGTTACGTTTAAGTAATATTTAAGTTCAGGAACTTCTGTCTTCCATTCATCGGCTCTGGTATTGTTTCCTGTTTCTTGCATTCTTTGAACTTTTCCTGTGACAACCAACCATAATATCATTTTCTGCCATTATTGTTGCGAAGAGAATGCCCCACCAAAAATGCATTAGGTTTCTCGGGAAGTCAAAGGAAGGAAGTCAGAGCTGTGCTAACCAAGAGCGGTAAGGACGGGTATGGCGCCAGTCAGAGAAGGGTTACAAGGGTAGCGTATTAGGATAGGTTCGGTGTCCACGAACTCTGAAAGTCTGCACGGATAAGACTGTTAGCCAAACACATGACCAAATCTGATTCTCATTTTGGCGTCTAGATCAGGTCTACCCATTCTCTTCTGTTCAGCCTCCAGATATCTGTCATTGTGCCTGAGGATTTAGTCCCGTGTTTCGTTCCCTGTCTGCGTTCTGTCGTTGGCTTTTGTTTTGTTGTAAACAGCATTCTGTTCAGCCTGCCCCCTCTCAGTTTTCTGTTCCCCCAGATTCAGCCACTTTCATCCCTTGTGGCTCTACTTGCCTCCATATTTCTAAATAACCAGCCTATTGTAGTGCATCTTGATTTTCCCCCTTAACAATGATTATTCAGTATAAAAGTGTAATGATTTAATTCTCTTTCACCCTCCTTCCTTCATACTCCCCATGATACACACACTGTCTTCTTATACTCCAGTCATCTTAATAAAGTTACTTCATTTGGGTTAGATCGGTCTTCAGTTCTTACATCTTCATGACTATGTAAGTTCTGTTCACAGGTAAATCATGCAAATACGCAATGGTGTTAATTTTTGTTCATAGATCATTTATTTTCTTTTGAGTTGTTTTATTTGTCTGCCAAGTCTTCCCTGTTCTCATCATTAATGTATTTATCATTAACCCCAGACTTTTCTTCACATGTCTAAATATTCTTGTGGTACAGTCAACCAATTTAGTAATTCTGTCAGTCTCTTCCTGATGACATCACTTCTTTTTGACTTTCTCCGTTATAACCTAGTTTTTCTCATATCCTGGGTATACCATTTTTTATCCTGGAGTCTCAGGTTTTATTTTCTATATCTGTTTTGTGTCATCTGTTTTCTTGGTTGGTTTTATTAGAGCACTCTTCAAGTAGCTTCCTGTGAAAGAGTGCATGTGATACAAATTTTGAGACCTGCGCCTCCAAAAATGTTTATATTTTACTCCTGAATGCTCTGCTTTTTGTCCTCTAGGGATGCTAATGAGAAGTCAGATGCCATTCTAAATTTTGATCCAATTATTTATTGAAAGAATATAATGCTGAGATCCCTTCCAACTGCTTTATATTTTCCTTATTTTTCCTTGTACCTATTTTGTTTTCTTTACTCACTATGCAAAATTTCAAGACTTAAAACTATCTGTGTGCATTCTCAGTTTTCTATGCCTATCTTCATTTTTAGTTTTTTTTTTTTTAATTTTTATTTATTTTTGAGACGGAGACAGAGTGCGAGTGGGGGAGGGGCAGAGAGAGAGAGAGAGAGGGAGACACAGAATCCGAAGCAGGCTCCAGGCTCTGAGCAGTTAGCACAGAGCCCAAGGCGAGGCTCAAACTCAGGAGCCGTGAGATCATGACCTGAGCTGAAGTTGGACATTTAACTGACTGAGCCACCCAGGTGCCCCTTCATTTTTAGTTTTGATTGTTCTCCCCAATGGCCAGGAGTTTCATTACGTTTATACTTGAGGTTTTATTTATATTCAGATCCGATATATGAAACTAAAAGTATAATCTCATGACATGGCATTTTTAAGATGATTTTATGTTCTGCCAGGATCGTGTTATTATTTTTAACATGTAACTATTTTCTCATTTCTAGAAAAAGTCCTGGAAATTGATGATCATATGGACTGGCATCAGGAAAATCAAGGCAAGCTGGAAAGTATGGCAAAAAACTATGAATGTACTGCATTTGGAAAACTATGTCTTCTTAGTACAAATTATGATTCTTCAGGACAAAAGCTTCATAAATACATCACTCATGGAATGAGTTTTAAATATAATATAGATTTCAATAGTGGTTTTGCTGGAAAGAATCCTAATGAGTTTCACGCATACAGGGAACCATTCCATCATTCTAAACACGAGCAAACTGTTACTGGAATAAAATACTGTGAAAGTAATGAATCTGGTAAAACTGTCAACAAGAAGTCACCACTCATATGCCAACAGGTGTATGTGGGTGGAAAACCCTTTGAATGTGGTTTTTGTGGGAAGGCCTTCAGCAGCAAGTCATACCTTGCAGTGCATCAGCGAACTCACGCAGAAGAGAAACCCTACAAATGTAAGGGATGTGGGAAGGACTTTAGCAGCAAATCCTACCTCACTGTCCATCAGAGAACTCACACAGGAGAGAAACTCCATGAATGCAGTGAATGTGGGAAAGCCTTCAGTTTCAATTCACAACTCGTTATACATCAAAGAATTCACACAGGTGAGAATCCCTATGAATGCTGTGAATGTGGAAAAGTATTCAGTAGAAAAGACCAGCTCGTTTCACACCAGAGAACTCATTCGGGGCAGAAACCCTATGGTTGTAATGAATGTGGTAAGGCTTTTGGTTTGAAGTCACAGCTCATTATACATCAAAGAATTCATACAGGAGAGAAACCCTTTGAATGCAGTGAATGTCAGAAAGCCTTTAATACAAAGTCAAACCTTATGGTACATCAGAGAACCCATACAGGGGAGAAACCGTATGGTTGTACTGAGTGTGGAAAAGCCTTTACTTTCAAGTCGCAGCTCATTGTACATCAGGGGGTTCACACAGGAGTAAAGCCCTATGGGTGCATTCAGTGTGGGAAAGCCTTCAGTTTGAAGTCACAGCTCATTGTGCATCAGAGAAGTCACACAGGAATGAAACCTTTTGTATGTAGCGAATGTGGCAAAGCCTTCAGGAGCAAGTCCTACCTCATTATACACATGAGGACTCACACAGGAGAGAAACTCCACGAATGCGGTGACTGTGGGAAAGCCTTCAGTTTTAATTCACAACTCGTTATACATCAGCGGATTCACACAGGAGAGAGTCCATATGAATGCCATGAATGTGGGAAAGCCTTCAGTCGGAAATACCAGCTCATTTCACACCAGAGAACCCATGCTGGGGAGAAGCCCTATGAATGCAGTGACTGTGGGAAAACTTTTGGCTTAAAGTCACAGCTCATTATACATCAGAGAACTCATACAGGCGAGAAACCCTTTGAATGCAGCGAATGTAGCAAAGCCTTTAACACAAAGTCGAACCTTATTGTGCATCAGAGGACTCATACAGGGGAGAAACCCTACAGTTGTAGTGAGTGTGGAAAAGCCTTTACTTTCAAGTCACAGCTCATTGTACATCAGGGGGTTCACACTGGGGTAAAACCCTATGGATGTAATCAGTGTGGAAAAGCCTTTAGTTTGAAGTCCCAGCTCATTGTGCATCAGAGAAGTCACACAGGAGTGAAACCCTACGGATGCAGCGAATGTGGAAAAGCCTTCAGGAGCAAGTCCTACCTCATTATACACATGAGGACTCACACAGGGGAGAAACCACATGAATGCAGTGAATGTGGAAAATCCTTCAGTTTCAATTCACAGCTCATTGTACATCAGAGAATTCACACAGGAGAAAATCCCTATGAATGCAGTGAATGTGGAAAAGCTTTTAATAGGAAAGATCAGCTCATTTCTCATCAGAGAACTCATGCAGGGGAAAAACCTTATGGATGCAGTGACTGTGGGAAAGCCTTTAGTAGCAAGTCCTACCTCATTATACACATGAGAACTCATTCAGGAGAGAAACCACATGAATGTAACCAATGTGGGAAGGCCTTCATTTGGAAGTCACTACTCATTGTACATGAGCGAACTCACGCAGGGGAAAGCCCTTATAAATGTAGTCAGTGTGAGAAATCCTTCAGTGGAAAATTACGGCTCATTGTACATCAGAGAATGCACACAAGAGAGAAACCCTATGAGTGCAGTGAATGTGAGAAAGCTTTCATTAGGAAATCTCAGCTCATTGTACATCAGAGAACTCATTCAGGGGAGAAACCCTATGGATGCAATGAATGTGGAAAAACCTTCTCTCAGAAGTCAATTCTCAGTGCACACCAGAGGACTCATACAGGAGAGAAACCCTGTAAATGCACTGAATGTGGGAAAGCCTTTTGTTGGAAGTCTCAGCTCATTATGCATCAGAGAACTCATGCGGATGAAAAACATGTTGATGAATTAAATGTAAGAAACTTTCTTCCAAAAGTCAACTCATAGGAAACTCCAGCAAATTCATACAGAAGAGAAACTCTGTAACTGAAATAATCTCATTGTACACCAGAAAACTAATACTGAATAGAAACCTTATGAATGCACAGCATGTGGCAGGGCACCCACAGAAAGCTGCTTTTTGCATATAAAATAAAAACAGTAAATGCACACGGAATGTCATGAATTCAGTGAGCCCGGTAGGTCATCCTTTGTTAAAGTTTGTACAGGTGAGGAGCCATATCAATGAAGTGAATTTTGGAAAGTTATTTTTTTTACTGTGATAAAATTTGCAAAGAGGAAGTTTCATAAAGCAAGTGAATATGGAGCACACTCCTTTGAAATTAATTTTAAACCGTAGGATTTTAATGAGAGAATGTGTAAAGGCAATGAATGGCAGAATTATCAAAATTGCACACTTTTTTTTTTGTTAATTTTTTTTTTCAACGTTTATTTATTTTTGGGACAGAGAGAGACAGAGCATGAACGGGGGAGGGGCAGAGAGAGAGGGAGACACAGAATCGGAAACAGGCTCCAGGCTCCGAGCCGTCAGCCCAGAGCCTGACGCGGGGCTCGAACTCACGGACCGCGAGATCGTGACCTGGCTGAAGTCGGACGCTTAACCGACTGCGCCACCCAGGCGCCCCAAAATTGCACACTCTTTAGGTATCAGAAAATCATACCTTGGAGAAATCATGCTGTAAATTAGGGAAATTCTTCATCTAGGAAAGACAAACTTCTATTTAAAAAAATATATTATGAATGAAGATCTATGAATGTGTCAGAAGGGGTAAAGCCTCAGTAGAAAGGTTCCCTTCACTGTTATTTTAATTTGGAAGATAATTTAAGAATTATTGTAAGGGAAATTATGTTCCAGATGTTCCAGATTGTTAGGAAAATATTGGAGAAAATATTCAACTATAAATGATAGGCATGTTCATAATGGAATAGAAAGTGGTTTTGTTTTTTTTTTTTTTTTTTTTTTTACAATGTAAATAAATATAATCAGGATAACCAGAAATACATCATAAGACCTACAGGGATATTTAGATGTTATCTTCCTTTTACTATAGGAGTTATGTGTAGTTTGGCATTCCACTTGTGAATGTCACATATGAGAGATAAGTTAGATACATGCCATTGCCCAGGGACTTATTCTTTTTAAGAAATACAACTTGTTTCTAGAATAATATGATTTATTAAAAATACATTTCAATACTACAAACCTTTTCTACTGTTTTGTACCTTTTGTAAGTGGGCCTGGTGGCTACTTCTTTAGTTACGTACATTATTATAGTGCATAATTGATGTGTTTGTGTAGCTGGAATCTATTCTGCCCTCACTAGTTAGAGCATCTTGATTTTCACTAAGATAATCTCTCACAGTGTGTGAGGTCCTGATGGGGCCATCATTCAAGGTGCCCTACAAAGGACTTGACATGATCGTCAAAGTAGGCTGAGATATTCCAGACGTTGAATTTCTCATGGACTCCTTAAGTACCAAAAAGCAAACTGAGCTTTTGTTTTCTGGTAACATTTTCCTGCAATTATTAATTAGTTCTTTCTGTATAGATTACCCAGGATAGCTTTAGTTATTGTCATTTTAAAATTCTAATTCACTTATCTTTATATGAGGTATCTGGTGTGCTTTTAACATATTTAAATGACACATTTAGTGGCACTGCTGAAATGTGGTCAGGCACACCTCATTTTATTGTCCTTCGCAGGCAATGCTGTTTCCCAAATTGAAGGCATGTGGTGACCCTGCACTGAGCAAACGTATTGGCTTCATTTTTCCAATAGCATTTGCTTACTTCATGTCCATGTCACATTTCACTAATTCTTGCAATATTCCAAACTTGCCATTATTAGTTATGGTGATCTGTGGTCAGTGATTATGATTTGCTGAAAACTCAGCATGGTTTAGCAATGTATTTAAATTAAAGTATGTACATTGCTTTTCTTAGACATAATGCTATTGTCCATTTAATAGACTACAGTGTAGTGTAAATATAGCTTTTATATGCGTTAAGAAACAAAACTTCATTTGACTCGGTTTATTGCCACATTTGCTTCACTGTGGTAGTCTGGAACCAAACCTGCAGTTGTCTGAGGTACGTGTGTACGTGTTGCTGTAGAGTGAGGATGGGGAAAAGTCACTGTGCCAGCTTCCTTCTTACAAGGTCAGTTTTCCTCTCCAGTTTCTTTATGTGAATGAACATTAACCTGAAGAGAGTTGGGACCCTGGCAATCACAGCTACACTTCAGGAGTCGCGTATTGCAAACCACAGATGTTTCTCTTTTTAAATTTTTAAAAAACGTTTACTTATTTTGAGAGAGAGACAGAGTGTGAGCAGGGAAGGAGCAGAGAGAGGTGGAGCCACAGAATCTGAAGCAGGTTCTAACCTGCTTGGAGGCTCTGAGCTGTCAGCACAGAGCCCGACGTGCAGCTTGAACCCATGAACCGTGAGATCACGTCGGACGTTCCACCGACTGAGCTGCCCAGGCGCCCCTCAAGCCACAGATACTCCTGAATCCCCTCCCACTTTGTCCTCTGTACTTGAGGAGGGAATACCACCATTTACCCTCCTTTGAAGGAGGTGTTTAACGATTTCTGAATGCCTGGTCCTTCCTGTGTTCAGCTCATTACACAGGATGCAATCTAAAGATACCTGGAGTAAAGAAGGATGATTCACAGAAGAGAAGAGAAAGTTTGCATGAGGGAAGAATGTCAGATACTTGATCAAGTGTATTCCCTAAATCTGGAAAATATAATGAGTATGTGTTCTGTCATAGATGTTCCAAGGAAGATTCACACATAATAATGAATTGTGTGAATGTATCGTGCGATGCAAATCCACATGCAACCTTGCCCAGTAGAAATGTTAATATAATGTTGACAACATTATAATGTTTCAACAACGTTGAAATCAAATACTGTGGGAAAGGCTAATGCTAACATTAAGTTCTTAATCTTAAAAAGAAAATTTGGGGCAACTGGTCAGTGTAGAGTGTGCAACTCTTGATCACAGGGTTGTGAGTTTGAACCCCATGTTGCACGTAGAGATTGCTTAAAAATAAAATAGGGGTGCCCGAGTGGCTCAGTTGGTTAAGTGTCTGACTTTGGCTCAGGTCATGATCTCACGATTCATGGGTTTGAGCCCTGCATTGGGCTTTGTGCTGACAGCTCAGAGCCTGGAGTCTGTTTCGGATTCTGTGTCTTCCTCTCTCTGCCTCTCCCCAACTCACGCTCTTTCTCTCTCAAACATTAAAAAAATAAAATAATAAAATAAAATCTTTAAAAAAAGAAAATCTACCAGATAAATGAAATTTAACAGAATGAATAGATTTACAACCAACAAACAATAAGAAAAAGTAAAAAATTGAATCTCTGGCTTGAAATCTGTCTAGCCCTTCTAACCCTGCCCCAGCCCCAGACTTTTAGTAATAGCTGATTATTCTCAGGAAAATTCAAGGAAAGATAATCCAGCATTTTACGGTTTTTCCAAAAAATCGACATGGGGGGGAGGATAATTCATGAGTCGTATTTATGAACATAGGTTAAAATGTACTAAATCTAATAGCAAAATTAATTCAACAATGTGGAGGTTTTTTTTTTTTTTTAAAGCCATGACAATACGTGTAGCAGACTACTAGTCATGAACCCAATGTCCCTTCATTACCAACAGAGTCCCTGTGCCTTTTTATTTTAAAGTTAATTTATTTATATTGAGGCAGGGGAGGGGCAGAGAGAGAGGGAGAGAGAGAATCCCAAGCAGGCTCTGCGCTGCCGACACGGGGCCTGAACCCATGAACCAGTGAGATCATGACCTGAGCTGAAATCAAGAGCCGGACCCACTCAACTGACTGAGCGACCCGGGTGCCCAATTACTGTAGTTTTCATACTGACAATGAGCTCAGCCAAAAAGTTACATTTCTCCATTGTTCTTGTAGTGAAGTATCTTGCTACTAAATTCTGAGTAATGAAGTAGAGGTTGCTGACAGTGTCTAATGGAAAGGCTGTAAAGAAAATGGGGAGAGCCCCCTAGTGTTCTGGAATCATTTGCCACTTTAATACACAGCACACATGATGGTTGGAGATTGGGCATCCATTGTGGAACCTGGATTCATCTCAAGGACAGAAGCCACCTGCGTCCGTGCTTTCTGGTAATGACGGGGCTGCTATACCAGCTCTACACTACTAACATCTGAATATCTTTTACACAAGGGTGCATGAACTGCCTTGTTTAAGCCACCTTTTCTTTTTTAGGTAGGAAGGGTGTTGGATCTGTTATGTGCAGCTGAATGTCACCCTATAAAAATACATTATGATGTTTGGGAGATTTAATATTTAGAAAATCTTCATAAAATTAATCACACTACCAGATAAAAGAAAGGCCATGTGATTATCTCAATATGTGTAGATAACACGTTTGATGGAATGTAATACCCTAGATGATTTTTAAATATTATTAAATTAGGAATGGAAATTAAATCCTTTAACTTTGCAAACAGAATGTTCCAAAACTGGACATAAGTACTTCTTGGTAGATATATGCCATTATATTAAGAAAATTACAAGAATGGCCATCACTTTTATTGAACAGTGTGTGATAATTCTAGCCAATGTGTGGAAACAAGGAATTGGGGGTGAGGGCAGAAAAAAAAAAAAAAACAAAAAACCAAACTTCCATTGTTTGGAGGTGTGGTTGTCTATTTAGGAAAACCAAAATAAACCTCAGGCAAATACAGAGAATTGCAAATAGAGTAGGATCTCTACTGGATGCGTATCAGTTGTGTTGCTCTGCTTCTGGTTAGACTGGGCAAGCTACGACATCTTCGAAACTGAGAGCACAAACCGCAGTGAGCATGGCGGTAGGAAGTAGAAAGCACTTTCTAGAAGAAAAGAGAGTTTCTGCTCTCATCCTCGGTGAAACTGCAGGAAGAGGAGAGGGCCCACGTAGCAAAAGGGAAAGCAAGACAAGCAGGCAGTTGCCTGTGGACTGGCGTGACACATCAGAATCCCAAAGTGCCCCCGCCACGAAGGAGCATCCGGGCAACTCTTTCCCATGGGTCTTCCTGGAACCCTCAGAGATAGTATGACAAGTGCGATATTGATAGAGAAAAATATTTTCATTTTATTTTTTAAAATTTGCATCCAAAGTAGTTAGCATCTAGTGCAACAATGATTTCGGCAGTAGATTCCTTAATGCCCTTTACCCATTTAGCCCATCCCTCCTCCCACAACCCCTCCAGTAACCCTCAGTTCTCCATATTTATGAGTCTCTTCTGTTTTGTTCCCCTCCCTGTTTTTGTATTATTTTTGTTTCCCTTCCCTTATGTTCATCTGTTTTGTGTCTTAAAGTCCTCATATGAGTGAAGTCATATGATTTTTGTCTTTCTCTGACTAATTTCACTTAGCATAATACCCTCCAGTTCCATCCACGTAGTTGCAAATGGCAAGATTTCATTCTTTTTGATTGCCGAGTTACACTCCATTGTGGGTGTGTATATATACCACATTTTCTTTATCCATTCATCCATCGATGGACATTTGGGTTCTTTCCATACTTTGGCTATTGTTGATAGTGCTGCTATAAACATGGGGGTGCATGTGTCCCTTCGAAACAGCTCGCCTGTATCCTGTGGATAAATGCCTGGTTGTGCAATTGCTGGCTCGTAGGGCAGTTCTATTTTTAGTTTTTTGAGGAACCTCCATACTGTTTTCCAGACTGGCTGCACCAGCTTGCATTCCCAGATAGAGAAAAATTTTTAAAAGTCCTGTTGAGATGCCCAGGTTTTCCTTTAAGTGCAAGGCAGATACTATCTGAAGGAAGGTGACAGGGCAACAATTGAGAGAAATCCATTAGAAGCACTCCGGACTTTTAGGCTGAGGGATGGGCAGAGAACTGAGAACACACACATATGAAAACCACCCCCAGGCATTAAAATCTATTACAAAAGACTGGAGAAGGGTCAGGAGAGCTGAGAGACTCCCAAGATCTTGTAGGCCTTCCCAGAGTGCAGGGCTGCTGTTCTCAGAGGACCCAGAGACTAGGCAGCAGCATGAAACATCTCTGGGAGCCTGGAAATCCTAAGAATTGGAAAGCAAAGAGACGTTAGCAACCCAGAAAGCAGTCAGTAAGGCAAGGAGGTAAGTAGTTCACCGAAAGCTGGCGGCTTGGCTGTGAGCACAAGCAAGTGTCTAGAATATTCTCATGCTGAGATCCTAGGCCCTCTGAGGAAAATATCCTGATCCTGTCCTCAGAATATTTGAAAGCAGTTGTGCACTAAATGAGAAGCTGAAACAAAGCCCAGACACAGCTTAATACCAGATTAAATTGATTCTGACCTACACCCCATTTCCCCATCTCACAGCTGACACTAGAAAACATGTACCCTTTTCTCTAGGTAAATATGTATTAAGAGCCAAGAAAATCACCAGAAATAAAGAGGGATATTATATAATGATAAAAAAGTAATTCCACCAGACAATCCTAAATGTGCACACATTTCACATCAAAGCTTCAAAATCATTCAAAAACTACTGGAAGGAGAAATACACTCTACCATTGTAATTGGGCATTGCAACACTTCTTTCTTTCCTTTTTTTTCTTTTTAAATATTTATTTTGAGAGAGAGAGAGGGAGGGAGAGAGAGAGAGAACAAGAACAAGTGGGGAAAGGGCAGAGAGAAGGAGAGACAGAATCCAAAGCAGGCTCCACGTGGAGCCCAATGCAGGACTCAAACTCACAAACTGCAAGATCATGACCTGAGAGACATCAAGAGTTGGACATTTAACCAGCTGCACCACCCAGGTGTCCCAACATTTATTTCTGGGTAACAAAATGTGGGGACCAAAATTCAGCAAGGCTATAAAATTAACTGAATACTGCTATCAACAAACGGAATCCAATAGGCATTTCTAGAACATCCAACAGTAGAATACACATTCTTTTCAATTGTTCATGAAGCATTTAGCAATGTGGGTCATGTCTTTGGTCATAAACTGGAACTTAAAAAAAAAAATCATGCAAATTGTCTTCAGACTATAATGCAATTTAATAAGAAACCAATAGCAAAAAGAACAGTAAAATATCCAAATACTTGAAGATTAAGCAACACAAATTCCAAATAACCTATGGACCAGAGAAATCTCAAAAAAACTATATATATATATATATATATATATATATATATATATATATATATTTTGAACTGAACCAAAAAAATCCTGCAAATCAAAAATTGTGAGATAAAAAAGCAGTGCTTATAGAGGATTTGTAACATTAAATGCTCATATTAGAAAAAAATAAAGATCTCACATCAATAACCTAAACTGTTACCTTAAGAAACTAGAAAAAGAACAGTAAAATAAGCTGAAAGTAAATACAAATAAAATAATGAAAATAACCCCAAAAAGCAATGAAGTAACCCTCCCCCCAAAAAAACACTACACATATAAATCTGACAACTGATGAGATGCACTAAATTATTTTTTTTTGTTTTTTGTTTTTAAATTTAATTCCAGTGTAGTTAACATACAGTGTTATATTAGTTTCAGATACGCAGTATAGTGATTCAACAACTCCCTACATCACCCAGTGCTCATCACGCCAAGTTCACTTCTTAATCCTCATCAACCTCTTTCGCCCATCCCCCCCCCATCCACTTGTCTTCAGGTAACAATCAGTGTGTTCTCTACAGTTAAGAGTCTCTCTCTCCCTCCCTCCCTCCCTTCCTTTCTCTCTCCCTCTCTCTCCTTTGCTCATTTGTTTCTTAAATTACACATGAGTGAAACCATATGGTATTTGTCTTTTTCTGACTTATTTTGCTTAGCATTATACTCTCTAGCTCTATCCATGTCATTGCAAATGGCAAGATTTCATTCTTTTTTATGGCTAATAGTCCATTGTATGTATATGCTATGTCTTCTTTATCCATTCACCTATCAATAGACACTTGGCTGCTTCCATTTCTTGGCTATTGTAAATAATGCTGCTATAAACATAGGGGTGCATATATCCCTTTGACTTCGTGTTTGTTTGTTTGTTTTGTATTTTGGGGGCAAATACCCAGTAGTATAATTACTGCATCACAGTGTAGTTCTATTTTTAATTTTTTGAGGAACCTCTATACTATTTTCCACAGTGGCTGCACCAGTTCACACGCCTACTAATAAGAGGGCTCCTTTTACTCCACATCCTTGCCAACACTTGTTTCTTGTGTTTTTTTTTTTTTTTAACGTTTATTTTTGAGAGATGGAAAGAGGCAGAGCATGAGCAGGGGAGGGGCAGAGAGAGAGAGACACAGAATCCCAAGCAGGCTCCAGGCTCCGAGCTGTCAGCACAGAGCCCGACGTGGGGCTTGAACCCACGAACCACTAGTTCATGACCTGAGCCGAAGTCAGCTGCTTAACTGACTGAGCCACCCAGGCACCCCTTGTGTTTTTTATTTTAGCCGTTCTGACAGGTGTGAAGTGATATCTCATTTTAGTTTTGATTTGCATTTCCCTAATGATGAATGATGTTAAGCATCTTTTCACATACCTGTTGGTGGAGGTGGACTAAAATTCTTGACAGACAAACTATCAAAAGTCACTTATGCATAAATGGGTAAACCTGAATAGCCCTATAACTACTAAAGAAATTGAATTTATAGTTAAAAACCTTCCCACAAAGAAGGGGCGCCTGGGTGGTGCAGTCGGTTAAGCGTCCGACTTCAGCCAGGTCACTATCTCGCGGTCCGTGAGTTCGAGCCCCGCGTCGGGCTCTGGGCTGATGGCTCAGAGCCTGGAGCCTGTTTCCGATTCTGTGTCTCCCTCTCTCTCTGCCCCTCCCCCGTTCATGCTCTGTCTCTCTCTGTCCCAAAAATAAATAAACGTTGAAAAAAAATTTTTTTTAATAAAAAAAAAAAAAAAACCTTCCCACAAAGAAAAATCCAAGCTCATATCATTTCATGGTGAATTCTACCAAACATTTCAGGATGAAATAATACCAGTTCTATACAAATTCTTCTAGAATATAGAAGAGGAAGAATACTTCTTAACCCGTTTTATGTGGTCAGCATCACACTGATAACAAAACCTGACGAAGATATTACAAATAGGCAAAACTGCAAATGGTCGTCATGAACATAGATGCAAAAACCCTCAACAGAGAGCTAAATCAGGGTTGAGCAAAGATGGAAGAATGCCATATAAATATATTTGCTGATAAAGTAGGAAGAATGTGAGTAAGCTTGGGAAGAGGAGAGAGAGGGATGGGGGAAGTAATGTCATTGATATTAGAAAACCAAAAAGGATACTATCTCAACTGATAGGCTGATTATAAAAGATTGAGAAAAATGAGATTCAGGGCACCATAAAAAGTTATAAAAGTAACATCTCCCCCTCCCCCCAAAATAGAAAACTTCCTAAATCACAAAAGAAATCATTTGGAAGAACAAAGGGCCAAATAAAACAACAACAACAAAAATACATTGCATTGAAATAACGGATGAAAAGAAGGAGGAAAACTCTTTGTGACAATAGAATTCAAACTGATAAATGTAGAAAAAATGACGAAATTAGAAAGTCACCATTTGGCAACCATTATAGTAAAGATTGTTTCAGTCAGGAATTATCAATGGATGTTAAAACTTGTGAGCAAAAATGTAATGAGAAACAAATATTACAGTCTCAAAGTCTCTTCCTCCTAGATACTAATTAATGGAAAAAATAGTAACTTTAGACTGCGAAATTCTGAAGAAATAGGAAACACTTTTACATAAATGATAGCAAAATACAATGCTAAACAGTATTTAAAGGAAAATGTTTAGCTTTAAATGAACATATTAGAAGAGAAAAAGATTAAAAATTTATTTTCTAGCCCTTTATTTAATGAAGCTAGAAAAGCAAAGCAAATTAAGCCCAGATTAGGAAGGCAATAGCAAAGAGCAGAAAATGATTAAATAACAACAACAACAAAAAATGTACTGGGAGAAAAATGTATCACCAAAAGTTGGTCCTTAGTAAGACTGATAAAATTCATTTCCAATAAAGAAAAGGCGAGAAAGAGAAAAGAGACACTGCCAATATCCAGAATGAAAATGGGAATATCATAATGGATTTTACATGAAAATAAATAATGAATCATGAATAAACATAAATATAAAATATATAAATGAATAAATATAAAAGATAAATGCAAGTCAAAGAAGGTTATATAACAGGGAAACACATTTGATAGTTTTGATGATATGGATAAATTCCTTGAAAATCACAACTTAAAACTGACACAAAAAGAAGTAAAATGAGTTGGTCCTGAATCTGTTGAAGAAATTGAATTCCAAATTTAAAACCTTTCTACAAAAAAAGCTTGAGGCCTAGATAACTTCACTAGTGAATTATTCCTGACATTTAATGCAGACATAATTTCAATACTATAAAAATTTCCAGAGAATACTTCCCAATACTTTTTAGGAGACCAGTGTAACTTTGATGCCGCAGACACATGGGATGAAATGAAACTGTAGACCTATCTTTTTCTCAAAAACAGTGATGTAGAAGTCCTAAACAAAAAATTAGCAGACTGTAGCTGGTTTTTTTTGTGAGGCAAACACGATAACCACTACTCTACAGAAACTGGCCTGTATCTAGTGACTTATAAAAATTACATCACAGTCAAGTATGGTGTAGCCTATCCATGCAAAGATGCTTTAAAGTAAAAAAAATTTTTTTCAAAAAAAAAAATCAACCACTGTAATATACCACATTTACAGAATAAAGGAGAAAAATAGTATGAGATATAGAAAGAAAGTTGATAAACAGATGTTCATAGCAGTGTTTTAAAAATAGTATTAGAGGGGCGCCTGGGTGGCGCAGTCGGTTAAGCGTCCGACTTCAGCCGGGTCACGATCTCGTGGTCTGTGAGTTCGAGCCCCGCGTCAGGCTCTGGGCTGATGGCTCGGAGCCTGGAGCCTGTTTCCGATTCTGTGTCTCCCTCTCTCTCTGCTCCTCCCCCGTTCATGCTCTGTCTCTCTCTGTCCCAAAAATAAATAAACGTTGAAAAAAAAATTTAATAAAAATAGTATTAGAGGAGCTTCCTTAATCTGATAAAGGGTATCTACAAAAGAAATCTGCAAAATACTTCATGATGTAAACACATCATGATTGCTTTTCATAGTGAAATATTTAATGCCTTCTCCTCTCATACAAGAATAGAAAACTGACAACATTGAAGATTGGTGGTCCTAGTCAATGCAATATATTTGTTTTAATTTTTATTTTTAAGTAGGCTGCGTGCCCAGAGCGGAGCCCAATGCAGGGCTTGAACTCAAGATCCTGAGATCAAGACCTGAGCTGAGGTCAACAGCTGGACACTTAACTGAGCCAGCCAGGTGCCCCTGCAATTAAAAAAATTTTTTTTTTGAGTGTAAAGATAACTGGGGCGCCTGGGTGGCTCAGCCAGTTAAGTGTCCAACTGTTGATCTCAGTTCAGGTGTTGATCTCACGGTTCTTGAGTTTGAGCCCCTCATCGGGCTCTCTGCTGTCATCACAGAGCCACTTCAGATCCTTTGTCACCGTCTCACTCCGCTCCTCCTCAGCTTGTTCTCTCTCTCAAAATAAATATATAAACTTTAAAAAGTGTAAAGACTAGAAAGAAAGAAATGAAAAACAACATGTTGGTGTGTAGTTAGAAAAATCCAAAATAATCTAAAAATTAACTGTTAGAATTAATGAGAATCTAGCAAAGTTGCTAGATAGAAGGCCAATATAAAAAAATCAACTGGGACACCTGGGTGGCTCAGTCAGTTAGGCATCCGAGTTTGGCTCAGGTCATGATCTCACAGTTTGTTGAGTTCAAGTCCTGTGTGGGGCTCTGTGCTGACAGCTCAGAGCCTGGAGCCTGCTTCAGATTCTGTGTCTCCCTCTCTCTCTGCCCCTCCCCTGCTCGTGCTCTCTCTCTCAAAAATAAATAAACATTTAAAAAACAACTGTATTTCTCTATATTGCAAAAACAGAAATGGGACTAAAAGTACCATTGACAACAGAATCAAAAACATTAAGTGATAGACATAAATCTGAAGGGAAGTGTGAAAAGTTTATACACAGAAAACTACTAAATATTGCATGAAATTCAATAAATTGAGATCTATTTCATAATCATGGATCAGAAGACCCAATATTTTTCTCAAACATTTCCTAATTGGTCTATAGATTCAATGCAATCTCAAGTAAGGTCCTAGTACATATACTTCTGTGAAAATTAATGAACTGATTATAAAATTTATGTGGAAATGCAAAGAGTAAAGAATAGCCCACAGAGGAAGAACACTGAAGGGTACACACTGAGTATCAAGACTTACACCAAGATTAAAATAGTATGGTTTTGTGTAAAGCTAGACAAATAAACCAGTGGAACAGATCAGAGAACCCAGAAACAGACCCACACTTGTATCAGCATCTGATTTAAGAGAAAAGTGCCACTGCAATACAGTAAAAGGTCAAATGGGCTAGGCCAATTGGATATCCATATGGAAAAAAAAATTGACACGACATAGTTCATTCTAGAAGTTAAAATGATTTCCAGATGAGTTGTATACCTAAAAGTAAAGGGAAGAAAGTAGAGCCTCTAGGTTACAGTGGGGGGACATGTGGCATTTGAGGAGGCAGATTTAGCAAATAGAATATAAAAGTATCAACCATAAAAGGTTGCATTACACCAAGCATTTTTTCCTAAACGCATCTTTAAGAAAATGAAAAAAAGAGCTACTGGCTGGGAAAAAGTATTTTCATTACACACATATGAAAAGAACACAGATCCAAGTTTTATAAAGAACTGCTACAAATCAGTAAGAAAACCTAAGGCAAATGGGCAAAGAACTTGAGCATGTCACAAAAAGATAACCAAATAGACATATGCACATCACGTATGCTCATCACCATTAGTCATTAGGGAATACAAACTGCAGTGGTATCTCACCACACACCCTCCAGAATAGATCAGACTCACAACATCCAACAAGTATTGGCAAGGAAGTGGAAAAACTGGCCTCATACATAGCTGGTGGGAAGGTACATGTGTACAGCTTCTTTGGAAAATGGTTGGGCAGTTTCTTTGAAGACTAAACGTATGCCTATAATATAACTCAGCTTTTCTTCCCTTGGTTGTATACCCAAGGGAAATGAGCACATGTGTTCACTCTGAAACGTCACAAGAATGTTTGTGGCATCTCATCGATAATATATGAACTGCAAACACTTAAAATTCCAACAGTTGAAGGGAGAAACAGTTTGTGGTATAATGAAACCACAGAATTCTACACCACAGTAAGAAGTAATGAACTATTGATACATGCAACAGCATGGATGAATCTTAAAACACTGTGAAGTAAAAGAAGCCAAACTCAAAGGAATATATACTATATAATTTCACTTATATGAAGTTTAAGAAAAGGCAAAACTTACCTGTGGCAATAGAAGCCAAAACGGTGACTGTCTTTGGGATATACTGACCCAATGATGCCAATGGTGCCAATGGGCACCAATGATGCCTGTTAGCATGCTAAAGTATGCCCTATCTTGATTTGGGTGTTGGTTTTCTATTTATGTGAAGTACAAAAACAGGCAAGGCTGATCTGTGCAGACTTAAGTCAGAAAAGTGGTTACTCTGGGGGGATAGCGACTGGAAATGAGCACAGGAGACCCCACAGTGTGCTGGAGACATGACGGCTCAAGTATATACATATATTAAAAAATCAGAGGTATACCCTTGAGATTTGTGCACTTCATGGAAGTTATTTCTCAATAGAAAAAACACAGGATCAAAATCATTAAGAATTTTCACCATGACAAAATGTATTTTCACGGTTTTGCACTTATATTTTCATTCAGCTACTTACATGTAATAGTAAGCTAATTTAAGCAAATGCTTTTGGTTAAACATCTTTTTACACCTGTTTTTCAACAACAGAAATACACAAGTCATTTTTTCCTTCCTGCTCTACTCAGGGTAGGCAATCAACAACTCTTTTTTGAGGGGATGGATTCCTCAGGTGCAGGAATACACATTCATTTCTGATGTCAGTGCCCAGCATAGGCCTGCAGTATGAGAAGCATCAGGAAAGTTTGCTGAGTAATGATAGAATGCAGGTTACACGGACACTCCCCTCCTTCTCTCCCACCCTCCATCTCAGTAAGCTTGGTAGACATCACATCCCTCTGCTCCCAGGGGGCATACTCGTGGCAGAAAGCCTGTGTCCAACAGGCAGTGGTTCATGTCAAAAAGAAATCCACATACTTTGTAATCAGGTGGATGTGAGTTAACCTCAACCCTTCTACCAGTTCTGTAACTATACACCAGTGAGTTACCCTCTTGGGTGGGCATCTGTAACATGTCCCCAAACTTACAGATCTAGACTCCAGGGAGTGTTGGTCTCCCCACCTGCTGAGTCATTGCCCTAAAGCTGGAACCCAGAGTCATGAAGGAGGCATGCCATCGTGGTGTTGGGAGTGGGGTGCTGGACCATGACCCAGAAGAGGACACTGCAATGCTTTGACCCATCAGAAGATCTTCATGTAGAGGTGCATCTTGTCAGACTCATCAAGTTTGTGAAAGAAAAGGGTTCAACCCTCTGGCAGGGCTGTTAGTCTGAACTGTTTCTGTCATAGCAGAACAGGGAGCCATTTCTAATGCCCTCTGGGAGGGTGCTTTAAGTTGAGGTCCTGCTTTCCTGTTGCCTGTCCCCCATCCACATCTGCCTACTTCCATGACCACTCTTAAGCTCTTGTTTATGTTCCCTCAGTCCTTTACAGAATTTTACCCAGGACATCAAGTCCCCTATCTCTCTTTTCTGTCAGGCATCTTCTTCCTAGGATGTTTCCCAGGAGACCAGCTCGCTATAGTTGTGCGAACGCAGTGAAGGGGCCCAAAGGACTGGTCTCCAACAGCTACAAACCATCTAATATGCAAACAGACATGAAAAAATCTAACAGATCTCCCGAGAGGTACTTACCCTGGGACCACTGAGAAGGCAGGGAGAAATGGGACCTGAATCCCCTCAGGGGAACCCATGGTAATGAAGGTGATATTCTCTGCAGAGAAGAGGGCTTCAGGGTGAAGCAGAGGTTCCTAGCAGGCTGATCTAGATTGCCTCCCAGCCTTCTGTGGATCAGGGATTTTAAAAATTGTGTTCAACGAATCATGACAGGGGAAAGTGCATGAATCACCAAAACCTTTTTTCCCGCAGGGTTTTCCCCAAGTCTCCATGTCCAGTGTGGGACCTCAAACCCATGACCCCAAGATCAACTCATATGTTCCTCCAACTGAGCTGGTGAGGTGCCCCACCAGAGATTTTCTAAAAAGCAAAAGTAATATGGAGGAAACTACCTTGCCAGATTTTAAATGTGATAAAAATAAATGGTATACATAAGAAACAAAATGATGATGATGAAGATAGCACTTTTTGAATATTGACTAATTATCTCAATCCCATGAAGGGTTCTGTTATTATCTCCATATTACCAAAGATGGAAAGAACGTGCAGGTGACCAATAATTTGGCCGAGTTCATATAGTTGTCAAGTAATTGAACTGAGAGTCCACCCCAGGTAGCCTGTGTCTTGGAGAGAACAGAAAATCTGGAAGGAGTAGTATTCTTTAGAATGTGTTATGTGCCAATGATTTCATCTACATTAGAAAGCATGGAAGAGAGGCAGTCCTTATTTACAATGGGCACAGGTCAGCCACATTTTGGCACTATCTTTTGTTGGGAGATCAAACCTCTATTAAAAGTGCAGCTTATGAAGTGTTTGTCCCGATTTAGAAAGCTTAGAAATAGTTATGTGCTGAAGTTAAGAACAGAAGTTTCCTTGTCTGTTATTGGTGCAGGGCCTCTGGAAGGTGTTTTAATATTCACTGGACCTATTTCCTGATCAGTAACAAGAGAACATAGTCTTAGTTCGGGTGTGGGGGTGGGAGGCTCATATAATAATATCTTCCTTGGGACATACTGAGTGTGTGCAAATGGCAACCAAAAAAAGTGATGTTTTTTAGTGAATTAGGATCATGTAATTTGTTGAATTACATTTGAATTTAATTCAATAATGTAGATTTACATTTTAGGTTCCACTGACTTTTTAAAATTAAAAATAATTTTTTTTAATGTTTATTTATTTTTGAGACAGAGAGAGACAGAGCATGAACAGGGAGGGTCAGAGAGAGGGAGACACAGAATCTGAAGCAGGCTCCAGGCTCTGAGCTGTCAGCACAGAGCCCGACGCGGGGCTTGAACTCACAGACTGTGAGATCATGACCTGAGCCGAAGTCGGAAGCTCAACCGACTGAGCCACCCAGGCGCCCCTCCATTGACTTTTTAATTCATTGGAGAGCAATCAGGAATATTTTCATTGAGCATCTAGTGGGTCCTAGAGAAAAAG
The DNA here is from genome assembly GCF_014898765.1 of Herpailurus yagouaroundi. Taxonomy (NCBI): domain Eukaryota; kingdom Metazoa; phylum Chordata; class Mammalia; order Carnivora; family Felidae; genus Herpailurus; species Herpailurus yagouaroundi. The sequence continues at coordinate 88,282 of NW_024412654.1, read as the reverse complement.
ACTAAGATTGCACTAACAGCAAGATTTCACTGTAAATGCGAGGGTATGCTGTAGCAAATCCCTAATTCCCCCTGTGTTCACCCATATCAGGGATGCTCCAGCCTCACTATGCAGTTGACTCTTGAACACGTGGGGTTAGGGACACCAGCCACATGCAGTTGAAAATCCATGTATGAGCTTTTGATGAGGGAAACAAAGGCAAGAGAAATGTAGCATAAATTAAATCTCCTTACAGCTTGCAGCCCAATGACAGACACCTGAAATACGCGGAGCGTCACCTTCCTCGAGGAACTCATGGCTGCCTTACTTCCTCAATGTTCTTGTTTTATCAAAGACTAAAAGTAACCTCATCTTAACAGCAGCTCGCCCCTCAAGGTCCCGAAAGCCTTGCTTCCAAATTCCGTAGAGTCTTACGCTATCCCTAACCCTCACTTAAAAGTATATAATCAGTCACTCCTCACAACCCCAGTGCAACTTTCTGTCCATGGGTCCTGTCCTGTGCTTTAATAAAACCACCTTTTTGCACCAAAGACGTCTCAAGAATTCTTTCTTGGCTGTTTGCTCAAGAACCCCATCACTTCAACTTCCCCAAATCTTAATTACTAATAAGCTACTGTTGGCCAGAAGCCTTCCTGATGACATAGCTAATTAACATATATTTTATATGTTATTTGTATTTTATATTGTATTCTTAGAAGTATTATTTAAAATTTTTTTTCAATGTTTTTAAATTTATTTTATTTATTTTTGGGACAGAGAGAGACAGAGCATGAACGGGGGAGGGGCAGAGAGAGAGGAAGACACAGAATCGGAAACAGGCTCCAGGCTCCGAGCCATCAGCCCAGAGCTTGACGCGGGGCTCGAACTCACGGACCGCGAGATCGTGGCCTGGCTGAAGTCGGACGCTTAACCGACTGCGCCACACAGGTGCCCCTTAGAAGTATTATTAAGAAAATCATATGGAAGAGAAAATATATTTAAGGTACTGTATTTGCTTTTTTAAAATCCAGGTATAAATGGACTTGTATAGTTATTTGTTTCTTTATTTGAGAGAGAGAGAGAGAGAGAGAGAGAGAGAGAGAGAGAAGAGAGAGAGCACACGTGAGTGGGGAAGGAGGACGGGGGAGAGATAAAATCTTAAGCAAGGTTTATGCTCACCTCGGAGCCCATGCTGGGCTACATCCCACCACCCCGGAATCATGACCTGGGCCGAAATCAAGAGTTCGCTGCTCAACTGACCTAGCCACTCAGGTGCCTTTAGACCCTGTAATTTACCCCCTTTTGTTCAAAGGTCATCTGTACTTGGTCGGTCAGGACTGCTTCCTACAACCCTGTTGTTTTCTCTTCCCATTCCTTGAAAAGAACCTTAAAAATAGAAATATAGACTCTTCCTTTTATAAAAAATAAAAAACGTGGTAAGTAAAAAGAAGGAAATTAAAACGCCTAATAAAAATAATGAAGTAGAATAATAATTCTATGCCTACGTTCAAGCAGAGTTTAACAACGTGGCCTATATCATTCTATGCTTGTACCTTTCAAATCGGCTCATCTCACTCAAACTGTCTTGTAACACCCCTTTTTTATTGTACAATGTATCATGACAGGGTCAGGCCGATATACATTCTTCTGCAGCAGAATTACTAATAACCTTCCAGGAGCCCGTTCTCTTTCTGAAGTGTGATTTGTTTAGCAAATCTTTCACCAGACACTTGGGTTGTTTCCAGATTTTCACTTGATCAAACGCTGAAATGTTTATGTTCCCGCCAAAGTCTTTTGCATAAGCTTTTAAGCTTTGGCGTCAGAGAATCTTAGATGACCCGCCCGGGGCCATCCTAGGTCGGAAGATCTCTGGGCTGAGGTCGGCCGGAGATCCGGGGTCGGAGGCGCAAGGGGCTGTCCCCGGTGGCCGCTCTAGGAGCCCGGCTACAGGAGTCCCCCACTGCGCCGCAGACCCCGCACCCTCCACAGGGACCCCTGTCTCGACCTCATCTCCTGGGGGGGGTCTGGATTTGAAAGGCGCCCTCCTCCAGCAGGGGTCAGGGTGGGGATGCGGGAGGGGAATGTCTGCCCCAAGAACTGCGCCCTCAGCTGGGCTTTGGCTTCGCCACGGGGTGCCTGGTGGGGGGGTCAGTCAAAGGTCACAGCTTTCTCCTGCTCCCGCCGCAGGGGCACGAGGGTCCTGGCGCCTTTCCCTACACCGCCGAGCAGGGCTGTCTCTACAGCCCACGACCCCCAAGACCCTGGTCCCGCTCCTTCCTGCGTCTGAGGACGCGCAGAGCCAGGCTTCACTGCCCCTGTGATCCCCCAGAAAGTCCTGGTTCTTCCAGAACGCCCAAGGCCTCCAGAACTTGTCGGCGCCCCCCTCCCCCAACCGAGAACCCGCACAAACTCAGGGGAGACCTCCTTCACGCAGGGGCGCAGGCCCAGAGGCCCGGGGTCGTCGGGCGGAGCCCTCGCGCGGATTGGCCGCGGCCTCGATACTTTGTCGCAGCCGCGCCTTCCGCGGACCTGTGGGCAGAGCACGTGCGCTGGAGCGGAAGTGGGGCGCGGGCGGCCGGGCGCGGTGAGTCCCGGCGGAGGGGCGGGCGGGCGGCCTGCCCGAGTGGGGGGTGGGCGCTGCGCCGGCCCTGCGGCGCCGAGAGTGGGGGCGCTGGGCAGCAATCGCGGCCTTTGCGGGGGAGCAGCACGCCCCGAAAGGTACGGGGTGGGGGTGCGGCCTCAGCCAGGCTTCGGGGAGGGTGCCCAGGTCTGGGCACCTGGCAGAGCCACAGCCCCCCGGGTCCCCTCCATCCCTGCCCGGGGCCGGGTCCCCTCAGTGTCCCCTGGAGGTACCCCCCAGGAAGACACTTTGTTCTTGAAGCCCGAGGTCCCGCCTGCAGGAGCCTGGCCCCTACCCCCCCGTCCTCCCCCCCCCCCCCCCGCCGGGGGGGGGGGGGGGGCCCGGGCGGGGGTTTGCGCCGGAAGAACCTGGGGTCTTGAGAGGAGCCCTCCCCTTACCGTCCCTGCCGAAGCCCCGGAGCCTCGGCTCCCTGGGGGGACGTGGGATCTGAGGCCTACTGCCCTTCGCGATGGGGAGAAACACTGGGCTCCAAGGTAGGATCTGGTGAAGCCTGAAGCCGTGGCGTAGAGCTCTTCCCCCTAGTGGGCGGCCCCAGGCGCGAGGAGGACCCAAGAGGCGGTGCTGGGCCGAAAGAACTAGAAACTGCTGCTAGACCCTCCTTCAGGGAGGGCGCACACAGGCCTGTTGGCTGCAGTTCTGGGCACGCATGTCGTCACCACATTTGTGGAAAGCGGTTTGGTAGCATCTACAGAAAACACAGCTGCCACATAGCACTCCCCTTTAACCTTGCTTACGTGAGTCTGTTCAGTAGAAGAGTAATCCTGAGCCCAAGGTATTAGGGTTGTCATGCTGCCTAAGTGTCCAGGAGTGGAGAGATGTGGAAAGAAGCCTGGCCCCTACCGTCGTGGGCCACTTGACAGGACCGTTCATATGGACCAGGAGATTAATCACGAGCAATCTGTCTCTGTTGGTAAAACTGCTGTATGTATATGGAGATTTTTATAAAAAAGAAAATTCACAAAGCCTTCCGATCCAACTTGCCATAGCTTACCTGTGTGTGGGGGGGGTGGGGGGGGCGACGGGGGGAGGTTGCGGAGTAGATGGACTGGGCACAGGGAGGCCTTGCAGATGTTCGCTCCTTTGTGTATATGTTTAACGTGTGGGATTAGGACAATCTTTAAAACTTTGTGTTTTTCAAATATGTTGGCTTTTTTTTTGTTGTTTTCAAAATCAAAATAAAAAGCAGATGGTGCTAGTCCTGCCTCTGGAAGGTCCCATGGCTCCTCTTTGTAGAGTGCAAGCAGTGTCTGCCCAGCCCCTGGCCCGGGGTACCTCCTTACTGCTTCAAGAGGCCTTGGCATCCATTGCACAGATACGGGGGAACTCTAATGACCCCAACACACATGGTCCGTGCCCTGATTGAGGTCAGAAACGGAGGGGGAAAAAAGCCCCACCATTACCTTGTGTGTATAAGAAAGCGGGGGAGGGGCACCTCGGGGGCTCAGTCGGTTGAGTGTCTGACTTCAGGTCATGATCCCAGGATTGTGGGATCCAGCCCTGTGTCGGGCTCTGTGCTGTGTGGAGCCTGCTTGGGATTCTCTCTCTCTGCCCCTTTCCCGTGCTCATACATGTGGTCTCTCTCCCTCCCTCTCTGAAATAAAAGTCAAGAGAAAATGAAGAATGTGGGGGACACAGAGAGGAGGAGATAGGAGAAGACCAGGGTGGGGCCTGTGGACAGGACACAGACAGAAGGTTCACGGGCATGAGATGCGCCATCGCAGTGACAGTACCTAGTGCACAGCAGAGGACTAAAGAAAGGAAACTAGCCGGCATGTGACACCCCTCTGCCCTCCCCTGGGGAGCTCTCACAACCATGTTAAAAATGCCGGTGGCTAGCGGGGCCTCGCAGAGTTGAGGATTGAGGTGCGGCCGGCATGTGGCCATCATGATGACTGTTGTGTTGTTCGCAGAGGGGCCGACCCAACGTGGGATGCAGAGCTTCCTGAAGCTGCTGAGGGAGAGTGGGGGCGCTGGGCCACCCCCGGCGGAGCTGGTGACTCTTGCAGGCAGGCTGTGCCGAGACCTCCAGGATGACCCCGCCCAGGCGCAGCCCTTGGTCACAGCCGTGTTGGACAGTCAGCTCCGCCTGCACCTCTTGGACAATGCGGACGTGGCCTTCGTGTGTGCCCGGGTGCTGGCCCAGCAAGAGCAGCACCAGGCTGCCTGCCGGGTGCTGGAGGTAGGATGGATCAGTGAGGGGGGCGCAGACAGGTTCAGTGGCCACCACCGTCCCGAACACAACGGAGATGTGGGGAGACTTCTTTATAAACGGAGCCAGGAGGGTCCACTCTGCCTCACAGATTCTAGCTACCTTGTGATCTGAGGCAACACTGTCCCTTTATGAGGTCCATTCTGAGTGGTGGCCCTGGCTCGGGGAGCGGGGCTCCCAGGTGGTGAGACGGTCAAACAGAGCCAGGCTTTCGATCCTTGAGCCACAGGTCTGCAGTCGAGAACGCAAACCGAAAGTATCGTTGTCACTCCTCTGGTGATACTTGGATGCTGACTCATTTGGCATTGATGTGACCTGACCTGCACCGAGGTGAAGCCATTTATGGTCTGTAGCCCCTTAATGTGACCGTGGTGCATTCCGCTGCCTAAATACCGGTATGTTTGATTCTAACGTGCTGCCTGCCGCAGATGACACTGGGGTGGTGCATATTACGGAGCATATGCCTGTGTTACTCCCTAAGATCTGAGACGTTCTGAATTCCAAAGTACATCTGGCTCGAAGGGCTTCGTGTGAGGGATTTGGAGGCACCCTTTTCCCTCTTTCACCCCCAGATACAGTTCATGCCTGGTTCATGCTGCGTTTACCTTGGAAATCCTCACTTCTTTCCAGTTCTTTCCGTTTCCACTCCGTCTGCCACAGGCTGTGTGGGGGTCCTCCTGGTTGCTCCCCTAATGTCCCCTCCTGTCCCCTTGATTTGCTCCTGTAGCAGCCACAGGGAGTTTGAAAACTGCAGATGGGCCATGGTCTGCAGGAGTCTGCAGGCGGCTCAGGAGCCTGCCATCTGAGACTGCCTGCTTTTTAGTCTCTCTTTTGGACTCTCCCCCTGCTTCCTTCGTGTAGCCATGCTGCTTCCTGCTGTCCCTACAACTCCTGAGATCTTTCTGTGTCTCAGGACCTTTGCATGTGTTCTCGCCTGTGCCAGAGGCCGGAGCCTGGCTCTTTGTGTGCCTGGTGTCTTTCTTCTTCTCTGGTTTCTGCTGTAGATGTCACCCTGTCTAAGCAGTGCCCACTTTATTCTCCAGTGGAGAATCTTGTTCACCCTATAGCTCCTTCCTCAGTTCCTAATTAGAAAAATTATTTGTTGGTATTCATTTTGTCTGCCTTCCCTTGCTGCACTGCAGGCCCCATAAGAGAGGGGCTGCCTTGGTTCTGCTTGTTAAAGGATCCACGGCACGGAACATGGGGCTCAGTTTTTCCAAATCTGTCAAAATGGATCCGGTAAACAAACAAGGGAAAACACAGAGTTGTAATAATGTCTGTTAAGGCATTTCAATGGTGAAATGTGTGAGTGACACCAGTAGTGAAAAACTCCCACTAGAGGGATTATAAACACAGTCTGGATGGTCCAGAAATGTCTCTGAGAAGGTGACGTATAGCTGAGACCTGAGAGAGAGGATGGGGACACCACACCAAGAAAGGATGTTTCCTGCCCAGGGCCACATCCTGCAGGTAGCAAGTTTCCCATATACATTCCCGGACGGCTGTGCCCTCGGCCAGTGAAAGTCACAGCCCAGAAAAATGGGCTTTTCTGATGCTGTGGAGAGAAAGCTAAATGATTGTCAGCACCTCCCTTGCCAAGATGGTCCTGAGGACATTGGAGTTCAATGCAAGAACCCCACACACTGACTACAGCAGCTGGGTTCTGGGGGAGGCCAGCCGCAGGTATCCTTGGCCATCTCCAGAGTCTGGTTATGTGATCAAGTCCCACTGGGTTAGTGAGCTGTCACGGGGCACGGACCAGGACTTCACCCCACTTGACTCAGAATGTACTCGCTGGGCGCCGGAGGGGCCAGCTCTGCTGGGTGGAAGAGAAAGGTCTTTCATGCAAGATGTGGGTCAAGCCTTGGAATCCCCATGTGGTTCTAACTGTGGCTCTGCCTCTTGCGTGTTGTGTGGCCCCAGGCCAGGCATTTGTGTTCTCCTTGCTTCCTGCTCTTCCTCCGTAAGCAGTGACTGAGAGCTGTGTTCACCTCATGTGTTGTGTGGGAGGGTTGAAGGGCTGAAATGACCTGAATGGCTGGCTGGGCCACCAGGGACAGGCCTGCTGGTGACTGGAGTGCTGGGTTCATGCCCTCGTCGCTTGGCACATCAACAGGCAGCTCTTCTCAGGGGTCAGGTGGGGTCGGATGGCAGTGCTCCAGGCAGGGCGAGGGCAGCCAGGTCTCAGCAGGCCTTTCTCGGCAGGGTTGCCGTGTGCCCGGAGGCAGCCAGGAGCTGGTCCAGCTCTGGAACGACATTCACTACCATCTGGTCATGAAGCGGCTGGGCGTGGCTGTGCTGACCCCAGTGCAGAAGTTCCGCTGCAGAAAGAGGTATAGTGCTGGTCTGTCTTTGTGCTTATTCCCTAGGACTCCCGAGGGCTGTGCCTTCTAAAACCACAGGCGGGCCGAGGTGAAATAGAGGCGGGGAGATAAATGCAGAAGTCAGAGGAAGCGGTAGTAGTCAAAAGATCATAGGCTCTACGTCAGCCATTGTGCCCCACACTGAGCCGCACTCTCCACCTACCTGCGCGGCTGGGGGAGGGGTGCATTCCCATTTATGCTTGCAGGGTAAGGAGAGGGAGCCTTTTCCAGGACCCAGGCAGAGAGTTCTAGCTGCGGCAGGAGACGCTGCCTTCTGGTGAGGGCTCTGCAGAGAAGGGGGCAGCAGGTGGGCACCCTGACCTTACTCGCTTCCTCTCCTCTTCTTCTCCCTTGGGAAATTTCCAGCACCTGTGTCGTAGGTCATCTGATTCTCGCAGACAGGCTCTGCAGGTGCCGTGGCCTGGGTCTCAGTGCCATCCCTTAGGGCTGCAGGACATTTTAAGGAGAATAAAGAGGAGAGTGATGCAAGCATTAGAGGAGATACGTGTGGTGCTTACAAGATTGCCTGGCACGTGAGAGATGCTGGGCCCATCCTCAGCACCAAGTAAACATTACAAGTGCTAATTATTATGATTATTACTGTCCTCACCATTCACAGATGAGGAAACTGAGGCACAGAAAGGTCAGCAACTTGCCCAGGGTTACACATGAGAGAGATGCAAAGCTAGGCTTCCAGGAGAGACACTGAGGCTGCACAGCCTTTGTTCTTCATCTTGCGTGTTCCTCTCTGACCAGGAGGAGCTGCAGATCTCGCTCTGAGCTCCTGCCAGCCCAAGTGACAGGGGGTTCCTGTCCCACAGGGCCTGGTTACTGGCCTGAAGAAGAGATGGATTCCTTCTGGATCAGAGAGAATTATTTTCCCAGTGCCCACAAAAGAGTGAGATATGCCCTCAAAACCCAGCAGTTAATCAGCCTTGGGGTGTTCAGGAAAGCAGTCATGTCCCTCCATATAGGTGCTAATGGCCTGCCAGAGTCCAGTGCAATGAAGTAAATGATTTGGGGATCAGTATGCAGTATTTGGAAGGGGTCCCTGATTGCTGGGTGCTATTGGAGGTGCTGGGGGTAATGCTTGGGCCCTCCTCTCCTGGGCTGACATTGGGTATGGACAATGGGTGGTAGATGAGGAAACACCGTGGATTCCATAATCAGAGTGGGGAGTACTAGACAGAGAATGTGCTCAGTAGAGGACTATCCTGCCTTTGTTCTTTGCTGTGGGTTGGAGGTTGCAGGCAGGCTCACCTAAGCCTTGGCTTGGAGGCCTGAGCTCTGGGAGAGCAATCCCTAGATGTGTAAGGAGGGGATGATATTGGGGTTACAGCCATCATGGTTGGTACGCTGCCTAAGTGTGGCAGGGTCTCCTAAAGGTGGTTAGTACAGGAGCAGGGGCAAGAGGTTCTTGGGAATCTTTGGGAGTGATTGTAGAAAGGGTTGTGTCAGGGCAGATTTCGGAGGATTTGCTGACGAGTGAGATGTGTTGGAGGAGGTAAAGAGAATAAAGCTGGACTCCAGGGCTCTTGGTCTGATTGACTGGAACATGATGGTTTCTCACTGAGATGCACAGAACTGGGGGAAGATCCGAGAGCAAAGGATCGAGCTCCATTTGGGATGTGGTATGTGTGGGATGCATTTTTGACATCCACGGTGATTTGTTCATTTGGTGTTTGGGTACCTTGGGTGTTCCCCACAGGTAGTATTTGTTTATACATCACTTTTTCCTTTTGGAAAAACTCGTGTATATACACCGTAAAGAGTAGCATAGCCCACCTTAATATCTTCATCATCCACTTTCAGTAGTTACCAGCCATTGGTCAGCTGTGGCATCTCAGTGAGCGGTAGTGGAAACCCTGGTGACACCCCTCTGAGGTTGTGCCGTGAAATGCGGGCCCCTCCCTTCTTCAGGGGATGGACGCTTGGGACTCTGCAGCTTAGAGAGGAGAGCAGCCAGTGAGATGAGAGGATGTCTGGGGGTGCAGTGTTTGAGAGCACACGAGGTGCATCCAGGAGAAGGGGTGTCTGTAACCACCACTTCACTGTCTTTATCCAGAAACCCACCACCCCTCTCCCTCTGCCCTGATGGCCTGAAGAGCCGAAACTTTCCCAGAGAGGTTCGCCGGAAGCTGCACGACTTTGCCTCGAGCGTGAGCACCAACCCCAGCAAGGCCGAGCGGGTAAGAACCCAGGAGATCGAGGCTCGACAGCCCCCCGTTTAGCCTACCCCCCCCCCCCCCCCCCGACCTTAGGTGACGCCACCACTCTTAGATGACTCACACCTTTACCCTCTCCTCCTCCGGACCTCCCCAGTGGCCCGTCTGCCAGGATGCTGGGGGCTTCCGCCTCTCTCAGAACTTTCCTGGAGACGGGAGCTCATTGGCTGGCAGCTCGTGACCATCCAACGTGCACTCGTGGAGGGTCTAGTTTTCAAACGTGGGGTCATCATATCCCCACTGCTGTCGTGGAGCTTCCAGCCTGAGGGAGGCAGGTATTTGCGGAGCTCAGGGCCAGCAGGGCGCCATCCTCAACGTAGCCCCGGGAAACTGGAGGGACGGAGTGGAGTGGGGTGAGGTTGCTAGGGGTAAAGAGGCTAGATACGACCAGTGGGAGTTTCCCGGTGCTCCAAAATCCCGGCCTGTTCTCTCCGCCCACTTCTCTGCTCTGTCCAATCGGCAGGGCGCTCCCGTGTTAGCCCCACCTACTTTCTCCCCTCCTCTTCTAGAGCTTGTCCAATCAAAAGGGCACTCCTGGTGCTTGCTCCGCCCACCATGTTACCTGTCCAATCAGTAGTGCTCTCCCAGTGATCACCGCGCCGGCCGCGTAGACTGGGTTCTCCCGAGCGCCGAGCGGTGGACGCAAGAAGAGTTGCTCTGCGGGGTCCTGGGTCACAGGCGTTGGTCACGGGCCGTCGCTGCCCCCTGCTTCGGAAGGCTCCGGCCCGGCAGGCCTTGTCCAAGCCCTCCGCGTTTCTGGGTTATCGTTGGCGGGGCCGCCGTTGCGGCGCCAGCGGCGAACGAGGCCGGGCTGCCGGACGTGCTGGCGGCGCAGATGGCCTGGCTCGGGCCTCCTGCTCTGAGGCGGCTCAGCTTCTCTGCTGCCGCTCTCCGAGAGTGAGGCCGGGCTCCGGCTCGCCGCCTCGGTGAAAGCGTTGTCGGGTCGCCCTTGTGCACGCCGCTGCTCCGGGGACGGTGGAGGGCCTAGAGGTTGTGCTGTTTTGGGGCAGGAGAACCTGGCCTTGGAGACGAGCCTGACCGTAGAGCAAGTGTACAACTGGTTTGCCAATTACCGGCGGCGCCAGAGGGCCCTTCTCCAGCGCCTGGAGCCAGCGCCGGAGGACACAGTAGAGGACCCCAGTGTGAGGGAGAGGGGTCCGGACCGCCCCCAGCCCTCAGACCACCCCCACCTTGGCTCTGGGTGTGTGGACAGGCCTCAGTGGCCAGGTGAGTGGTTCCAGGGCTCCCCCCTTCCTCGTGGTTGGGGGCACCCTTTGTTTAGGGTGAAGCCTAGTTAGGTTCGCTCTGGTTATAGGGACAGCACCTTCACTCCCAGTCTGCGCTTTGAGGACGTCACCTTGTGGTTAGTGAGATCCCTGAGGGTGAGGGTCAGGATGCCCCTAAGTGGGGCCTGCCACAGGTGTTTTGCATTTAGAGATTATGGTGCGTCCAGGGCCAGGAGTCGAGAAGACTTGGGAAGTGAGCCAGCCACCATGATGTAGGGGTTCATGGGTTTGTAATTATGGATCGGTTTCAGACAAAAGACATTTAAGGGACAAAGGATATTGCATTGAGTCAGTGGTTGACCCCTTTTTTTCAGCCAGTAGGGCTGCTCTTAACCTGCTGGGAAGGAGGCTGGGACTGGGAGCATCAACAAGTCTCCTTCCTGTCTGATTGGCTTTCAGCAGGACAGGAGGAAAATGAGCCTGCACAATCCAGAGAGACCGCCCAAGGGCCGTGGGAGTCGCTGGCCCTGGCCCCGGACTTTTCTGGAGATGAGACTATGCCAAAGCCATTGCCTCCCAGGTACTGCCATCCCATGGGACCATGGGACCATCACCCTATCGAGTTTCCCCATCCTGGGTGGGTGACCAGGCCTGGAGCAGGCATGTGAATCCTGGGGCCAGCAGTGGGACCAGGTCAGTGACTGCAGATTCTGCCATTCTGGTATGGGAGAGCCACTGGTAAGGAAACCATGCATGTCAGGGACCCCACACTTGCGCCCTGGAGCCGGGCTCCAGCCTGACTTCATGTGTGTACTGGAGAATGAGGAAAACGGATTTGGAAAGAAAAACATGCAGACTTATTCCTAAAGGTGAACCCTAGCTCTTGTTTCATTTTCTTTCTAGTATTTTTGTACTGTTTGCATTTCACTGAGTCAGTAACAGCTAACGTTTCTTGAGTTCCTCCTGCGTACTAGGCACTGTCCAAGCACTCTCCCTCACCTGGGACGAGGCGTGAACCTGATGTAAGCATAAGGAAAGTGCCAGCCATCAGCAGGACTAGGTCTGAGTGAGGGGCCAGGTCCCATCTTGTGTAACCATCAAAATATGGACACTTTCCATTTCCCACGTGACATCAGCATCTCTCATGCCACTGTCTGTGCCTGGCCCTTCACATGCAGGCTGGCACTGCCCAGGTGTGTGAACTTAGGCAGGTTCCTGTGACCTCTCAGTGCCGTGCTTTTCTCATCTGCGAAATGGAGAGGGCATGCCGTGCAGGTTATTGCAGAGATTATGGGGTGTGTTGCGGGGAGTGGTAACATAAACCCAGGAGGACCATCTTAGACATAGTGAGTGTTTGTGCCGCATGGAGTCTGATTGTTATTGACTGCTGCCCGGTAATTCCTGTAAGGTCAACCATCATTATCCACTCAACTCTTAGGTTCTTCCTAATCATATCTTGCTTTCATCGTTGTGGAATAGTGCTTTATTGAAGTTCCTTTTGAAGAAACTGCTAATGTATCTTAGGTTTCCAGTAATGTTTGTTTGTTTGTTTTTTAGAGAGAGCATGGGCAGGGAGAGGGATGGGGGAAGGACAAGAATGAGTCAGTGAGTGACAGAGAGAGAGAGAGAGAGAGAGAGAGAGAGAGGGAGGCGGGGAGAGAGATCGAGTGTGGGGGAGGGGCAGAGAGAGAGGGAGACAGAGGATCCCAAGCAGGAAGCAGGCTCCTCGCTGACAGTTTAGATGCAGGGTTCGATGAACCACGAAATCGTGACCTGAGCTGAAGTCAGATGTTTAACTGACTGAGCCACCCAGGTGTCAAGAGACATTGAGAACCCCAAGCAGGCTCCACGCTCAGCACGGAGCCCAATGCCGGACTGGATCCCATGACCCTGGGATCCTGACCTGAGCTGAAATATAGGGTCGGACAACCAAAGGACTGATCCACCCAGGTGCTGCAGTCATAGTATTTTTTAAGTGTTCTAGAACCCTAGCAGCTACATGTAGAACAGTGAAGGCAGTGTAATTAGGGACGTGGTGGGCCTCACAGCCATCAGTGGCTGGGTCGAGTCGGGAACCTGGATTCCCAAACTGGGCTGGAGTCTCCTCCTGGGAGTCTCTGCCCTCCAAGGGATGGTGTTTGCTGTCTTCCCCAGGTCTCTGCAGGGTGGTGAGATGTACCAGGAGGGGCCTGGCCACGATCCTGTCACTCTCCCTGCCATCTGCCCAGGCCCTGGCGTCTGTCCACTGGCTGCTGGCAGTGACATGCTAGACCCTTCTCTGGCTACCCCTGAGTCATGGCTGATGTCTCTCGCACTGGCGTCCTCCAGGGAAGTTTCCTTCCAGACCGGGCATCTGGTTCACGGGCCTGGGTTGGACTTCATGATGCGCCCTGCAGATGCAGCTGTGGCTGTGTCCGTTACTGCTCTGGGTGAGCCCGGCTCCACAGGTGGGTCCATTCCAGGCCACACTCTTCTGCACAAGATGCCACAAGTACTTGGGTCTCATTTGAGGGGTTGTGGGAAGGGCCAATACTCTCCTACTTTTCTAGTTTGCAAAATAAAATGTGCATATGACTAATAGTAAGACAGTGAGGAAAGAGTTAAAACTAATTAGACATCTGCCACCCTGCATTCCCCATTCTAGTCCACCTAACTTACGTGTCAACGCTTGCTGCAACAGCAGATGGTCGAGCTTATTGGACCTTCTACAGCATCTCATGATTGAAATATCACTTCTTTAGTTTCTTCTTAGTTGTTATCTAAAGAGTACGTATTTACATATTGTTTAGTCTACCAAATACAAAAGCATCTTGTGACATCTCACCTTGTAAGGAAGATATTGGCACCATCAATTTGCCTGTCACCTAAATTTCTTAGTCTTCTATGGGTACATCCATATTTCCTGGAGTTTGTAATTCCCTTTCTTTTTTCTTACATTACCTGTTTTTATCACATTCTTAACTTCTTCCAGCTTTCCGAGTGTCTCCTCTGAAGACTTATGGCTGGAGCCCTCCTTCCTGTTTCCATCCCAGTGACGTTTCCCTAGACCTGGTGTGGGGTCACCATCCCGAGTGCTCCTCTCATTGTCTCCTTGGGTTTGCATCGGTGTTTCCTGAATTGCAGGTCTTGTTCTTTCTTCCTTGACTTCTTTGTTATGTTTGAGAACATCTTCAATTAATTGGGCAAGAAAGGGTACTTGCAAGATAAATTTTCTGAGTCCTTACATGTTGTGAAATTGTCTTTAATCTGCCTTCACATTTGATTAACAGTTTGTCAGGGAAGGAGTTTTGAGTTTAAATATTCCTCCTCCCTTAGATATTTACAGATATATTTATATCATTGTTTTTAGCATCTGATGTTGGTGATTTCATTTTATTTTCTTCTTTGCAACGTATCGTTCCTTTCTTGGAGTTTTGTTTTTTAAGTCTGGGTGTTCTGAAATTTCACAATGATGGTCTTAGGTTTGAGTCTTTTTAATTCACTTATCTGTTAAGCCTTTCAATTTAGAGAAGATAATGTCTTCTTTAAGGTTTGGCTATTTTTTGGACAATGTTCTTTGATAATTTATCCCCTCCACATTCTCAGTTCTCTTTAGAGCACAAATCTTATTCTGATGTTGGAAATCCTGGACCAGTCTCCCAAATGTTTACCTTTTTTCTTGCATTTCTTTTCTTTCTCATCGTACGTGCTTTGGAGGTGTTAAACTCTGTCTTTCAGTATTCCATTTTGACAGGTAGGCATTAAGAGAATTCCAGGCTCTTTTTTTATTTGAATTTTCCCTTCTTCATGCATTCTATTACTTTTTATAGATGCAGTGTCTTTGATTTTTCTGAGTATTCTCAATAGAAGTTTCAAAAATATGTTTTGTTGTCTGAAGGCAGGAATATTGGGGCTGTGGATTCTGGCCCTTCCTTGGATAGGGAAGGAGGAAGGGTCAGAAAGAGGAGAGGCCCTGGAGACTCATTGCTCTGTAGGCAGCTTTTCAGTTTGATCATATCGGTCCCTCATTTCTTGCTGTCCATGTTTTTTTTCCACTGTCAGAGACCTACGTTTGCCTGTCCAAATTTACCAACAAGGCTGGAGTGGGGCAGTCACTGGCCAACTTCACACTGGGACGAGGGGAGCTGGTCTTCACACCAGGTCCAGCACATGTGAGGGGTGATGTTCTCTAGGAACTGGTGAGCCTCCCTGCTGACTGCCTGAGCACCAGGATGTTACCCTGCTCTCCCTTACTGCTCCCTCCCTTCCAACCTCCTTAGGGTTCTCAGGACCTGACCTATACCCCACCTTCCTTTCGGATGCCCTACCAACATAGGATGTACTTGTGCCCTGGGTCTGCAGACTGTGGACATCTCCCTTCCACTAATTATCCCTCCCCTGACTCTCCCTTTGTTCTGGGCTTTTAGCTTATTACTTGTTTTTCTCTTGGAGGAAGAAGATCTAACCCAGTGATCTTTTATGTTTGAATCAGAAATGCTCAAATCAGCACTTAAACTGTATTTAATGTATCTCAGAGTACTTTTAAAGTTCCACAGAAAAGAGGAAACAGTGGAAAGTGGAGGTAAAATCACACAGACACCAGATTGTCAGGAAAGTTCCTTTGGTTTGAGATTGTCTGGGCAGCTGGCTGGCGGGTTGGGTCGTCGCTCTGGCAGACAAGACAAAGGACTGTGAGCCCCGCCTGGCTGGCCTGTTGTTCTGAGTCGGGGATCAGGGATTCCGATGCTAGGTTTACCACCTGGTAGACTCAGGGAAGACACGCACCTTCCTCCTTCCTTCCCTTTGCTCCAGAACGTTTGTTGACCCAGAATCGATCAGATTCACCATGGCTTATCTTGAATGATACATGGAGGTACTCTCTTCAATGTAGCGAGAAGGAGCCAGGTGAGGTCGTGACACCTTGCACCTCATTGAAATCATGGTGAAACCTCAGGTAAAAGGTGAAAATCAAAAAAGCTAAGGGCTGGTGGCTCAGCCTTGGATGGACCAGCACGAGATAAACTGAGAAGTGGACTGCCCATTCCCTGTCCTCATGCAGCAGGGGTGTGCGGGGGGCAGATTTGGATGCTGAATCTTTGGCATTGGGGGCTGGCACGAAGTCTGGGTTAATTAAGCAGAACTTGAAGTCTGCAAAATTGGGCTTTGTCTTTGTTTCTGAAGCCTAAAAAGGCCATTGAGATCAACAGTCGTGACTGTTCCTTCCTCAGCAAGGGAGGCTGAGGCTCGAGGTCTGCCAGGTTGGATGCTGCTTCTCTCCACGGAGGTCTTGATTGTGCTGCCTGTGGGCTGTGTTCTCTTCTTCCAGCACTGGGTTGTGGAATTTGTTTCTGTGTAGGACTCGCTGACCCACCTGTTGGCAATCCGCAGAGCATGTACCTGGAGGAAGGTCCGGGCACTGGCGGTGGTCAAGAACAACAGGCTGGCGGCTTCCAGGTGACACAGCCCCCGCCACAGCCTCCTGAATTCATCCTGACCCAGAGGTGAGGCACGCAGAGCCATGGGGCTCAAGCAGCATTTTCTCCGGCCGTGGGTAAGGTATTGTCTGGTTTACATACAGACTTGTGACCTCAGATGTGCAGATTGAGTCCTTTCCTTATGGGTTTCTGGAAGAAAAACAACATTCTCCCCACCCTGCATCTACCAGAAGAAGAGGGTAGTTTTTCCCTGAGACAAAAGAACACCTAGAAATAGCAGAGCAGATACGAGGTCTGTGTTGTGGACAGTGCTCACGGTTTGTGTCTTCTCCAAGATCACCCTGGGCCCCAGCAGCCTCTTTTTGGGCATTTTCTTTTCCCTAGACAGAGGTTGTCTGAGTTTTTGAGCAGCATCAAGGTGGATTTTCTATTCCAAACCGTAGTTTCAGAGGTGCTTGGGAGAGCCATGAACAGCCTAGGTGCTGTGGATTTTGGCCGTGGGGCCCAGGACAAGAGGCCAGGAGAATCTAGCTGTAGAGAAGAGGATGGAAGAGTGTGAGACGTTGGGGGGTCCTTTGGTGGATCTATGATAGGGGTCACCAGGACCAGGTCCCCAGGGTTCACAGTCTCCCCAGTCTGGGAGCCGAAAGCCAGGTGCCCAGTACGGGCGGAACTACAGTGCCGTGTGTGAGGAAGAAGGGGAGCAGTTCTTTAAGTCACTAATTTTCTTGCTGAAACAGCAGATGGTGAGAAAATGCAGACTGTGCAGATGGACTCACTTTTTCACTCGTGACCAGGAACCGTGATGGAGAAAATGCCCCCACTGGGTACCTTTGTGGTTTGCTTGGTCTCCCCACTGGCTGTATCAGCCTTGGACTCCCAAGGCCCAGCCCATCATTGCTCTGACCTGATGACTTTGACTCCTTCTTTAAAAGCAAATTCACTGGGGCATAAGTGGTATTCATTAAAGCAACATGTTTAGATGGTACAGATGGTCGTTTTCTGAGTGCGACTTACGTCTCCACCACGAAGCTAGAACTGCTGAGCCGTACAGAGCACTCCCACCTGCTTCTAACCCTGACACCCCCAGGACCATGGATCTGCTTTCTTTATCTGCATTTGCTAGAATTCCATGTAAACAACATCTAAAATTTTAAATTTGGGTGGGGCGAGGGGTCTGGCGCCTTTCACTCGGCCTGAGTACTTTGAGATTTTCCCCCTGTTGCTGTGTGCATCAGCAATCCATTCCCCTTTATCTGTGAGTTCTGGTCCTTGGTGTGGCCGGACCATGGTTTTTTGATCCATCACCGGTTTGTAGTCATTGCTGAGTCCCTGGGTTGGGTTGCTTTGGACATACGTGTTTGCCTTCACGTCTCTGGGGTGTGTACACAGAATGGCTGCGTAGGTGTGCGTCTGCCAGTTTAGGGAACTACCAGACTGTTGTCCCGAGTGGCTGCACCCGTTATCTTCCCTGCTCTCCCAGCCTGGTCCTAATGGCCTCTTGTCTCCTTCACACCCCAGGCCTGCCCCTTCTTGACCCTTCCTTCGGGTGTCCGCTTGCCGGCCCTTCTCTGTGAGCCTGCCCTGAAGTGCTCTCTGGCTCACCCAAGCCCCCTACTTGAGGTGTCACACAAGCCTCTGTGGCACCTGCACACCGGAGGGCCCTATGAGAGGACAGTGTTCCTGAAGAGCATCCAGCACCTGGAAGGGCTGCTTATGTGCAGAGAGCGGTCAGGGCATGTAGTGACCTGGCGCCCCATTGATTCAGAGCTTGTCCTGACGTCATCTTTTTTCCAGCCCCCTGGAGTTGGCTCCGGACCCCTCTTTCTCCAGCCCTATGTCTGCTCTGGACCTGAGCCAGCCCTTGCCCTCCAGCCAGGTGAGACCCTACTACCAGGTACCATGGGTTTCCCTTTGAATTCTTGGATTCTCAGGTCATGCCTTTGGAGTGAATAAAGCAGACAAATGGAACGAGGGGTGGGCATGCCTCAAGGCTGGAGTCAATTGAATGGGAGCCGGGTGCCACGGGCTAGTGTTTCCCACTGAGGCCAGAGAGGGTGGGTCCCAGGGTAGGGGTGCCCGGGTGGGAAGGTGGAGCCAGGCAGAAGGTGCTTCTGTGCGTAACGCTGTGTTGGCTTTCCAGGTGCAGTGGCCCGATGGCCAGGCCTCTAGCGATGCCTTCTGGGGAGCCCGGATGCTCCTTGAGCTTTCAGGGGGCAGCCTGGGTTGAGAGAGATATCCTTTGGGGTATCCAGCCAGTGCCCTGGGGAGCAGATGTGGACATCCAGCCATTCAACACACGTTACAGAGCTTTATTCCGACTGAAAAAAGGACCCCAGAGTTCCTTAGGGGGTTCCAGTGAGAAGCATTGGGGGCCAGTTAGCCCCCTGCCATGTTTCATAGTTTGGTTGGCTGGCAACTCACTGTATTGGAGGAAGCAAAGCACTCGAGAATTCTGTTGAGCCCAGAAGTTAGAGGGGTCTGTTTCACTCAGGCAGCGAGAAATTGTGACCTCAAGCTCCTGGGCAGGTTCTGGGCAGGGAAGGCCTTTCCAGAGCAAGAGGAGAATGTTTTGCTGTAATGACGAGGCCACACTTTACCCAGATAAGTTGGTTAGTGGGGCATGGACACTGTTCTGACATATCTATATCTTGGGGGGCTTCTTCAGAGGGTTATGTGGTTGGGATGGCTCAGGCAAGATGCGACGGTACATTTCCCCCTGAGGTTGTAAATCATTTTGTTTGTAAAACAAATGTTCTGTTCTATTAAATTACAGTTTAATGTTCTGAACTCCCCCTTTTACTCTTTTCAAAACAATTTTTTAATGTTTATTTTATTTTTGAGACAGAGCATGAGTGGGGAGGGGCAGACACACACACACACACACACACACACACACACACACACACACACAATCCCAAGCAGGCTCCAGGCTCGGAGCTGTCAGCGCAGAGCCCGATGTGGGGCTCGAACTCATCAACCGTGACATCACAACCTGAGCCTAGTAGGACGCTCAACCAACTGAGCCACCCAGGCGCATCCCCCCCCCCCCGCCCCTTTTACTCTCTTAACTACATCTTGGACACCTGTCCCTTTCAGTCCCTGATGGGCACTTCATGGCATGAGTGAGCATTGATTGATGAATTAGTACCCTGTTGATCTGATTGTTTCTAATGTCTCTGTTTTATAAACAGTGTCACAGTGTCCCTTTGCCCTTTACCTGTTTTTTGTTGGAGAAAGGAATTTCCCCAGTGCTACAAGCTGCCATGTTCAAGCACACCGGGCCCAGAGGGGCCGACTGTGATGTGACTCTTGATGCATGTGACCCTTCTTTGCAGGGGTGACGTTGATACTCATAACTGTCACCTCCAGGGATAGGTCCTTGGTCCTTGCCTCTCCCATTGTGTCAGTTGACAGATATGTGCTGAGCAGTTTGTGTGATACAGCAGGGAGCAGAGTCCATTTCTTGCTGTCAGGCACCTCACGGGATAGACAGAAATAAGGAGCAATCGTGGGTAGTTGCATATCCCAGGATATGTGATGCATTAATGATGAGACACCCAGGGCTTCCCAAAGGGAGGCACCTGAGCTGAGACCACCTATGCTCCCTGCCCTCACCTTGACTCTGCAGACCTTCATTGCCAACACAGCACGTACCGAATGGCAGCAGCAGCAGCAGCAGCAGTAATGTTTCCACTCGGGGACATTCACTCGCATTCGCATTCGGTGTTCCCAGAACCTGCAGTCTTTCAGTTGTCAAAGATTTCTTTATTATGCAAGTCACAAACTTGTAAAAAGTTGCAAATGGAACACAAACGTTTCTGATGCCTGTCATTGCTCTACTTCTGTGTCGCCTTTACATACAGAATTCTACATTCCCATGAGGCAATCATCAAAAAGGAGATCAATACTGATACATTACCACCTTTTTCCAGACCCCATTAAAGTGCACTCGGTCGTCCCACTAACGCCCCAAATTACAAAAGAGCCATCACATAGCACATGCTGCGTGTACTCAGTGCATCGTTTCCTGGCCTGCAGCAGCCCCTGTTCCTCCCTTGACTTTTATGACTGACAGTTACTCTAGCACGTCACCCCAAACGGCCAGGTCTGAGGTTTCCCTGTAATTCAGGGAAGGACTTTTTGGAAGGAATATCCCAGAAGTGACAGCAGGTACTTATGTCTTACAGGTGGCACATGATTTTGATGGTTCCATCATTGTTGGTGCTCGTTTTGATCACTCGATTAGGGTGTTTTCTGCCAGGCTTCTCCACTACAAAGTTACTGTTTTTGTATCTTTTGGGGGGTGGTGCTTCGAAACTATGTAAACATGCTGTTTCTCATCAAGCTTTCTGTCGACTCCTGAATTTCTCTAATGGGTGTACATTCTAAGAATTCATGAACACATTACCACCTTCCCTCATTGACACGGTGCACGCTCATGAAGATTTACTCTTCAGCCTTCTCATGTGCCAGTCGCCCAAGTAGTGATTTGTTTTAATCACTGAGATACAACTCATCGTGCACTACCTGCCACCTTAGGAAGTGCCCTGTTCAAATTCATCCTGCCCTCTCAGTCATTCAAAGTCTGCACAAAGTGTCAACACAGTTGATAAACACACTGTAGTGCGAGGGTTAGAGGGTTAGGGACTAACCGTGGGCTGCTGTGAGAGGTACTACCCTTTGGCCTTCCTGGGAAACATGCAGAGCTCTGGACCCATCCCAGCCTTGGCCTTATCTGAGATGCAGGGCGGTAACTATGTGAGGTGGTCACAGTCCGAGGCAAGACCCTTCTCAAAGGGCTGTGCGATGACCTCCCAGGTATCTTCCTTCTTCCTACCCTTTATAGATACTGGGCTCAATACTGAAAGTTCAGAGCACTACTGACTCAGCCAGCTGGAGCATGTCCATTTTGTGGGCAATGGACTATAGTCTCTGGAGCTGACCCTTGACAGACTCCAGCTCCTTTGGAGGGCCACCTGTGCAGTGGTCAGGTGGCTCATGTGGATGGAGGCTGCTCGGCACCTGTGGGAGGGGCTTCTGCTGAGCATTCCACCACCCAGCCCCGACTCCGAGGCCCACCACTCCCCTCCCTGCTTTGTGTGCTGATCCCAGGCCCTCTGCGGTGGGGGGGGGGGGGGGGGGCCCACAGTCATTTCTGCCCTCACCCCGTTTATGGGCCAGCCTGGACCCAGTAGACATAGGTGAGGTACTGTGACCAGGCCGAGGGGCCTCTTTCTGTGCCTTGCTGAGGCACTACCCCTACTGAGATTAAAAGGGATATAGTGGCTATTCCAAATGGCCGATGGCTGAGAGGGGCCCAGAGGAGGTGTAAGAGGATGTGATCTGGCCATTCCTGGGCTTTCTGGGCTCCACTGACCAGCTCCGGGGAGGCCAACTCCCTTGCCTCTCCTTTTCTTTATAGTCCCATGGGCCCCATGAGGTTGAAAGCTATGGTCAGAGTTCCCAGTCAGGGCCAGAAGTGACCACCTAGCAGTGGCCTTGGTCTGTGAAGGCCCCTGCCTTAACCCCCACCCCCTATGGTCTGGAGACTGCTGGATAGAGCAGAGGGTGCCTGCATTGGTCTCTTGGGTCTCCTGTAACAAAGCTGCACAAACTAGGTGACCTAGAGTACCAGATCTGTTACCTCACGGGATCTAGAGGCTGGAAGAGTGAGATTAATGTCATGGTCATGAAATCTCGAGGGGAGCTTTCTCCAGGTTCTGGTTTGGGACAGCAGAGCTCCAGTCTTCACATGGTGTTTTCCCTGTGTGTGTCACTGTCCAGTTCCTCTGGCTTATTCCAACATCGTCATGGTGGAGTAGGTCTGATCTAAATGACTTCATCTTGACTTCATTATCTCTGAAGACCCTATTTCCATTTCAGGTCTCATTCAGGGGTATTGAGGATTAGGGCTTCAACATATGACATTTTATAGAACACAGTTCAACCCATTAACTGTGTCCCTGCCCCTGCTGGTGGTCACCTCCCAACTGGCCCAAGGCACTGTGGGGTCTCCCAGCACACCACCTGAGTGGCTCAGGCAGAAGACCATATCCTGCCTGACTGCTGGAGTTGGGGTGGTCGTGGGATCGCCCACCCAGGGAGAGCTGAGATGAAATCGTTCTGGGATTCGAGGTGCTGGAGTTTTGAAGGTAGGATGAATGGAGGCCTGTCTCTGGATGCTGAGCCAGAGAGGGCACCTCTCCAGGGGTGTGGGTGCCCACTGTGACCTGGGTAGACAAAAGCACTTGTAGCCCCAGGTCTCCAAATACAAAAGCCCCTTTTGTTTTAGACAGACATCCCCCTCCCTTCTGTGTGCCTGTGTAGCCCCGAGGTTTTGTGGGGAGCCAGATCTTGGTCAGCGGGACGAGGTAGGAACCAGAAGGAATCTTTAGCATCCAGAGCAGGAGAGATGTGGACAGAAGTGAGGTGGAGGCATTTTCTGCTGCAACCAAGTATGAAAATGTAAAAGTATAAACATGCCGAGTGAATGTACTTCGTGGAGTCCAACCATGGGGAGCCCCAGGGTGGTGTTCAATAGCCTTTGTGTATAACAAACAGCATGTGCTTCTTTGTTTTCAAATGAGGTGGAATTATAAAATGAACTTTTTAAAAGTGTACAGTTCGTTGCAATTTGGTACATGCATAATATTGTGCAACCATCATCTCTGTCTAGTTCCAAAACATGTTCATCACTCCAATAGGAGACTACCCAAGAATCACTTACTTCCCAGCCTGCCTTCCATCTAACCTCTGGTAACTAGTAGTTAACTTTCTGTCTCTGGTTTTACCTCTTCTGGATATTTTATATGAGTGGAATCCTATAATGTATGACTTTTTGTGTTCAGCTTTTTTCCTCTTAGTATAATGTGTTTAAGGTTCATACCTTGATCACTCTGGCTGATTATTATTCTGTTCTATTGCTGCACCACAGTTTGTCCATTCAGCTATTGATGGACATTTGCTTTGTTTTTACCTTTTCACCATTGTGAATACTGCTTTTTGAACATTCATGTACAAATTTTGGATTGAATACCTGTGTTCATTTGTGTGTGTGTACATTCCTAGGAATGGTATTGCTAGATCGTATGCTAATTCTATGTTTAGCTTTTTGAAAACTGCCAAACTATTTTCTATGTTGGTTGCAATATTTTATGTCATCATCACCAATGTATTAGAGTTCTAATTTCTGCATATCCTCACCAACTCATGTCAGTGTCCAGTTTTTCCCCACATATTTTCATGTGTCCATTGGCAGTGACATTGAATTGGGCAATAATTTCTTGGGTATGATACCAAAAACACAGGAAATTACAGGAAAAAATAAATTGGATTTCATCAAAATTATGAACTTATGAATATCAAAGGACACTATCAAGAAACTAAAGAGATAACCCACAGGGGTGCCTGGGTGGCTCAGTCAGTTAAGAGTCTGATTCTTGGTTTTGGCTCAGGTCATGATCTTATGGTTCTTGGGTTCAAGCCCCGTGTTGGGCTCTGCGCTGACATTGTGGAGCCTGCTAGGGATTCTGTCTCTCCCTCTCTGCCTCTCCCACACATGCTCTTTCTCTCAAAATAAATAAACTTAAAAAAAAGATAACCTACAGAATGGGAGAAAATATTTGCAAATCATACATGTGATATGGGTTTAGTATCCAGAATATATAAAGAACTCTTATAAGTCAACAACAAAAGTGCATAGGAGAGAGATTTGCTATGGCTTCCCCAGAGACATTTCATCTTCAATAGTGAACATAATCTCTTTCTGACTTTCTCAGTGGCTTACCTGTGCTTTCTCATGTAGTAATTCACACAATGTATTATACAAAATGGTTCCTTTAAAAAAAATGTTAGAGCAGCATGGAAGGGGCAGAGAGAGAGGGAGAGAGAGAATCCTAAACAGGGGGCTTAATCCTTGAACCGTGAGATCATGACCTGAGCTGAAATCAAGAGTCGGACGCTTGGGATGCCTGAGTGGCTTAGTTGGTTAAGTGTCTGACTCTTGGTTTCAGCTCAGGTCATGATCTCGTGTTTCGTGAATTTGAGCCCTGCATGGGACTCTGCACTGACAGTGCAGAGCCTGCTTGGGATTCTGTCTCTCCCTCTCTCTCTCTGCCCCTGCCTGCCCCACTCAGTCTCTCTGTCTTTCTCTAAATGAATAAATACAATTAAAAAAAAAAAAAAAGAGAGTCAGAGGCTTAACTGACTGAGGCACTCAGATGTCCCAAAATGTTTCCTTTTATCAAAGCTTTGGCAGCTCATAATCATGGCACACCATAGTACTTTTCACAGACTGTGGCTGTTTCTGGATCCAGCCAGAAGGCTCCAGCACAGAGAAAGGAGAAACACAGACCATCTTGGCTGCAAGTCCTTGGAGTGATGGGCCAATCCCTCAGCCACCCCAAGGCCAGCTGTCCCCATGTTCTTGCCCTCATGAGTGAAGGTCTTTTTGTTGTTTCAGTGTTGGCACAGTTGAAAAAAAATATATTGACAACTTGAAAACTAGATGTATGAAAACATGGAAGTTTAAATTTATGCGTACCCAAACCAGAATTTATTAAAAATGTAACTTTCTGTCAGGGAAGTAAACTCATCAGTTAAATGGTTTTCTTTTGTTGAGAAGTTAAGTGGCAGCATATTTATAATTACACATAAAATAATGTTTGTATTGCGAACATTGACATCCTACATTAGGTGAAATATGTAAATATATATCAGGCTTTGATATTAAAATGAGAATTTCTTAATGCTCAGTTAACTGTCCACTGGGAACTGGGAACCCATATGGCCCTGGGGTATTTTCCGGTGGGAGATTTCTAGGCAGCACTGCAAGCTTTTCTATGCTAGTTGGTCAGTTTCAGTTTTTCCTTATTTTAGGGTCTATTTTATTCATGTGTATTTTTACTAGTACATCACCCCTCCCTCTAGGTTTCCAGTTGGCTGGAACATGCTCTCAAGACAGCTTATCACAGTATTAACTGATCAGTGGCTGAGGTAGTGTTTGTCAGGCTTCCCCACTGAAGTTCCTCTTGTCCCATGTCCTTACTGTGTGTCCTCTTTATTTATTTTATTTTATTTTATTTTTTTAATTTTTTTTAACGTTTATTTATTTTTGGGACAGAGAGAGACAGAGCATGAATGGGGGAGGGGCAGAGAGAGAGGGAGACACAGAATCGGAAACAGGCCCCAGGCTCTGAGCCATCAGCCCAGAGCCTGACGCGGGGCTCGAACTCACGGACCGCGAGATTGTGACCTGAGCTGAAGTCGGACGTCTAACCGACTGCGCCACCCAGGCGCCCCTCTCTTTATTTTTTTTTAAAAATTTTTAATGTTTATTTATTTTTGAGACAGAGACAGAGTGCAAGCAGGGGAGGGGCAGAGAGAGAGGGAGACACAGAATCCCAAGCAGGCTCCGGGCTCGGAGCTGTCGGCACTGAGCCTGACGCGGGGCTTGAACCCATCGATGGTGAGATTGTGACCTGAGCCTAAGTCGGACGCCCAACCTACTGAGCCACCCAGGCGCCCCACTGTGTGTCCTCTTTAAAAGGAAGTCACCATGTGGAGCCCACACTTGAGGAGAGGGGGGCTAGTCCCACCTGGTCATAGATGGCTGAGTGTCTACCTGAATTGTTTGGAAATCTTCAGCAGAGATTTCTAGTCACTTAAAAAAGCCTATGTAATCATTTATTTTTACCAGTACGGACAGGTGGGTAGTTATTTTAGGCTCTGGGTTATGCTCCAGGACTAGTGTTTGGTGGATCCGTTGATTTCTGCTGTGATTATTGAGAGCTATTTCCATTGGCTCCTGTATGCCTTTGACATAATTCCACTTTTGTGGAATTTTTATTGTTGATACTTCGTTACTTTCTGATACTTAAGGATTATCCTGGCTCCTATATTTACTATCTCAGTCATAGTAACAGCCATTTCTTCAAAGAGCCCTGGTACCTTTTATTAGAGGATGGTATTCAAAACTTCAATATGGGACCTAAATATGCTCAGCTAACAATGCAAGGAAATACATGCATGTGCTCCAACCTATATATGATTATAAAAATTTTATGAAAATAAATAAAGGAACCTCATTTATTTTCTTTATTTTTAAAAAGTTTTTATGTGAATTCCAGCTACTCAACATACAATGTAATATTACTTTCAGGTGTACAATACAGTGATCAGCACTTCTGTACAACATCTGGTGCCCATCACAAGTGTCCTCCCCAGTCCCCATCACCCATCTGACCCATCGCCCCGACTCACTTCCCCTCTGGTAACCATCAGTTTGTTCTGTATAGTTAAGAGTCTGCTTCTTGGTTCACCTCTCTTTTTTCCCTTTGCCCATTTGTTTTGTTTCTTAAATTCCACATATGAGTGAAATCACATGGTAGTTGTCTTTCTCTGACTGACTTGTTTCACTTAGCATAATACACTCTAGTTCCATCCATGTCATTGCAAATGGCGAGATTTCTTTTCTTTCTTTCTTTTTTTTTTTATGGCTGAGCAATATTCTATTGTATCTGTACCACATTTTTTCAACCATTCATCAGTCAATGGACACTTGGCTGTTTCCATAATTTGGCTATTATAGATAATGCTACCATAAACATCAGGGTTTTTGTATCCCTTTGAATTAGTGTTTTGTAGTCTTTGGGCAAATAGTAGTAGAATTGCTGGAGTGTGGGGTAGTTCTATTTTTAACTTTTTGAAGAAACTCCATATTGTTCTCCAGAGTGGTTGCACCAGTTTGCATTCCCACTAACAGTGCACGAGGGTCCTCTTTTTCTCCATCCTTGCCAACACCTGTTGTTTCTTGTGTTGTTGATTTTAGCCATTCTGACAGCTGTGAGGTGGTATCTCATTGTAGTTTGGATTTGCATTTCTCTGGTGATGAGTGACGTCCAGCATCTTTTCCTGAGTTTGTTGGCCATCCACATGTCTTTAGAAAAATGTCTATTCATGTCTTCTGCCCATTTGTAAGTTGGATTATTCACTTTTTGGGTGTGAGTTTTATAAATTCTTCATATATTTTGAATACTAAGTCTTTATCGGATACGTCATTTGCAAATATCTTCTGTACATTCTGTAAATTGACTTCTAGTTTTCGTGATTATTTCCTTTGCTGTGCATAAGTTTGTGGGGTTTTTTTTCCTTTTTTTTTTTTTTTTTAATGAAGTCCCAATGGTTCATTTTTGCTTTTGTTTCCCTTGCCCCAGGAGACCTATCTAGAAAGAAGTCACTTTAGCCAATGTCAAACAAGTTACTGTGTTCTCTTCTAGGATTTGAAGTTTTCCCGTCTCACATTTAGGTCTCTCATCCATTTTGAATTTATTTTTGTGTATGGTGTAAGAAAATGTTCCATGTTCTTCTGCATGTTGCTGTATAGTTTTTCCAACACCATTTGTTGAAGAGACATTCTTTTTCCCATTGGATATTATTTCCAGCTTTGTCAAAGATTAATTGACTGTATAGTTGTGAGTTCCTTTCTGGATTTTCTATTCTGTTCTATTGATCTATGGTGTCTATTTTTGTGCTGTTATGGAACCAGGCTGGATCGCTGGTGGAAAAACCAAGCAGCACTCCGAGATCTTGGTGGATCGGAGTTTTATTTTACGCCAGAGGGCTCAGAGGAGATTCCTCTCCAGACATCTGAGCCCTGAGCACAAGCATGGGGGGCAATTTATCATCTGGTACTTCTACATTCTGCATTAGTAGTAATTTGGCATGCGGCAAGTGGGGCAGGAAGAAGCCGGAAGAGGAGTCTCTAAGCTAGGGACTAGAGCTTATGTGAGTCCCTTGGCCATCTTATGGTGCATAATTTTACTTATTTTCCCAGCGGTGCCAGTACCATAGTGTTTTAATTACTATTGTTTTGTAATATAACTTGAAGTCTGGAATTGTGATGCCTCTACCTTTGCTTTGCTTTTTTTCAAGGTTGCTTTGGCTATTAGGGGTCTTTTGTGGTTCCATACAAATCTTGGGATTGTTTGTTCTAGCTCTGTGATATATTAAATTTTTTTTTTCAACGTTTTTTATTTTATTTTTGGGACAGAGAGAGACAGAGCATGAACGGGGGAGGGGCAGAGAGAGAGGGAGACACAGAATCGGAAACAGGCTCCAGGCTCTGAGCCATCAGCCCAGAGCCTGACGCGGGGCTCGAACTCACGGACCGCGAGATCGTGACCTGGCTGAAGTCGGACGCTTAACCGACTGCGCCACCCAGGCGCCCCTAGCTCTGTGATATATTGATAGGGATTGCACTGAATGTGTAGATTGCTTTGGGTAGGGTAGACATTTTAACAATGTTTGTTCTTCCAATCCATGAGCATGGAATGTCTTTAAGGGAAACCTCATTTAGATGTAGTTGGGGTACCCTGAAGGGGGAGTTTTCCTGCAGGAAGCGCTCATTGCAGACTGCATAACCAGTGGAAGGAAGGAAGATTGGAGACATGTTCATGGGGGAGGACATTTTTCACATAGGAATTTCATCTCTTGCTTTTATACAAAGAAGGAAGATCCCTCTCTGTCCCAGCACCTACCAGCACTTGCGGCCAATAAGAAGTTATCACCACCCTGAACTGTTATTCTTCTACAGTAAACTGTTGTTTAAAACAACTCTCAAAAAAAAAGTACCTCCCCTTTAAGAGTACATCTATCCTGATGAATACCAAGTGATGTATAGAATTATTGAATCACTATGTTGTATACCTGAAACTAATAAAACACTATATATTAATTATACTGGAATTAAAATTAAAAAACCCCAACCCACCCTAATTTCATACTAACATCTAATAAAAGGTGACCTTTCTTTTTGTCTTGTTGGACTTGTGTCTATTTTGCCATAATGTGCTCGTCCCAAACGGCAATTCCTCTGCTTTTTCCGAAGAAACTCATGTTGCTGGTAAAATAACTGGCTATTTTATTTTGAAGGTTGATAACTTCTATGTGGAACTGTCAGTGTCCATATTAAGGTAAAGCTGAGTTCAGACTGATGTCTCCAATTGGCTACATATTACTTGGACACTAATCTTCTGCAGTTGCTTATCTGTAACTTCTCCAATAGTGAGAAACCCAGCCCCCCCCACCATCTGTCGTTGAATTCATTGCCCCCTTCTAGATTATATAGCTGTTTTAGCATTGTTAGCTACTACCCTCCTAGGAAAGAACTTTATCATATAGACTTCATGGTTTATGTATGGGTCATTTTGCCTTTAGTCTACAGATTATATTCATTCCTAAACTTACTCAGTTTACCACTGGTTGCCTCATCACAGGTAGCGATTTTCCATACATTTCATTACAGTTAGATTCTTTGTCACTTTCTGTATCCCATCCTGTGACACTCTCGTACCCTGAATAATTTAACTTGAATAGATTGTGACTTACTCGTCCATTGTAAAAATCTACTGGTTTAGGAAAATACATAATGACAGATATCCATTATGTGGGAAACAAAGGCAGGAGGAAACGGCAGATAAAATTAAGTTTCCTTAGAACCTGCAGCCCATTGACAAATACTTGAGGCAGGCAGAGTAAAACATGTCTCCAAGAACTCCCTCCAGTCTTATTGGTTTGCTAGAGGGAAAAACAACCCTAGCTTGACAATAGCTAGGCCTCCAGGATCCTGTGAGTCTTCTTTACCAGATGAAAATCTCTTTGGAAACTTCCCCTGGACTTTACCTCCCCCAGATCCCAAGTATATAAACAGTTTCTCCTCAGGGTCCTGATCAGCTCTTTCTGACCACAGGTCCTGTCCCTGTGCTTTAATAAAATCACCTTTTTGCACCAAAGACATCTTGAAGAATTCTTTCTTGGTTGTTGGCTCCGAGCCCCACTATCACCCCCAAAACGTCATCATCCATCATTGAAGTATTCTATGGAACATTTCCAACCCACCACCACATGACCTCTTTACATTCTTTCTAGTTTTGCCTTTTCAAGACTGTCTTATAAATGGAGTCATACAGTGTGTAGCCTCATCAGACTGGATTCTTTCCCATAGCAAAATGCATGTAAGATTCACCCATGTCTTTGTGTGGGGTGATGGTTCATTCCTTTTTACTGCTGAATAGTAGCACACTGAATGTATAGGGGAGGAAAAATATTATTTCTACCCTTCTAGGTTCTTGGCTGAGACCCTTTCCCACAAGAAAAAATTAGCAGGAGAAAACCAAATTTAATAACATGTATACATCCTGTATACATGGAAGATACTCAGGAAAACTAAATAACTTCCCAAAATGGCCCAAGCTATCACCCTAAATGCCATCTTCAGCTAAAAGCAAAGAAAGATTTTTGGTGGTGGGAATGCAGGTTACTGTGAATGAGGGTATGGTTGTTATGCAAACTTAAGTCTGTGTGTTCTTTGATAAAAGTGTCCTGAGATGTAGTCACTCTTCTGTTCCTGGTACAGAGAGGGACACCATTACAAACAGAGCTTTCCTTCATGAACGTAAAATTTGGTCACCAAACGCCAACTTCTGCTAGGTTTTCAGAAATTCTCTTGTGTCTATTGTTTCTAAATATTAATCAGCCCAAATTATCCTTGTCCCAAAAGAGGCATATTTTGGGGTGGCATATTCTGCTTACTTCAGGTGGATGTGTTGGGAAAATGAATAAATTTTACATCATAAGGTGGCCGACGGGACTAAAACAAGCTCTGGTCTCTGGCTTAGAAACCCCTCTTCCAGGTTCTTCTTGCCCTGTTTGCCACGCACACGAAAACTCCCCCACAAATATGAAGGCTGACAACTATAAATTACCCTTCCCGCTTGCATTCGGCGCTCAGATCTTTGGAGAAATGGTCTCCTCTGAGCCCGCTGGTGTTAAATAAATCCCTGATCCGCCAAGATCTCCGAATGCCGCTTGGTTTTTCCACCAGCGTTCCTGCCCGGTTCCATAACAAATTTGGTTCCCTGACAGGGAAACCCAACTGCGTTGGCACATTGTTGCCACCGGTTTGGGAGAATGGCGAGTCGGTGACAGAATGAGGGATCTCAAGGGAGAAGGTGCGCTCTGCCTGGATTTCGGCAGCCTCCCGCTCGGTCGCCTCAGGCTGCCCGCTCCACTGTTCCTGCCTGACTCCAGGAGGCTTGGCAGGTGAGGACCTGGACCTGACGTCAGAACCGGTAAGGCCGGGGCCCAATCTAGTCAGGCCCACTCGCAAGAGTGGAAGGGGGACCTGATCACTCCCCGAGACTTCAGAAGTCTCACAGGTAGGGGTTCTATGGGAGGGAATGTAATAACCTCAGATGTGTATGCGAATTTGAATGTGTGACTCAGTCTAGCTTGCCTGCCGAGTTCGATTCGGTGGCTCCACGCGGTAGCCCTTGGGGTCCCCAGGGGCCCACGGAGTCTGAGTGGGCCCATCTGTGATTCCGTGATGGATGGCGTGTGGTCTGTGGTGGCATCAGAGTGGGTCCTGATCATGGGTTGCAGGGCATGGTTTGCATTTAAAGTTATCCTCTTCCAGAAACGCTGCGGCTGAGTGTTGCCTGGGTTCCTTCGGGACATGGCCAGGTGGCCATCTGGTTGGTTTCCTCATTGGAGGGGGAGCCCCTGTCCTTCTGTCTGTCTTTGCAATACCACCTCACGGGAGCATTGTCGGGTCTGGACAGAGCAAGGAGGGTTTTTTTTTTTGGAGACTGTGGAATTGGGATAGCCCCCGTCTTGCTGGGGACCCTCTGTGAGTTGGGATGGCCCACTTTTGGTGTGGGGGGGCCCTCTGGGGGTACCTTGGATGCCCGATGGTCAGCTGCATCTGGCATATTGTCTCCAGAGACCCAGGTCACCCCGATCAATTTCCATACGTCGACTCCTGGCTTGAAATTGCCTGAAATCCTCCGCCTTGGGAGCGATTCATCCATAGTACGCAGAGCCAGGCAAAGGTTTCAGCCACTTTAACTGGAAACTCACCCAGGGAGCCAAAGAAGCGACCCATGGCTCCCCTAATGTTCCACCTCCTCATGACTCATTAGGCTCCCTCCCCACTGCCCCTGAGCTTGAAACTCCTCCCCTGGCTGTCTTGCCACCTTCTCAGCCACCCATTTCTCCTTCCCTTCTGGCCTGGAGAACTCTCCCCCATAAGGACCAGCAGCCAGATTGTGCCCTCAGCCAGGCACAGGTGCTCTCCAGATGCCAGGTACCAAGAGGCTCTCCTCCAGGGGATCACAGCAGGGGCTGAGAAGGCCATTAATATGCCCAGCAGCAAGGGGATTCCCCCTCCCTCCCGACCCCTGCCCTGCAAGAGGGATTATTATAAGAGGCTAAGCGAGGCTTACACCCTGTTTGCTCCAGAGGCACAAAAGAGCCATGACAAAAGGACTGGGAAGGTATATTAGCTGCCAAAAGGGGGGAGACCCAGAACCTCCTTAGCAAGGCGTCAATGAACCTACTGCAAGGGGAAAGGACATTAAAAGGAATAAGTGTCCCAACCAGGGAAAGTCCCAGAAACCCAGCTGAAAACAGGAGGAACCTTAAGAAGGGACCTTATTGTGTTGCATCCACATGACTCCTGAAACAGAATGCTATGGGCACCAGTGACAGTCGCAACAAAGTTTATTACAATGAGAGGCAAGGCCGACCGATCAGGAGCAACACTCTTGATAAGAGTGTGGCCCCGAACAGACGGGATACAGAGTTTTTATAACCGATCACATCGTTTTATCATCACCTGGGAACAGAACAAAGAAACAGTTCCCAGATGAGTTAGAAACAGTTGCCAGATGAGTCAGAAACAGTTATCGGATGAGGTGATTATTTTAGACTTTCTGCCGCTAAATTGCAACCGGTGGATCTCTTGGACCTTGTCTCTGATGCTCTTTTTTTTTTTTTTTGAGCTTTTGTTTCCTTCATTGGTAAAGCCTGATTCACAAGAGTACGAAGTATCGTTTACAAGAGTAAAAGCAAGGCTATTATCTTTTGACCTTCAGCGTCAGAACAAAGTTGTTATCTTTCAAGCTAAGTGTTAGCCCTACAGTACACTTTAACCCTTACAATTGGTCTAGCCGAGATAGAACCTGACTAAAAGGGGACACTGACTCTCTCTCTCTCCCTGTTCTTCTGCTTAATAGATGTGAGGGATTCTCCCTCATTTCCCAGGTTAAAGGCTATAATTGGAGCCAACTGTGGCCAGTCTACCTTGGGACAGGGACTTTAAGGAATATTCCCAAGCAGTTGCTTCTTCTACCTTCCCCTCCCCCTCATGTTTCTGCGCCAACTTGGGTGTGGTCCTATACCCTCCTCAGTGCCTCAGGCACCATTGGTTCCTCCTCCCACCCTCCAGGTCAAGGAGTAAAGTGCACCCTCCTTGGACCACCCATTTCAGATACCTCCACTGGCACCCCAAATGAAAATTGACAACGGGGAAAAATTGATTGACTTTAAGTGGATGCAGCTGAAACATATTCGATGTTTAAACTAATTTAAGTTTATTGCACCTGCCTTTAAAGTTATCGGCAAAGGTCAAATAAGCTTATGTTATCTCTGTTGCAATTTGTTAATGATGGTTAATTTTGTCTGTCTCAAAGTTTTCATGGGTAATTGTTAAGATAACATTCAAGGGCCTTGGTAACCTGAAACTTTCCAAATAGGATGGAATGTTAAAACTTTGATTATTGAACATAGGTTTGTGTTTTTAACTTCTTATTGCTGAGAAATTAAGGCTATTCGGACCTATTGGAAAACATGCTTTGTACTTATTGGTTCATGAATTTACCATCTAAAAAATTCTGGTGTAAACACCTCTCAGTTGGTTACTAAGTCCTCAATTGGAGACTAAGATTTCCTAAGAGTCAAAATTCTGCTAAGTGTACTTAAGACTGATGAAAATAAAGAAAGCAACCCTGTATGTAGGAAAGTAGGAGGTATATAAAAAAGACATAAGGAAAGGAAATGCCGTTTTGTTGAGGGTAGAAGAAAGTAATTTTGTCCTAAATGAGACTGGTTATTTGGAAAGAAATGGCCTTGGGACAAAATCTGAAAGCAAAAGAAAGTTTTAGAAGGTTGAGATGAATGAATTTTTAAAGTACACTGGTGTAAGGTTGAAATTCTGCTTTTCTCTCTGCTCAAATGACAAAGTTTTCTTGAACTGTTGATCTGCTCTTGATTAGACAATGCAAACAAAGATTTGTCCTCCGGGAAAATCAAAGTTTTAGGTTTCATCTTTATCAGGTCTTTGATTACTTAGTTAAAACTTCTCAATGTTAAAGGAGCTAGGTTTTTTTTTTTTAATTAAAAAAAATTTTTTTTTCAACGTTTATTTATTTTTGGGACAGAGAGAGAGACAGGGCATGAACGGGGGAGGGGCAGAGAGAGAGGGAGACACAGAATCGGAAACAGGCTCCAGGCTCTGAGCCATCAGCCCAGAGCCTGACGCGGGGCTCGAACTCCCGGACCGCGAGATCGTGACCTGGCTGAAGTCGGACGCTCAACCGACTGCACCACCCAGGCGCCCCAAGGAGCTAGGTTTTGAGAACAACTATATAATGCTATACATTCACCTTTGGGATCTTTTATTGCCACTTTGTTGAATAAATAAAATGTTAAGATTTGTAATTATCTGTAATCCTATTTAGGATATACTTATGACTTCCTGGGGTTTTAACAAACTTCTCAGGATTTAAATTGTAAATGAAGTCTTTTTGACCAATTAGGGATCTTAAGTTACTTGGAAAAGCACTGTCATACAATGGTAAACCTTAGGTTGTATTGCACAGGTAAATGTTGTAACTGCCCAAATATATACACAATTCCTAAAGTTTTAATGTTTTGATATAAGGTCATCACTTAATATTCTGATTACTTGAAATGTTATGTGTCACAGAAATAACCTAATTTGTTTGTCAATTGCACCATAATGAACTCTCATCAGATCTTTAACAATGTCTATTTCTGAGATTTTGTCATTTATAATTGTTCTTATTCTCTCACAAAGTGTGTTTCTTCAAGGAGATTTATAAAAAGGACTTTGGGGACAAATACAGGTATTCTACATCTTTAAGATTAATACTAAAAGGGGTAAGAATTTCCAGAACTAAAAAGCTGCATTCAAATTGAACAAGAATTAAGAACATGGGATTAATTGAACTAAGGAAGATTATAGTTTTGTGATTCTTGAAAATATTCCTGGTTCCCTAATGTTTCCTCTACCAGATTAAGGAAACTGTCTCTTAAGATATCTATGATCTACAAAAATGTCATAAACTATTCATTTGTAAACTGAAGTATTTATCTTTTCTCTCTACATAATTCCCCTGAAATTCAAAATCTCTCAATGGGTATTCTTTCTTTCATGGCAATTACAATTGTTTGCATAAGTTCAGTAAGAATCTGTTCATCTTATAACAGGTCACCATTTGGAAATACTGGTTATTTTACCAAGGCTTTGACTGGAATATCATATTTGAGGATGACATTCATAGACTCAGATATGACCAGACAGCTTTAAGGAATTAGGGTTGGCTTTATAAAACATGGAGCCATAAAGTCCCTTGGAAATGTTGGCTTGGTGCCTTGCTTACAGAGTTCCCAGTAGCCTCACCAGGTGAGTAAAGAAGGTCACTTCCTGGCAGGTGCAGGAACCTCAGGATATCTTGGGGACCTCATGAAGAGGAATTCTTCCAATTCTACAGGTATTGCAGGCCTATCTGATGGCAAGTATTTGGCTTGGCTTCCGGCCTGGAGAGGTTACTAAAAGTTCAACCTGGAGATTTCTCATAAAAGGTTCCCGCAAAGCAAACTTTAAAAGATCCTCATAATCAATCGCTATTCTTGCTGAGCCTATGTAAATAATTAGACCAGGTTGGTGAAGACTGGACTTGTTCTACAAATGCATTGGTCTCAATTTGGCTATCTCTGGAAAGGGGGGTTTTTTAGAGAACAACTATGTTTCAACAATGCACCGTTATGGATGTTAAATTCTAGTTCTGATTGTCTTTAACTGTTTGTTGTTTGCCCAAACTAGACAACTTGAGGTAAACTTCAGAAAAAGTGTCACAGTATTTCATGTATAGACAATCTTCTGTGCCTGTTATTCTGTGGGGATAATAATAAGACCCCATGGGCATAAGATTATTTAAACAACTGGAAAACAGGATGGATCTCTAAATATGCAAACCATATCTTCCCTAAACCTGATCTGACAGTTACCAGAAACCCGCCCCTTTCAAAGACTTGGAGGTTCACTTTACAGACAAACAACCAAATAGAGGATTCAGTTTCAGGTATCACCCCATGGGTCCATCACTCCAGAGCTAAGAAGGCCAACTCAGAGGAACCCTCAACCTGGCAAAGTGATCCAGATCCAGTCAACCCACTTAAACTGACCCTCAAAAAGACACTGGCCCCTGAGACCTCCAGCCCTGCTCCAGCCACACCCCGGAAGCTGGCTGGCCTGCGCATGGCAGAAGCTTGAGGAATCAATGTGTGGACTGAGCCCAGGGGTTCGGATGCAACTCTGCCAGCCCTTGCCCCTTACTGGTGTCCTAGTCCCGATCTTGCTTCTTGCTGTTGGGCCAAAAGAGACTGCACCAACAAGCTGGACATGGAATGGATGGCAGACTCCCTGGGAACCTGACAAAGCCAAATAAACTCGCTGGCAGCAGTGTCCCTCCAAAATACGTGAGCCCTTGACCTCCTCACTTCAGAAAAAGGAGGAACTTGTATCTTTCTGGGGGAGGAATGTTGCTATTTTGTAAACCAGTCAGGAATAGTCAGGACTAAGGTTAAGGACCTCAAGGAAAGAATGCAATGTAGACAACAGGAAAATATCGGTCAATGGAGAGGTTGGGATCTCACAGACTGGGCATCCTGGCCCCTCCTTTCCATAATTTTACTTGTGACCATCGGCCCCTGTATACCAAATACCCTGGTACGTTTTATTGAAAACACTGTTGCTCACCAAACTGCAGCACGTATCTTAACCCTCCGAGGGTACCAACCCCTAGAACTAAAAAGTGATGCCTAATAAAAGATTTTAAAAGGCATCAAAAAGGGGGGAATGTTGGGAAAATGAATCAAGTTTTACACCATAAGATGGCTGACAGGACTAAAACAAGCTCTGGTCTCTGGCTTAGAAACCCCTTTTCCAGGTTCTTCTTGCCCTGTTTGCCACGCACACGAAAACCCTCCCACAAATATGAAGGCTGACAACTATAAATTACCCTTCCCGCTTGCATTCGGCACTCAGACCTTTGGAGAAATGGTCTCCTCTGAGCCCGCTGGTGTTAAATAAATCCCCGATCCGCCAAGATCTCTGAATGCCGCTTGGTTTTTCCACCAGTGTTCCAGCCTGCTCCCGTAACAGATGCATCCCTGTCTGTTTAGGAATTCACCTAATGAAAGACATGCTGATTTCTTTAATTTTTTAGCCATTATGAATAGAGCTGCTGTGCATAACTGCATGCTTAGTTTTGTTTGGAAGTAGTTTTTCAAGGGAGTTGTCTAACTACTAGAGGTGCTCTTGTTGGATGCTAACGTGAGATTTATTTAGCTTTGGAAAAAACTGTCAACTGTCTTCCGAAGTGTCAGCATGTGCATTCCCCAGCATGAAGGAAAGTTCCTGTTACTCCTCACCCTCCAGAAACTGGTATTCCTTTTTTTTTTTTAATTTAGCATTTCTAATAGGTGCAGTGCTATCTCATTGTTGTTTTAATTTGTAATGTCCTAATGATGATGTTGAGCATATTTTTGTATGCTTACTATCTGTATATCTTCTTTAGTCAGATATCTGTTGAGATCATTACCCAATATCAGTTGTGTTGTTTCCTTTTTAAAAAAAAATTTTGTTTATTTTTGAGAGGGAGAGAAACAGAGTGCAAGTGGGGGAGGGGCAGAGAGAGAGAGGGAGACACAGAATCTGAAGCAGGCTCCAGGTTCCGAGCTGTCAGCACAGAGCCGGACGCGGGGCTTGAACTCGTGAACTGTGAGATCATGACCTGAGCAGAAGTCGGATGCTTAACCGACGGAGCCACCCAGGCGCCCCTTGTTTATTTGCTTATTGTTGAATTCTGAGAATTTTTTTTTGTATATTTTGAGTACAAATCCTATTAGATGTGTGTTTTACAAATATTTTCTCCCCGTTTGTGGCTTGTATTTTGGCTGCGCAAGGTCTTTCACAGGGTATAAGTTTCAATTTTATAAAGCTCTTGTTATTTTTTTTAACCTTTGTGGATTGGCTTTTGGTGTGATGTCTTAAAACTCATCACCAAACCCAAGGTCATGTAGATTTCCGTTTATGTTTTCTTTTTGATATATATTTTTAAAAAGTTAAAAAAAAAATATTTCAGAGAGAGAGAGAATCGGAAGAAGGCTCCAGGCTCCCAGTGTTAGGCAACCTGGTCTGGATCACGGGGGGGGTGGGGGGGGTGGGGGGGGTGGGGGTGGGTGGGAAGAACCAAGCTGCCCTCGGAGATCTTGGAAGGCAGGAAGTTTTATTTCACACCAGCTGGCTCAGAGGAGATCACTCTCCAGAGGTTTGAGCCCCTAGAGGATTAGCAGAGGGAACAATTTATAGTCTGCTAATTTCCGCTTTCCGCATTAGCAGTAAGTTGGCACCTAGGCCGGTGGGGATGGGGGGGTGGGGGAGGAGGGTAGGAAGAACCCAGAAGGGGAATCCTCCACTGGGGACTGGAGTTTCCCTATCAGTCCTCTTGCCATCTTATAACAGATTTTCCCTATCACTAGCGGTTAGCACAGAGCCCCACGCGAAGCTCGAACTCAGGAGCAGTGAGATCTTGATCGGAGCCCAAGTCCTCGCTTAAGGACTGAGCCACTCAGGTGCCCCTCTTTTTGATATTTTGACAGAGTTACGTCTTAAACACATCTACAATTTTGAGTGAATTTTCGTATAAGTTGTAGTTGCTGCCTACATTTAGTTTCATTCGATACGGTTTTCAATGAATTGTTCCTTAAGTATCTCTGGAGAGATCAGCGGATATTGGGCCGCATTTCAGTTCGAAATCTCCAAAATGTAATAAACTCGGCTGGAGCCGGGAGCCGGGAGCGGGGCGGTGCCTCCACGGAAAGGCGCGCGCCCCGACCTGCTTCTTCCCCCAGCGCCCGCAGGGGGCGCGCGAGCCCTGCTCCCTGACCCCCCGCCGGGCATGCGTGCTCCTGCGTCGTCCGCCTGCGGTCGGCTCCACAGGAGCCCGGTCTCCTCAGGGTCCGCTGTGGGGGATTCGAGAGGACGTGGAGCCGCGTCCACAAGAACAGAAATCAGGTCTCCTCAGGACCCGCTGTGGAAGATTTGGGGTGACGTCGGGGCTGCGTCCACAGGGACAGGAACCGGGTCTCCCCAGGACCCGCCTTGTCGGAACTGGGGGGACGCTGGGCCTCATCCACGCCAAGAACCCGGTCTCCTCAAGACCCGCTGTGGGTGCTTCGGGAGGACGCGGGGCCGCGTCCACACCGCTCCGGGCTCCGGGGCCGCGGGGCCGCGCGTCCGCGTTCCTGTTCCGCGCCGACTCGGTTCCCGCCGCGTCCTCACGCGGCTCGCGGCCCGGGAGCAGGTGCCCGGGCGGTGCTCGCGGTCCCAGCGCTGTGACCCGCCCACCGCCTGTTGCCCGCGTGGCCCCCGCCGCGGGGCAGCGGGGTCTCAGTGTGGCCCGGCCTCCGGCACCGGCTTGGACGTGGCCTCCGCTTTGTGGCGCGGGGCCCGCACGGTTGTCGCGAGGCGTGAGTTACTTACTGTGCGGTGACTGCAGACGCGCAGTGAGCTTGTCGCAGCCGCACAGATGCTCGTCATCGCGACACTCCGGCTCCCCAGGCGGGGTTTCTTCACCACAGTTGCCGCTTCCCGTGTGTTTCACCCCAAACAGGGTCACTCCCCCGAGTGAGGAAATCCCTGCGGTTTCCCACTCCGGCAGCCCCACCTGCGTCCCCACCCGCTCCCCCCGTCTGAAGTGTGTTTCTCGGTTCTGATCCGGTTTATTCTTCTGGAATTGCTCCCCAGAATTTCCCTTATTTGCATAACCTGGGTGGATTTGGGGAGCAAGACGTTCCAGTCTGAGCGGTCTTTTTCCATGAGGCTTGTGGCAGTGAGCCTGTCTTCGGTGTCCGTCCCTGTTGTGACACGTATCGGTTGGCTTTTCGTTGTGATTCGGAGCATGTGACAACTTTGTACATTTCAAGTACAAAGTTCTGTGGCGGCAACTGCATTCACACCGTTGGACGTCCATGTCCAGAACTTTCTCATTTTTGGCAGTGAAACTACGTGCGTGAGAACACCAGCTCCCCGTTCCCCTTTCCCATCGGTCCCTGCAGCCACAGTCCATCCACTTTCTGTCTCGGAACTGACTTCTCTGGGTGCCCTCGCGCATTCAATTTTGAGGGGTACACATCTAGGAGTAGAGTCGTCCAGCCCTATGGTAAATCTATTTTTATCTTTTTGAGGAAATGCCAAACTATTTTACACATAGACTGCATCATTTTACATTTCCACAAGCAAGATTCAAAGGTTCCAATTTCTCAGCATCTTTGCAAACGTGTTATTTTTAGTTTTCTTGATTATAACAATTCTAGCATGTACAAAAGGGTAGGTATCTCACTGTGGTTTAAAACTGCATTTCATTCTGACTAATGATGTTTAACATCTTTTCATGTGCTATTGACCATTCGTTTGTCTTCTCCGGAGAAAGGTCTATCCAAGCCCTTCATCCATTTTAAAAATTGAGTTGTCTTTGTTGATAAGTTGTAAGTGCTTCTAAAAATGGTTAATAAATTGGAAGTCAACATAAATTTGCTTGTGAAGGTATCAAATGAAAACTGTTCCCAAAGCAGTTATTTTACATTTTATAGGAAAACTAATCTTTTATGTTCTTACTGCATTTATGTTATATCCTATTCATTTTTGTTTCATGCTCTTTGTGTGTGTGTGTGTGTGTGTGTGTGTGTGTGTGTGTGTGTGTGTGTGTGACTAAGTGAAACGTGCAATATTTGTCATTTAAAAAGCTTTACTAGTTTAGGCAAAGTCAGCCAGAAACAAATGCAATACATTATGTCCAAAGTAATCATGCAGATTTTCCATCATGAGAAATAGTTGGTTTATCTCAAATGAATTTTCTTTCCTCTTTTCTTTTTAACAAGCCAAGTCATAGGAGAATATTTTCTTTCTGCTAACCTTGAGGCAGGGCAAGAGCAGATTTGTGTCAGAGCACATTGTCTGTATTTATGAGACACAGGGAAATTAAGAAAACCATTTAGTTACAAAGCTTAGTGGGGACTCGGAGTTTTCAACAATATTCTGTTGGGAAGCCTTTTATTTACTGGGTTAGTTTTATGTTTTAACTTTTACTTAATTTATTTTTTTTATTTACATCCAAGTTAGTTAGTAACAATGTAGATTCCTTAATGCCCGTTACCCATTTAGCACATCACCCCTCCCACAATCCCTCCAGTAACCCTCTGTTTGTTCTCCACGTTTAAGAGTTTCTTATGTTTTTGTCTCCCTCCCTGTTTTTATATTATTTTTGCTTCCCTTCCCTTATGTTTTGTATCTTTAAGTCTTCATATGAGTGAAGTCCTATGATATTTGTCTTTCTCTGACTAATTTCACTTAGCATAATATCCTCTAGTTCCATCCACGTAGTTTCAAATGGCAAGATTTGATTGCTGAGTAATACTCGATTGTGTATGTATATATACATACATATATATATGCCATATATATATATATATATATATATATATATATATGCCATATCTTCTTTATCCATTCATCCTTCGACGGACATTTGGGCTTTTTCCATACTTTAGCTATTGTTGATAGTGTGCTATAAACTTTGGGGTTCATGTGTCCCTTCGAAATAGCATATCTGTATCCCTTGGATAAATACCTAGTAGTGCAACTGCTGGGTTGTAGGGTAGTCCTCTTTTTCATTTTCTGAGGAAGCTACCTACTGTTTTCCTGAGTGGCTGCACCAGTTTGCATTCCCACCAGCAGTGCAAGAGTTTCTCTTTCTCCGAATCCTTGCCAACATCTGTTGTGCCTGAGTTGTTAATATTACCCATTCTCGCAGGGGTGAGGGGGTATCTCATTGTGGTTTTGATTTGTATGTCCCTGATGATGAGTGATGAGCATTTTTTCATGTGTCAGTTGGCCATCTGGATGTCTTCCTTGGAGAAGTGTTTGCTCATGTCTTTGCCCATTTCTTCACTGGATTACTTGTTTTTTTGGGTGTTGAGTTTGATAGGTTCTTTATAGATTTTGACTACTAATCCTTTATCTCACATGTCATTTACAAATATCTTCTCCCATCCTGTTGGTTGCCTTTTAGTTTTGCTGATTGTATCCTTCACTGTGCAGAAGCTTTTTATTTTGATGAGGTCCTAATAGTTCATTTTTGCTTTTGTTTCCCTTGCCTCTGGAGACGTATTGAGTAAGAAGTTGTGGAGGCCAACATCACAAAGGTTTTTGCCTGCTTTCTCCTCGAGGATTTTGATGGCTTCCTATCTTACATTTAGGTGTTTCATCCATTTTGAGTTTATTTTTGTGTGAGAAAATGGTCCAGGCTCATTCTTCTGCATATCACTGTCTGGTGTTCCTAGCACACGTGCTGAGGAGACTGTCTTTATTCCATTGGATATTCTCTCCTTCTTTGTCAAAGGTTAGGTGGCGATACATCTGTGGATCCATTTCTGTGTTCCTATTCTGTTCCATTGATCTGAATGTCTGTTCTTGTGCCAGTACCATACTGTCTTGATGATTGCAGCTTTGTAATACAGCTTGAAGTCTGGGATTGTGATGCCTCTACTTTGGTTTTCTTTTTCAAGATCTAGCTTTGGCTATTCAGGGTCTTTTCTGGTTCCATACAAATGGTAGGATTGTTTGTTGTAGCTCTGTGAAGAATGCTGGTGTTATTTGGTAGGTATTGCATTCAATATGTAGATTGCTTTGGGTACAATTGACATTTTAACAATATTTGTTCTTCCTATCAGGAGCATGGAATATTTTTCTTTTTTGTGTGTTTGTCATCTTCAATTTCTTTCATAAGCTTTCTATAGTTTTCAGTGTATACACTTTTCACCTCTTTGGTTAGATTTATTCCTAGGTATTTTATGGTTTTTGGTGCAATTGTAAATGGGATCGATTCCATGATTTCTCTTTCTGTTGCTTCATTGTTGGTGTATAGGAATGCAACTGATTTCTGTGCATTGATTTTATATCCTGCCACTTTGCTGAATTCATGGATCATTTCTAGCAGTTTTTTGGTGGACTATTTTGGGTTTTCCACATAGAGTTTCATGCCATCTACAAAGAGTGAATGTTTGAGCTCCTCCTGTCTGATTTGGATGCCTTTTATGTCTTTGTGTTGTCTTATTGCTGAGGCTAAGACTTCCAAAATCATGTTGAATAACAGTGGCGAGAGTGGACATCCTTGTCTTGTTCCTGACCTTAGGAGGAAAGCTCTCAGTTTTTCCCCATTGATGATGATATTAGCGTCAGGTCTTTCATATATGGCTTTTATGATCTCGTGGTATGATCCTTCTATCCCTACTTTCTTGAGGGTATTTATCAAGAAAGCATGCTGTATTTTGTCAAATGCTTTCTCTGCATTTGTTGAGAATATCATGTGGTTCTTGTCCTTTCTTTTATTGATGTGATGAATCACATTGATTGTTTTGCAGATATTGAACCAGCCTTGCATTCCAGGTATAAATCCCACTTGGTCATGGTGAATAAATGTATTGTTAGATCTGGTTGGCTAATATCTTGTGGAAGATTTTTGCGTCCATGTTCATCATGAAAATTGGTCTATACTTCTCCTTTTTAGTGGGATCTTTGTCTGGTTTTGGAATTAAGGTAATGCTGGCTTCATAGGAAGAGTTTGGAAGTTTTCCTTCCATTTCTATTTTTGGGACAGCTTCAAGAGAATAGGTGTTAACTCTTCCTTAAATGTTTGGTAGAATTCCCCTAGAAAGCCATCTGGCCCTGGGCTCTTGTTTTTTTGGGAGATTTTTGATTACTAATTCAATTTCTTTACTGGTTATGGGTCTGTTCAAATTTTCTATTTCTTCCTGTTTCAGTTTTGGTAGTTTATATATTTCTA
This sequence comes from Herpailurus yagouaroundi, assembly GCF_014898765.1. Classification (NCBI taxonomy): domain Eukaryota; kingdom Metazoa; phylum Chordata; class Mammalia; order Carnivora; family Felidae; genus Herpailurus; species Herpailurus yagouaroundi. The sequence goes on along the minus strand of NW_024412654.1, from coordinate 44,176 downwards.
GGAATTTGTCTATTTCTTCCAGATTTCCCATTTTATTGGCATATATTTGCTGATAATATTATCTTATTATTGTTTGTATTTCTGCTGTGTTGGTTGTGATCTCTCCTCTTCCATTCTTGATTTTATTTATTTGGGTCTTTTCCTTTTTCTTTTGATCCAACTGGCTAGTGGTTTATCAATTTTATTAATTATTTCAAAGAACCAGCTTCTGGTTTCATCGCTCTGTTCTACTGTTTTTTGTTTTATGTAGGTTTTTTTGTTGTTTGTTTGTTTGTTTTTGTTTTCAGTGTCGATAGCATTGATTTTTGCTGTAATCTTTATCATTTCTTGTCTTCTGCTGGTTTTGGTTTTTATTTGTTGTTCTTTTTGTAGCTCTTCAAGGTATAAGGTTAGATTGTGTATCTGAGACCTTTCTTCCCTCTTTAGGAAGGCCTGGATTGCTATAAATTTCCTCCTATGACTATCTTTGCTGCATCCCAATGGTTTTGAGCTGTGGTGTTATGATTTTTATTGGCTTCCATGTACTCTTTAATTTCCTCTTTAAATTCTTGGTTCACCCATTCATTCTTTTTTTTACATTTTATTTTTTATTTTTTACAATTTACATCCAAATTAATTAGCATAAAGTTCAACATTGATTTCAGGAGTAGATTACTTAGTGCCCCTTACCAATTTAGCCCATCCCCCCTCCCACATCCCCTCCAGTAACCCTCTGTTTGTTCTCCATATTTATGAGTCTCTTGTGTTTTGTCCCCCTCCCTGTTTTTTATTATTTTTGTTTCTCTTCCCTTATGTTTATCTCTTTTGTCTCTTAAAGTCCTCATATGAGTGAAGTCATATGATTTTTGTCTTGCACTGACTGACTAATTTCACCTAGCATAATACCCTCCAGTTCCATCCATGTAGTTCCAAATGGCAAGATTTCATTCTTTTTGATTGCCAAGTAATACTCCATTGTGTGTGTGTATATGTATGTATGTGTGTATATATCGATTGTCATTTGGGCCCTTTCCATACTTTGGCTATTGTCGATAGTGCTGCTATAAACATGGGGGTGCATGTGTCCCTTCGAAACAGCACACCTGTATCCCTTGGATAAATGCCTAGTAGTGCAATTACTGGGTCGTAGGATAGTTCTCTTTGTAGTTTTTTGAGGAACCTCCATACTGTTTTCCAGAGTGGCTGCAACAGCTTGCTTTCCACCACTCACTCTTTAGTAGGATGTTCTTTAGTCTCCAAGTATTTGTTATGTTTCCAAACTTTTTCTTGTGGTTATTTCAAGTTTCATGGTATTATGGTCTGAAAATATGCACGGTATGATCTTGATCTTTTTGTACTTGGTGAAAGCTGCTCTGTCCCAGTATGTGATCTATTCTGCAGAACGTTCCATGTGCCCTGAAGAAGAATGTATATTCTGCTGCTTTAGGATGAAATGTTCTGAATATATCTGTTAAGTCCATCTGGTCCAGTGTCTCACTCAAAGCCATTGTTTGTTGATTTTCTGTTTAGATGATCTTTCCATTGGTATAAGTGGGGTGTTGCAGTCCCATACTATTATGGTATTATTATCAATGAGCTTCTTTATATTTGTGATTAATTCATTTATATATTTGGGTGCTTTCACATTTGGAGCATAAATGTTTACAATTGTTAAGTCTTCTTGGTGGATAGACTCCCTTAATTATGATACAACATCCTTCTTCATCTCTTATTACAGTCTTTATTTTAAGGTCTAGATTGTCTGATATGAGTAAGGCTACTCTGGCTTTCTTTGGCCAGAAACCATTAGCATGATAGATGGTTCTCCATCTCCTTACTTTCAATCGGAAGGTGTCTTTAGGTCTAATGTGGGTCCCTTGTAAACAGCATATAGATGGATCTTTTTTCCCCCCCACTCTGTTACCTGTGTCTTTTGATTGGAACACTTAGTCCATTGACATTTAGAGTGAGTACTCAAAGATATGAGATTATTGCCATTATGTTTCTTGTAGAGTCGGAGTTTGTGGTGGTGTTTTCTTGTGCTTTCCAGTCTTTGGTGCTCTTGACCTTTTTTTCATTTTTTCACCCCTCAGAGAATCCCCCTGAAATTTCTTGAGGGCTTGTTTAGTGGTCACGAATTCCTTTAAGTTTTGTTTGTCTGGGAAACTTTTAATCTGTTCCTTTATTTTGAAAAAATTTTTTTCAACGTTTATTTATTTTTGGGACAGAGAGAGACGGAGCATGAACGGGGGAGGGGCAGAGAGAGAGGGAGACACAGAATCGGAAACAGGCTCCAGGCTCTGAGCCATCAGCCCAGAGCCTGACGTGGGGCTCGAACTCATGGACCGCGAGATCGTGACCTGGCTGAAGTCGGACGCTTAACCGACTGCGCCACCCAGGCGCCTCTCTGTTCCTTTATTTTGAATGACAGCCTTGCTGGATAAGGAATTCTTGGCTGCATATTTTTCTGATTCAGCACATTGAATATATCTTGCCACTCCTTTCTGGCCTGCCAAGTTTCTGTGGATAGGTTTGCTGCAAACCGGATCTGTCTTTTCTTGTAGGTTAAGGACTTTTTTTCCCTTGCTGCATTCATGATTCTTTCCTTGCCTGAGTATTTTGTGAATTTGAATATGATATGCATTTTGATGGTGGGTTTGTGTTGAATCTTATGGGAGTCCTCTGTGCTTCCTAGATTTTGATATATGTGCCTTTCCCCAGGTAAGGAAAATTATCCATTATGATTTGCTGACATAACCCTTCTACCCCTTTTTCTCTCTCTTCATCTTCTGGGACTCCTAAGATTCTGATGTTGTTCCTTTTTAATGAGTCACTGATTTCTCTAATTGTTAAATAATGCTCCTTTGCCTTAGTGTTCCTCTTTTATTCTGCTTCAATATTCTCCATGAGTTTGTCCTCTCTATTGCTGACTTCCTGCTCTGCCTTATCCATCCTTGCCGTTGTGGCATTCATTCGAGATTGCAGCTCAGTTATACCATTTTTTATTTCATCCTGACTAGCTTTTACTTCTTTTATCTCCACAGAGAGGGATTCTAACCTATTTTTTACCCCAGGCAGTATTCTTATTATCGTGATGCTAAATTCTGGGTTAGACATCTTGCTTGTTCCTGTGTTGATTACGTCCCTGGCTGTCATTTGTTCCTGCTGTTTCTTTTGGGGTGAATTCCTGTTTCATCATTTTGAAGAAGAAAAGGAATTAATAAGGTAATAAATTAAAATTAAAAAATTAAAAACCACACACACACACACACACACACACACACACACACAGAAATCAAATAAATGATGCTAGATCCTAGGTGTGTTTTTGTCTGGCTATTGAAAGGAGCTTGAGAGATTAGATTAAAAATGGGGGAAAAAGGAAAACGTTTGAAAATTTGAGAAAATGAATACAATGAAATAAAATAAAATGAAATGAGGGATGTAAAATAGAATTTGAAAAAAAACTACCAAAAATTAAAAAATATAGCAGAAAAATACAGAAAAATATTTTTAATGAAAAGTGACAATAAAAATAAAATTTTCTCTTTCTGTATTCAAGAAAAAGAAAAGAAATTAAAAAAAGAAAATTGAATAGATGGACGAGCGAACAGACTGAAATACGATTGAAATTACATTGCTTTCCCCTAGAAGTCAAACGATGAAGCACTTTGTAGTCCATAAACTAAGCAGGCGGAGAGATTTGTGGTGTTCCTGAAGAGTGAATTTGGCCCAGTTGGGTGGGGCTTAGTGTAACGGATCTGTTCTCTGCTAGATGGTGCTGCTTAGCTTACTGGGGTGGAATGTTGTGGCACTTGTTGGTGTGTATGCACACGCACGGGAATGGTGAAAATGGCATCACCCAGCTACCCAGTCTCTAGTATTGGAACTCTGTGCTCTCCTTGACCAGCAATTGCACACCCATCCTTTGTCTCTGGTTTATGTCTACTCCCCACTGTCCATTAACAAGCCTTCAGGTTTCCAGGCGGCACCTCCCTCCTGAGTTTTATCTCAGATGTGGCTGTGTTTCCTGACCCCTCACTTCTGAGGCACTGAGGGTTTGACCTGCTCAGATCTTCTGGGCGAGGGTCTCACTGAGCAATGGCCGGGGTCCATCTGCACCCAGGACCATGCTGCTGCCAATGCCCAGATCTGAGGCTGGGTGCCAGCCCGCCCCAGAAAATGTTCACCCGATCCTGTAGCAGTGGCGTTTCAGGGATTATGGCAAATCACAACACCATCTGGCACCAGACTTCACCCTCAATGGCCTTTTTCCAGCACCAGCAAATGTGGTTGTTCTCTGGGGTCTGCTGGGACCAGGTGGCCACACAGCCTCTACCAAATGTACTTCCAGCAGTGGAACCACTTCTCCATGGGTGGCCTGAGGACCTCCTGGACCCCACTCTGCTCCTGGGGATTCACCCTTCCCACCAGAACACTGCCAGGAATTGAGCTGTGGAGGTTCAGACTCTGTACTCCCCCTGTTTATAGAGTCTTAATGGAATTTAAGCCCCCTCCCTTTTCCCTTTATAGTTCAGTCCCTGTGATGGTTTCCACTTTTCCACTCTCTCTCTGGTTGCTTTGAAGGGGCTGCTTTTCCCATAATCTCCCCCCATCTCTGTCCTCTCTCTGCAAGCAAAAACAGCTTCCAGCCCTCTGTGGCTTCTCTCTTCCCCGTTCACCTATCTGCACTGTGTACCTGCTGAGTTCTGTTGTTTAGGTTGTACAGATTGTGTTAATCTTCAAAGAAGTTTTCTAGGTGTGCAGGATGGTTCAGTGTTGATCTGGCTGTATTTCATGGATGTGAGACACAAAAAAACTTCCATGCTATTCTGCCATCTTGGCTCCTCCCCTCCTTGGTTAGGCTTATAGAGAAAACTATATATTTTTTTGGTCATAAGCATGAGTTTTAGATACAACAAAGCCCATATCTCCACTAAAAACTTTTAGCCCATCATGTTCTTACCGGCCTCTCTGGCAAATCCAATTAAATTATGCCATTGCCCTGCTTGACAAACAGGATTAACTTCCCTTTATCTTGTAGGTTGGAGGATAAAATCCTTAATAGGGTTTTTATACTGTTCAACAAACCTTCCAACTCTTCACTCTTGCCTCCTTTGTCCCTGTCTTTTCCAGCTGCTTGGTCTCATTGAAATTCCTAAGTGCTAATATTAAATGGGGGGTGGTGACGCCCTGTTATCCTACTGTGTTTCTCTGGTCCACTCACCTACATGACTGCTCCATAGCCTTCCTTCACTCCTCCAATCTATAATACATCAGTCTTTAAAAAATTTTTTTGATGGTTATTGATTATTTTTGAGAGAGAGAGAGAGAGAGAGGGAGAGAGAGAGAGAGAGAGAGCAAGCAAAGAGGGGCAAAGAGAGAGGAAGACACAGAACTTGAAGCAGGAGCCATGCTCTGGGCTATCAGCACAGAGCCTGACACAGGGCATGAACCCACAGACCGTGAGATCATGACCTGAGCCAAAGTCGGTTGCTTAACCAACTGAGCCACACAGGTGTCCCTCTAATACATCAGTCTTGATCATTCGTCTCAGCTGATTCCTTTGTTCTCTATTCCACTGAAAAAGCAGAATTAGTTAGTGGGTATATCTTGCTGCTCCTAGAGAGGAATTGTCCATGCTCTTGTCCAAGGCCAGAGCCTCCAGCTTTACATTAGATCCCATTAGATTCACGACCTTCAATTCCTTCCCCCTTCCTTGGGATGTTGGCAACTCTCACCTCCTTGGCATGGTCAATTTTCCCCTCTTGACTGAATCATCCCCCAAAGCATATAAACATGTTATTGCTTTTCCCCTAAGAAAAATATTCCTCTCCTGATCCCATTGGTCATTCTTAGATACCATTCCATGTTTCTGTACCCCTTTCTCTGCCGAAACCAGAGATACATTATTTTTTCCAGTTTCTCTCATCCATGACCTCTAGAAGCTACTCAAATTATGCTTCTTTTTTTCAACATCACCAAAGACCTCCATATTGCTAAGTCCCTTGGGCAATACTAGACTTCTTTCTTTATTCTTAGTCTTCATCTTACTTGACCTATCAGTAATATTTAGATCAATGCAAGTGTTCACTGTTATGGACTGAATGTTTATGTCCTACCCTAAATTTATATGTTAAAACTCTACTCCCCAATATGATGGTATTAGGAGGTGGGACGTTTGGGGAGTAATTAGGATTAGATGCAGTCATGAGGATGATGTACTTAGGGATGGGATTAGCGGCCTTGAAATGAGTCATGAGAGAGCCTGACTCCTTTCTCTGCTTTTGCCACATGAGGATACAAAGAGAAATCTGCACCCCAGAAGAGAGCTCTCACCAGAACCTGACCAAGATACTCCTTGATCTTGGACTTCTAGAATCCAGAACATTGAGAAATAAGTTTGTATTGTTTATAAGCCACCCATGTGTGGTATTCTATTATATGAATCAGAACTGACTAAGACACTCTCCTTGATACAGCGTCATCACTTAGTTTGCAATATACCACATTGATCAAGTCTCTTCAACCTCAGTGTTTTCTTTGCTGGTTCCTGTTGTCTCCCCAAACACTAAATATTGGAGGCTCCCCATCTCAATCCTTACATCTCTTCTTTTCGCTGTTATCACTCTCTTAAATAACTTTTCCCCTGATGATCCTTAAATTTAAATCACCAGCACAGACCTCCCCCTGAACTCCCATCTCCTATTTCTCCACTTGATGTCCTTGCTTGTATGTCTAACAAACGTCTCAAACACATTATATTGAAAACAAAAATCATGATCCTCTTACAACCTTCTCATTCCACAGTCCTCTTTCCATAGTAAATATAAATTCTGGGGCACCTGGGTGGCTCAATTAGGCGTCCAACTTCAGCTCAGGTCATGATCTCGTGGTTGTGAGTTCAAGCCCCGTGTTGGGCTCTGTGCTGACAGCTCAGAGCCTGGAACCTACTTTGGAGTCTGTGTCTCCATCTCTCTGCATCTCCCACTTGCACTCTCTCTCTCTCTCTTTCTGTCTCTTTCTCAAAAGTAAATAAGCATTAAAAATTTTAAAAAGTATATCAATTCTATTTTTGAGTTTTAATATTAATTTTGAGTTTTAATATTAATATTTTTAATATCACTCTAGTGTTGAGTTTTAATATCTTGGAGTTTTTTTGACTCCACACTTTGTTTTATACCCCACTTTATATCCAGTACCTGTCAGTAGGTACTGTTTGCCATACCTTTAAAATATATCTAAATCAGACTCCTTTTCATCCTGTCCGAAATGACCACCCTGGTCCAAGCTACCATCATTCTTCATCTATCTAAAGTATTGTAGCCGCCTTCTCATTGTTATCCTGCTTTATCCCTCTTTGACTCATAATTTTGTTATTATTATTTTAACCCAGAAGCCAAAATCTCCTTTAAAAACTGAAGTATGACTATGTGATTCTTCCACTCACAATTCTGCATTGTCTTCCAGATCTCTCAGAGTAAACCCCAAAGACATTACCCTGTGGCCTATGAGATCTTATATTATCTGCCCCCATCCTTGCTAGTCTTTGACCTGAGATGCTTGACCTGATTTTTTTTCTTGCTTTATTGAGATATAATTGACAACATTATGTAGGTTCAAGATGTACAATGTGATGATTTGGTACACATATATATTGTGAAACATATATTACCATAGTAAGGTTGGTCAACACATCCAACACCTCACATTGTTACCTGTTTGTGTATGTGCGGTTGGGGGCGGTAAAAATACTTACTCTATTAGCAACTCTCATGTACACAGTACAGTATTGTTAACCATTGTCTCCATGTGGCACCATCACCAGAACTTACTCATCTTATACTTGAAGGTTTGTGCACTTTGACCAACATCTTTCCATCCCTAGCCCTTGGAAATCATCAATTTGCTCTTGGTTTCTATGAGTGAATATGACTTTTTTAGATTCATAAATAAGTGGTATTATACAAGACTCATCTTTCTCTGTCTGACTTATTTCACTTACCACAATGCTCTCAAGGTCCATCCATGTTGTCACATATGAGAGGATTTCCTTTTTTATGGCTGAAGAATATTTCATTATATATGTGATACTCATATTACATATCATATATCCATATGATATATCATATATATATATAAATATATATAAATCACACATATACACACACATATACACACACACACACATCACATCTTCTTTATCCATTCATGTCTTGGCTATTTTGAGTGATACTGCAGTGAACATGTAGGGGTGTATATCTCTTTGAGGTAGTGATTTTGTTTCCTAAGAGAATAAACAGATTTGGTTGTACATCCAGAGTGGGTTTGCTGGATCATATGGTAGTTCTATTTTTTTAACTTTGTTTGTTTGTTTATGCCATCTCTACACCCAGTGTGGGACTCAAACTCATGACCCTGAGATCAAGAGTTGGATGCTCCACTGACTGAGTCAGCTAAGTGTGCTGGTAGTTCTATTTTCAATATTTGGAGGATCCTCCATACTGTTTGCCATAGTGGACATACTAATTTATATTATTACCAGCAGTGCACAAAAGTTTCCTTTTCTGTACATTCTCACCAACACTTGTTATCGCTTGTCTTTTTTTATAATAAGAATCCTAACAGGTGTGAGACAATATCTCATTATGATTTTGATTTGCACTTTCTTGATGTTAGTGATGAGGAGCACCCTTCATGTGCCTGTAGGCCATTGTGTGTCTTGTGTGTCTTTGGAAACATCTTGGGAAAATGTCTATAAGTTCTTTGCCCATTTTTAAATTGGATTATTTGTGGGTTCTGCTATTGAGTGATAGGAGTTCTTTATATATTTTGGATATTAACCCCTAATTGGACATATGATTTGCAAATATTTCCTCTCATTCTGTAGGTTCACATTTGATTTTGTTGACAATTTCCTTTGCTGTGAGATGCTTCTTAGTTTCATGTAGTTCCACTTTTTTATTTAATTTTTATTGCTTTTGCTTTTGGTGTCACATCCAAAAAATGTTGTCAAGACCAATATTAAGGGGCTTTTCCTGTTGGTTTTCTTCTAGGAGTTTTACAGTTTCATGTACAACATTTAAGTACTTTGAGTTAATTTTTGTGACTAGTGTAAAATGTGAGTTCAATTTCATCCTTCTGCATGTAGCTAGTCAGTTTTCCAGCACCATTTATGAGAGAGACTATCTTTTACCCATTGTATATTCTTGCATTCTTTGTTATAAATTGATTGACCACATATGCATGGGTTTATTTTTGGGCTCTTTATCCTGTTGGTCTATGTGTCTTTTTTTAATGCCAATACCATAATGTTTTGATTGCTGTAACTTTGTGATACAATTTTAATCAGGAAGCATGATGTCTCTAGCTTTATATACCTCCTCAAACTGATTTGGCGATTTGGAATCTTTTGTGGTTCCATACTGTTATGGAACCAGACTGGAAGGCTGGAGGAAAAACCAAGCGGCACTTGGAGATCTTGGTGGATCGGAGATTTATTTAACACCGGCGGGCTCAGAGGAGACTGTTTCTCCAAAAATCTGAGTGCTGAATGCCAGTGGGGAGGGTAATTTATAGTCATCAGCTTCCACATCTGTGGGGGCTTTCCCGTGAGCAGCAAACAAAGGAAGAAAAACACAGAGGAGAGGTCTCCAAGCCAGAGACCAGAGTCTGTTTTAGTCTGTTTCGGCCATCTTTGGCATACTTTATTCACTTCCGCAACAATACAAATTTTAGAGCTGTTTTTTTTCTACTTACGTGAAAATGCCATTGGAACCTTGATAGAGATTGCATTGACATACAGATGGCTTCAGGTACTATGGATATTTCAATGATATTAATTCTTCTGATCCATGAACATAGGATATATTTTATTTGTTTCTGTCTTCATTAATTTTTATCAAAGTTTTATAAGTTTCCGTGTACAGCTCACTGTCTCCAGAAATGTGGGTGCTACTGGGTCCTATAGAATATGTAGATCCTTCAAATGACCCCAGTCTTATTCGTGTTGTGGCCCCTGTGGCCTATAGAGGAAATGGGGGGAAATTTCCTCTTATGCCTAATATAGAGACAGGTGTAGTTGGGGAAACCCACACAAAGGAACTCAAGTTGCTATTGAACCCAGTACTGACACCATCTAGATGGAAATAGGAACAAGCTAAGCAGTCACTGGGCTGAACTCAGAGGGGTTTCACTGGTGATCACTCATGAGCTCTAGTAACTAACCCTTTGCACTGACAGGTAGACTGTTCTAAAGAGATTAACCTAGAATTTAGACACTGGGAAGCCAAAGAGCAGATTATTATAAGTAAGCCCTGTGTTATCAGGATATGGTATCAGGACATTTGGGCTCACCTGCAAGAGCCTGACGTGATCCTCACTGTTTTCCAAGTCCTGGCTCATAAAGCACTGGTTGGTAGAAAGGAAAAATGGAATATTAAAGCATCAGATTAAATTATTAATGGGGGAAACCACCTTGGCCCGGTGTACTAATGTGCTGTCACAGGCTTTAATGCATTTGAATGATCAAACATTATGGTCCGTGGCTCCATATGGCAGACTGGGGACTCCTGCTGAGCCACCCAATACTATAAAGGTATAGAAGTCTAGGGAGATAAGTTATGGCCCCCACTCTCACTGTGGATTAATATGCTATGCTGCTGAGAACACCAAAATGTGTTATCTACTGGAATTTGCCATGGGATGTCCCATAGGATAGGTGAGTTACTTTGTACCCCTGGGTGAGGGGGGTCTACTCAATCTCTACTGGGATCCTGTTGTTCTGCTGAAAGTCAAACCTGTGGAAATTCACTATACCTGTAATGGAGCATACCACATCGAAAGAGGGGGAGAACATGGGGGTCCTGGTCTGGCATATTCTGCCCCAGTCTATCTCCTCATGGCTGACAGTGCTGCATCCCCTTGCCAACATGTATGGCATGCACAACTTAAGTCCTAAAGCTGCTGGTGTCTCTCTCCTTCAAAGCCATAATGCACTGACAACCCCTGGCAATCAGGAGGCTGATCCCTAGCCTGGGTATAAGCCCTAGCAACTGACTCTGCAGTACATACAGCAGATTAAGTGCAACTACTGTAGAGCCTTGGAATGGATGGAATGGCATATTGCCAGGATTTGCCCTTAAAATACAGTGACTTGGTAAATGTAGGAACAGCATGTACTATGTTTCTTTCTTTCTTTCTTTTTCTTTCTTTTCTGGTGGAGGCTTTGTGATTTCTCTATATAATAAGATCATGTAATTTGCAAATGGGTGATTTTACTTCTTCCTTCCTGATTTGTAAGTTTTTTATTTCTTTTTCTTGCCTGATTGTTGTGGTAGGACTTCCAATACTACGTTGAACAGAACTGGTGAGAGTGGACACCCTTGTCTTGCTCCTGATCTTATAGCAAAAGCTTTCAGCTTTGACTACTGAATGTGATATTCAGTGTGGGCTTGTCATAAATGGGCTTTATTATGTGGAAGTAATCTCCTTTTATACAAAACTTATTGAGAGTTTTGAATTTTAAGTTCTTTTGCATCTAAGTCCTCCAAGTCCCTGGGCAAGTGCTCAAATGTGGCCTGGGTAAGAAAACACTGACATCAGCAGCCAAGGTGACCTTGTGTTGTGCTTTTATTCTGTGAATGAACTGGCACTAAATGCTCTCCCTCCATAATTCTTCCTAACCCCATTGGAGAAGACTCTGGGGCCAGATTCTCCCTTCTGGTTCCAAGATCCCTGGGTGACTCCTTATGCCCATACAAAAACTAGGACAAAGAGGTCAGGGGGGACACTCCTGTGGCCCAGTTGTCCATCTCTGCCAGGCTTTCCCATGCCCTGATGGAGGTTAAAGCCAGGGCCAGAGCTATTGAGGTGGATGGGGAAGCTGGAAAGAACCGAAAGCAGCCCAGGTTGGTGATTCCACTTGTTTGCAAGATCGTGGCTCACTGCTCCATCCACCATCCCATGGATCTTCTGTCTCTTCTGCCCCTGGATGCTGCTACTGCTTCCAGGCCCCAGCCTGCACCAGCACAGGTGAGTGAGGGTTCTGCCCTTTGGGGACTCATGAGTCCTGTAGGACTCCCCCAGCTCTTTCCAGGGGTTCCAAGTCCTGCATTCCTTCCATGGTGCCCAGGAGCGCTGTTCCTCAGCCCTTCATAGGGGCTCCAACTCATGCACCTCTCTCAGGAATCAGGAATCCCTCAGCCTTGCCAGGGGCCCCGCGCCCCCCCCCCCCCCCCCCATGTTACAACCTCCTCCTGCCACCTGCAGCTCTCCCAGCTGCTGGCCTGTGATCCTGAGCTGACCCTTCACTCCGTCCATCCTTGGGGACTGAGATTAAATCACAAGGGGGGATATGGGAGGATGAGAGAAAAATGGGTAGAGGGAGCTGAGCCTGAGGTTGGAGGAAGAGCATATTGTCTCTTGCTCACCCACCCCAGGAGTCAATCTTGAAGTGTCCCCTCTGCAGCTGCTCATTTCTGAGGTGCACAGAAGTACACATGCACAGAGAAAGAAACAGACACCACAAACACAGAGACACACAGGCATGGAACTATGCACAGCCTCCTCTGGGGACTCAGGTATGGGGCTCGTGGACAGACTCACACATAGACCCACACTGCAGACATAGACATCCTGAGAGGAACTCTCTCTCTCTTGTAATGCCCCCGATTTTGAATCCGGGAGACCACCAAGGAGCCAATACCGATGCAAATGCACGAGGGTTTATTTGCAAGCTCGAGCTTGGGCCCAAGTATACCCGACACAGCGGAGCAGGGACTTGGACCCTAGGTTAAGAGACATAGCAGTTTTATAGGGGCCAGTGGCCAATGAGATTGTAACACACACAGAAAGTTGCATAGTCATGTCAGTCCACACGCAGGTGGCCAATTGAATTACAATTTACCCTATAGTAACTGTTTGAACTAGCCTATCACTCTGGTCAGAATTGGCGCTCAAGTTTGGCGGGCAAAAGGCGGGGTTTACATTCTTTGGCGGTTAGGGGTTCCGCATTCCTATGTGAGCCGGTTTCCAGTAAGGGTGTGCTCAGCGGCTTGACTAGGGTGGGGGAGTGTCTTAAGCAATAAGTAGGTCAAGTGGGGGTTATACATGAGATGGTGGGTGTAGCACAAAATGGAGTTAGTCTTGCTCTGCTTGTCCAGGGGTAGGGGATTTTTGTTAAATTCCTTGGGTCCCTCTCTCTCTCTCTCTCTCTCTCTCTCTCTCTCTCTCTCACACACACACACACACACACACACACACACACACACACTCAGGGATACATGCGTTCAGGGGCATGTGCAACCCTCCCATGAAACACACCCTACACACACTGGACACACAGAAAACACACACACACACACACACACACACACACACACACACACACACACACAGAGTCATGGATCAGAAACACCCAAAGTGAGAGCAAATTCACACATGCAACCAATACATACACAGACATGTAACACAGATACACACAGATACTCCCACAGGGACACATGTACCCAAAAAATACAGATAGTACAGTCACAGATACAGAGATTTACACAGTGGATATATGCTCATTCAGAAACACAGACACAGATACACATGCATAAAGACCAACAACAGAGAAAAATGATGAGGGAGCATAAGGCAAGCTGCCAGGCCTCAACCCCACGCCCCCACCCCCAGGTGGGATATGTATGATATCCCCTGGGCACTCCTGACTGCCCAAGAACAAAGGAAAAGGAAAAAACAAATTGTTGACTGATGGAGATCATAGTCTTGCAAGGCCTGTCTCCATCTATTTACAAGTATCTTAGTAAATCACAAGAAAAAGGCAATCTTATTAATAGACTAACCTCCAGAAATCTATGGACTTGGTTTCCTAGAACCCCAACATCATCCCTCTATAGTGATGTAGGAAACAAAGGCAGAAGGAAATTGCAGAGAGAATGAAATTTCCTTATACCCTGCAGCCCATTGACAGATACTTGAGGCCTGCAGATTAAACTTTCTCCAGGAACTCCCTTTGTCTTGATGCTTACGCTTTGCTAGAGGGCAAACAACCCTAGTTTGACAATAGATAGGCCTCCAGTATCCTGGGAGTCTTCTTTAGCATACAAAAGTCTCATTGGAAACTTCCCAGGACTTGACCTCCCCCCAGCTCCATATATAACTAGTCTGTCCTCACGGTGCCTGGCCAGCTCTTTGGCCAAGAGTCCTGTCCCAGAGCTTTAATAAAATCACCGTTTTGCACCAAAGATGACTTCAAGAATTCTTTCATTGGTCATCAGCTCCAGACACTATGAACCCCACTGTCACCCAAAACCTCATCACCTTGTCAGAAAACATGAAAACAACCAAATAACAGGAAATTCATGTCCACAGTCAATATACCCACAGACACAGAACTCAGACTCACAGGTCTCAGACTCACAGGTGCATAATGTAGGTTTCTCTCTCTCTGTCTCTCTCTCTGTCTCTCTCTCTGTCTCTGTCTCTCTCTCTCTCTCTCTCTCTCTCTCTCTCTCTCTCTCTCCAGGACAGCTCTAGCACTCCAGTACAGGCCATTACAAGAAGAAGGGGTGCACAGACCCTGGCATGACCTGTCCCATCTAAGTTGTCATGGAAGGGGGTGTTTTCCTGGTTCCAAGTCTGGGCTGGGCATCTGCCCCATGTCAGTGCTTTATGGAGGGTTGTGCCCAGGCCTGGATTCCAGAGAGTGGCCAGGGTAGGGTGGCCACAGGGACAAGGGCACAAGGTAGAGACGGTACACTTAGAGTGGGGTTGTTGCATGGGGCCAGGTCATGTGAGGGAGACAGGCAGGCCCCTCCAGAATCCTTGGGTGTGTCAAAGTGGGCTGTGCCCTCTCCCACAACAATAATAGCACTAATGGCATCATCAGAACTAGTATATGATAGCATTACCATCACCACAGAGATGAATGACTGTCAGCCTGAGGTGCAGGAGCCAGGCTGTGACCTTGCCCTCTGGTTTGGCCTCAGCTCTGTACAGGCTGACCTGGAGCAAAGCTGGGCTATGGGGCCAAGCATCTTTGTGGCCTCTGTTCTCTCTTGAGTCTCCAGGCCCCAGCTTCCCACTCTCCCAACATCCCTTCCCAGACCCAAGTCAGCAGTGAACCTTTTCTCAGCCTGGGTGCAGCCTTACCCTTGAGGGCTCTGAGCCTGACTCCCCATCTGGGTAAGGGGTTAGAGATGGTCCTGCTGCTGGGTCCTGAGCTGTCTGCAAAGGCAAAGGCTTGGCATACGCCTGAAACTGGAGGGAACTGTGGTTTTCACCTTTGTTGCCTTTAACAGCTGTGCAACTTTTAAGGCACCAGACTGGGAAGACACATGGCCCAGGGAGGTGATGACGCTGATATCCACTAGTGCTCAGCGCGTGGCTTCCTCTTGTCCTTAGCACAGTTCTGGACACAGCCCAGGCTCACACGGCTGGTAAGCAGCACACTGGATCTCAAACTCTAGGCTCCTTGCCCTGCCCCCAGGGGCAATGAAAGGCTCCCCAGATGGAAGGCTGACAGTGGCTTTGGGGACACCTCCATGAATGATCTCACTTGTTCAAGGCCACCAAAATTCTGTTCACTGCCTCTTCTTTCCCTGGTCCCTGCTCCAGTTATAATCAGGGTGACCCTGGCCACCCTTCATGGAATTCCCTAGGCCCCCTTATAGTCAGGGCCTCTCTCCCATTCACTTTTGGGCCTGTCTGACTCCACCCCCTCTGTAGCCGGCCTCTCCTTGTACAACCAGGACAGCCCAACACTGGGGCTCTTTAGGCAGGCAGCAGGATCTAAAGGGAATGTTAACACTATGGGGTTTTTCACTCCTGTTTTGTATTGGTTTTGGTTTTCATTGTTTTGTATGGCTTCTTTATACTTAGGTTGGAGACCTTGCTTTGCTATTTTAGCAGTACCAGAGTGGTTCCCGTTACAACTAACTTACATAAAAATAAAAGTGAAGGGATTTAGAACAATGATTTTCAGATAGGTAATCATTGAGTCAATCATGTAGAGAAACTATTTAGGAAGCTCAGCTCAGGACAGAGCCCAGGAGAGATGATCACAGAAGGTTTGTCTAGTCCCCTGGGTCCCTGGACCCTGCCCACCTGCTTGGCCCTCCCCGCCCAGCACACCTGGCGCTGCCAACAATCTGGGTGTTGTCGTGGGTCCCCCAGGAGAGAAGCTGCTGAACTATTTCTCTTAAAAATGCTGTCATTCCTGGAGATTGCAGGAGATCCCTATTGAGTCAGCTGGATTTCTTCTCTGGTGACCCCCCCACATAAGTTCATAATGTACAGCCCATGCCAATAAGTAGGAAGGTCACACAGAAAAGTGACAGATCTACCACTGTTTGTGGTGTTAAAATGTCTAGGTCAGTTAGAGATGATTTGGGGACCAGACAGTCTTCTCCCACCAATATTCCAGGATATTGCAGGCCAGGAGACATTTTGGATTACAATTTTATCATGCTTCTTTCATTGAGGTCAATTCTAGCTCTGTTTCTTTGGGATTTCTTGACTCATATTCTACTTCTAGAGGAACTTCTAAATTTCTAAACATATGGGAATTTCTAGTTACCTCTTTGTTAGTGATTTCTAGCACATTCTATTACCAAACCATGCTTTGTGTGATTTCCTTCCTTTCAAATTATTTCATTCCTTTGAAATTTCCCTTATGGCCATAATAAATAGGGTGAATGTTTGTAACTGTATCCTCTGTGCCTAAAGTGAATGTGTCCTCTGCAATGTTATGTCCATGTGTACACATAAATGGATATAGCTGTGGGATTCAGATGGTTTGCTATCAAGATCTCTGTCTTATGGATGTTCTATCTGCTTTGACTTAGTGAGAGAAGGTTAACCCTTCCTTCCTGTCTGCTTGCGTATTTGATTTTTCTTGCAGTTCCGTCCTCCTTTGCTTTCTTGATTGTTCAGCTATTGCCCATGGGAGATGGGAGTTCAGAAAGGAAGGAGAGAGCACTTAGAAGAGCTGACAGGGAGCTGGGTTAGCAGGGCCCAGAAGCCAGAAGGTCAGCCAAGTTTCCAGAGAGGAACTGTAGTTGGGATGGCACGTGGTGGTGCACCAGGTGGGAAGCGGCTTTTTAAAAATGAGGTCACATGGGATGTCTATATTTCTCTACCAGGGCTGAGGGCAGCTGGTTGGTTGAGAGAGAGTATAAAGGTTCCGGGTTGCTAAGGCAACACCACTGCTAACATACTAACCTGTCTGAACCCTCCTCCCTACCCTCTTGTACTTGATCTGATCCTGGTACTGTCTCTGACCCCCTTCTTCTCCTGACACTCCCCGTCCCTAAACCCACCCCACTTTTATACTCCTCCTGCATCCCCAATTACCACCCTCCCCCCTTTCCCACCCCTCTCCACTCCTCCCTTGCCCACCTACACCCCCGCGTTCACCTCCTGCCTGGAACCCTAGAGTCCCCTTAAAGGACAGGCACAGGAAGGTGCAGAGGTTATGTTTCTAGCTCCTTGTGCTTGGGTGTCACAGTTGCTCAAACACAAATGTGAGTGAACATGGGACATTGGTGGATTCTTCCTTCCTATTGGGTTCTTTCACACTGTGTTTAAACAACAGCTTTTCTCTGGGGCTTTTGATGGGAACTTCAAAAGAACTTCATTTCTTCCTGAAAACTGAGAACCACAGGACAGGTTTCTCCACCAGCCTGAAGTGATTGTGGCCACAGCTATCCACATCCTGTCTGTGCTGCTTCGTCCAAAAAGAGCAATGTTGACAGGATGTAAACCTGAACATAGTAGGTTTATAGTGTCAAGAAGGAAGGATTTGTGAAGATACTAAAAGCTATTGAGCTGACTGACTGAACTAGGTGTTTCTATGATCTGTGAATTATTTCATTAAAGTTGTTTTAAAAATGTCAAAAACTCTTATTTAATAGGAACTATGGGTATGGGACTAGTTCCGGGAAGCCCTGTTAAGATCCTCCTTCAACTTTGTAAGCCTAGGGTCCATCTTATATGTAGTTCATTTTCCTATCAGCACATTGTTCATATTTGTGAAGTTTGGTAGCCCTGGGAACAGTGATAACTGGATTGGTGTTAGTACTAGAGTGTTAAAAAGTGAAATGTCTTCGGGCTCTGTGCTTCCTAGTTTGTTGACTTTTAGCAACTTCAGAGTCATCCCTTTGCCTCTGGTCTTGGAAGCTGCCCCCAGGGACTCTGTGTCCAACAGTGTTGTTGGGAGCCTCATAAGCCCAGCAGAAACTAAGTGACTGCATCTTACTTGGACATTTATGATAGCAAATCACTAGGAGCAACATGACCAGGAAGTGAATAAATTGTTGTCCTTTCTTTAGCTAAGTATGTGCAGAGTGTTGATTTACTCAAAACAAGAAGGGTTTTGAATGTCCTTAGGATTGTCCAAATAAAATTAAATACCTGATTCCCAGTGTGACTAATCAAAACTCGTACCCCTAAAGAGTGAGAGAGGCAGACAGACAGGGAACACCATAGAGATAAGTAGATTTTCTTAGATTGGCATGTACCAGATCCTTAGAGCGGGACCTCAAAAGTCCCAGTAGTCAGGAATAACCCTAGCACTGAGGCAGAATCATTCCACACGAATGCCTCCAATCTAAATAGAGTCAATTCTATTTCTTTTGAGACTGTGAAGGAGGAAAATTCTTGATCGTCCTTATTAGAATTTTCCCCCTCTACCTAGGGTGCCTCTCACAGATTGGTTCAGCTGTCACTCCCTACCTCATCTCTAAATTCTTCCACCAACTAACTTGTCTTGCATTTCCCACCTCCACCCACTCATGGCCGTTGACTGTGAGAACCTAGTGTTATTGGCCCCATTGGATCTAATCTAGTTCATTGTCAACTACCGATATCAGCAGCCAGACAGCTGCCAAATCCACCGAGTGCCCACAGCTGAAGATGTTTTACCTTCATTACAAGATGGCCTGTGTCTTTGGTGCCTTTGAGCCCCATGACCAACCATTGTGATGACAGCTACTGCTTTCTTTCAGACAGTGGCTAGACAAAGACAGTGTATACTTCCCACCATTACACATTTTTATGACCTCATCTCTGAGAGCTGAGGTTGAAAATGTTATAGATTTCAGAGGCTACTTTCTAGACATGTTCATTTGCACAAAATTAAGCTTGGTATGTGAATTGGTGTGAATTGTATTGTGAGTGTTTTGCTCTGAAAGTGCTTCTAAGTCCAGTTTTTGCAGAATAATATGTGTTCTATTTTTTTGGTGACCATATCCCAGAATTTTGTATTCTTTTATTTACTTTTTAATTTTGTTTAATGTTTATTTATTTTTGAGAGAAAGAGAGCATGAGCAGGGGAGGGACAGAGAGAGGAGACACAGAATGTGAAGCAGGCTCCAGGCTCTGAGCTGTCAACACATGCCTGATGCGGGGCTCGAACTCATGGACTGCAAGATCATGACCTGAGCCAAAGTCAGTTGCTTAACCAACTGAGCCACCCAGGCGCCCCTGTGTTCTTTTAGAGATCAATTTTCAGAGTTGCTGTTGATTGATTTTGGCACAATACCATGAAATAGAAACATGAATTCCTTTCACTGACTATTTAGAGATGTGTGTTCAGGTAACTTAAAATCCACAGATATTATCAAAATACACAAGATCACCTGATTATGCAAATCTTTTTGTACCTCAGAAATCTGACATTTTGAGCTGTGATTCAGAATCAAAGTGAACATTGAAATACAATATCAAAAAGTAAACCATAACGTGTAATTCCTCTTCTTGGAAAAATAATCCCATATTATTATAATAGCATTTGCCCATCTCTCTCAGATATATCCGTATCTGTAAACATCTTTCTCTAGAACAATCTCATTTGTATCTATAGTAAATTTTGTGTTTTTACTTTCTTCCATTCTTTCATGAATTTTGGGCATAGTTTGGAGATATTCCAAAGGATTTTATCCAGGTACTTTGTGAATGTACAATAGAAGTCATTGACTTCTTATCTACTATAAATTTGCATTTTCTTAATTTTCCTATTTTACATTGGCTTCCAAATTCTTACTATTAAAATACAGTTGCAATATGTTTGTCAGCAAAATAAAACTTCTCAGTGTTGCCTATTACATCTTTCCTACAGCTTCAGTGTCATATACTTTGTATAGAATAACAATACCTTTTTAAAGAATACAATTCGTTGATATTTGACATAGGTAAGCAGCAATGAAACCATGACCACGGTAAGATAGCAAACACAGTCATCACCCCCGTAAGTTTGTTCCCGCTCCTTTGTAAGCCATCTGTCCTCTCGCTCTTCCATGAGGAGACATTTGAGAGGAGTGCTTATTATCCTCCCGGAGGCTGGTAGAGGGTTTATAAAGACGATTCTTTATGACATATATTGTAAACATCTTTAAGATTCCTCATCATCTCCAATATTATTTCAGTCTGTCCATACTGGCCTGACCATTTCCCTCTTGGCTCTGATGTGTTTGAAATTCTCTGGAAACATAACATTATTACTGCCTCTATGGGAACTTATGCTTGTCTGATTTACCTCCAGTGAACTGTTTTTGCTGTGAGTATACTAAAGTACCTTTAGATAGACTTGTAATCATAAGTAAGCAGAAAATTTTATATAGCTGGACCTTTTATATGCACTCAATATTACCAATTTCCCTCTAATACGTTCAATTTTCATTATCATTTAGACTAAATATGTTAAAATTTCTGTAGAAATGTCTCCTTTGGCCTATATGGACTTTTTAAAAAAATTCAACTATGATTAACATACAGTGCAATATCAGTTTCAGGTGTTCCATATGACTCAGTGATTTCATGCATTTCTCGTGCTCATGACAAGTGTACTCTTGATCTACTTCACCTCTTTCAGCCATCTCCCCACCCAACACCCCTCGAATCTGTGTGTTTTTGAGAAGGTTGTTTAATCTCTCTCTCTCTCTTTTTTTTTTTTTTTTTTTGGTCATTGTTCAACTAAGAACTTTTTGTTCTTGATGTCTAGTTTGAGTCATTTGTGGTGTGAGAACATACTTCCTATGATTTTGTTTACTTTGTTCAGATCTCCCTGTGACGTCTCAAGTACCTGCCATAATTTTACAATGTCTTCAGGGAATGACTCTGGTCAAGGAGGCACTTTTTGCACTTTCTGGAAACGTTTGTTTTCATTTCTGTTGTTGCTTGTGTGTTTTCTCTAGTCATCTCCCACTTCCTTTCTGATTTGAAAACCTTTGTGGTTGGTGATGTGGGAAAAATCATAGGACCTGATTTGACAGAATTGTTTGTCAGTTCAGGAAATAGCCAACTGCAGGAGACATTTCTCCTGTGTTTCTGGTGAGTCAGAGGCATCTTTTAGTCCAAAGATTTTACCTTTACTTTTGTTTTGTCTGAATCTCTGAAATATTTGTGATCCTGGACTTTATTATGGCTATTGGACTAGACAAAAAAGAATTGCAAGTAAATGGTGCATTGGTTATTAAATTAAAACAAGCCTGCCATTTCCATTATTGAAGGTGAGTACTTTGGTATCTGTTTCATAGAATGGAAACAGAGCTTTTGGTCAAAAATAACCACTAAAAAATCTACTTTAATTCTCTTCCGTGGAAATGGTTGTTGAAATATCAGCAAGTAGAAAGGAAAGTCTTTCTATAGGTTATTCTACTTCTAAGTTTTTAGTATGTTAGGCCATGGCTACACTAGGCACAGCACCTCCTGTCTGCTGTTAACAACCATCTACCCATCTGCCCGGTGCCTGGATTTTATTTTATGTTGACCCAAACCCCAAACACTGTATATCTTCAAAATCCCCCTTTCCCCCTCACATCCACAAGTTAATGTTCCTAGTTTGTTTGTCTCTTTGTGCACACCCATCACGTTTGCAAGCCTTCTGATCTGAATAAATATGAGGCAAGGACCTTATTTAGGGCTCTTGTCTTTTTTCTGGACATTAGTCATCTCTCATTTGAATCCTGCATCTGCTCTTTTGCTGACCAAAAGAGAACTTTAGACTTAGAGTCTATGACACACCCCTATGTTTACTGCAGCATTATTTACAATAGCCAAATTGTGGAAGCAGTCCAAGTGTCCATCCATAGATAAGTGGATGAAGAAGTGGTGATATATACATTAACACACACACACACACACACACACACACACACACACACACACACGAATATTACTCAGCCAAAAAAGGAATGAAATCTTGCCATGTGCAACAACACAGATTGATAGAGAGGATATAATGCTAAGTGAAAGATAAATACCATATGATTTCACTCATGTGTGGAATCTAAGAAACAGAACAAATGAGCAAAGGGGGGAAAAAGAGAGAGATGAAGCAAGAAACAGATTCCTAACTTTAGAGAACAAAGTGATGGTTACCAGAGGGGAGGTGGGTGGCGGGATGGGAGAAATAGGTGATGGGTATTAAAGAGTACACTTACCAGGATGAGCCCTGAGTAATGTACAGCATTGTTGAATCCCGATATGTGCACCTGAATCAAATATAACACTGTATGTTAATTATACTAGAATTGCAACACTTACAAAAATAATTTATTTTGCTGAACCACCCTTTATTATAATGCCACATTGGATTATGATTTTGACATTGTTGTCACGAGCTATAATTTTATAAAAAAATATTGTTTTTGC
Source organism: Herpailurus yagouaroundi (assembly GCF_014898765.1). Lineage (NCBI taxonomy): Eukaryota > Metazoa > Chordata > Mammalia > Carnivora > Felidae > Herpailurus > Herpailurus yagouaroundi. The sequence goes on along the minus strand of NW_024412654.1, from coordinate 21,541 downwards.
ATCAAATTTAATTTTCTTTATCCCTCTTCTAGGTAGAATCGAGTATATGAAGGTAAGATTTCAGGCTTCTATTTTCCTTGTAATCTATTGTTTTTAAATCTCTTTTTAAAGGAATAAAAAGACAAATAAGGAAACTGATCCCATTCACAATTGCACCAAGAAGCATAAAATACCTAGGAATAAATCTAACCAAAGATGTAAAGGATCTGTATGCTGAAAACTATAGAAAGCTTATGAAGGTAATTGAAGAAGATTTAAAGAAATGGAAAGACATTCCCTGCTCATGGATTGGAAGAATAAATATTGTCAAGATGTCAATACTACCCAAAGCTATCTACACATTCAATGCAATCCCAATCAAAATTGCACCAGCATTCTTCTCGAAACTAGAACAAGCAATCCTAAAATTCATATGGAACCACAAAAGGCCCCGAATAGCCAAAGTAATTTTGAAGAAGAAGACCAAAGCAGGAGGCATCACAATCCCAGACTTTAGCCTCTACTACAAAGCTGTCATCATCAAGACAGCATGGTATTGGCACAAAAACAGACACATAGACCAATGGAATAGAATAGAAACCCC